>NC_056743.1:244729339-245071839 GCF_019279795.1 Protopterus annectens
AAAACCCAATACATTTCAAATACCCAAACTTTAACTTCAATGGACTACACTAATTAAGCATTAGATTAATCATGTTACACTGCTCAATCAAGTTTTACTTCACAATGGACAAAATGGAAAGTCAGCCTACTTGTCTATACTCTGTCAGCCTCAAGTATTGAGTTTCCTACAGCAGTGAGCAACTGCCTAATGCTCACAGATAATGAATTCTTTACTAAACACAAAACTCTTTTTGTGAAAGTTGCAAATATTTAAGAGCTATGGAGGCCTAACAATTACAAAAAACAGACTGCGAACATTTTACTATCACACCACACACTATGCACCCAACACTGACATATAACATGATTAGAGTTACCATCTGTCCCTCTTTGCACAGGATAGCCCCTATCTGGGCAGTTGCTTCCTGTGGAAAAAAAAATAAAAAATGGCGACTGTCCTGACAGTTTAGAACAAAAACTATTTCCTAAGTTTTCTCTAATTGCCGCATCAAACAATTTTATATCTGAAACACCTAAATGTTATATAAAACAGCATATCCAACTCAAATATGGTTACATTTTGGCAAAAAAATTAGTTTTGTCCTTTCTACTGGCTGAGGGTACAGTCTGTCCTGCAAGATCTCACATTTCTACAAAAAAATGTTGTCCCACTTTGGGCAATTGAAAAGGTGGCAACCCTAAATATAATATTTTACATGGACTCTAAAAAAAAATCCCTACCTACGCCTCCTAGACGTAAGGATTAAATATCAGCAAAATCAAACTCAGACATCAGTTCACATAATATCTCACCTTTAAAGACTCACCATCAAAGAAAGGACCTCAATTCCAGTACATTAGACCACTCCATAGGCAAAAATTTGATAGTGATTTTCGACTCCATAGTGAGACACACATTCCCAACTTACTACACTGGCAAAAACAGGATGACAGTAAGCTGTCTTTCGGGTACCAGATGTCTTAAGGTCCTTTAGGAACTTGTACCAGACAAACCTAACTATGACATGGCAACTGTATATGTTGGGATAAATAATTTAGATGATAAAACTCTGGGGTAGATGCAGACAGATATACTGGAGCCCTCTCTCTGTCACAAATGCAGGCAAGGCAGTAATACTAAATGGAATCTTCGCTTCTCCACAAAAGATGCTTAGGTACAAATATGATGATGAATGGCTTCAACAAGGGGCTGAATAACTAGTCTCATTCTAGAAGAATCTGTTATGCTTCAACATGAACAAGATGCCTGACAGTCCTACATTCTTTGCAAGGCACATCTTGTTCACAGGCTTCCTCATACTTACTAAAGCTATTGCTGCCCCCAAAGTGCCTTTTAGGCAAAGTTATGTTAATGAGCCTTCCAATATAGTAGATATTTCTATATAAAAACAGGAATAAATTAAGGGGGTTCTGCTCAATGCCAGAGGTCTAAACATGCTGCATGACTGTGAGACACTTCTGCATTTGGTAGGCATTCCTCATATATGTAATCACATAACCATGGTTTAAATTCCCAGAAAGCATTCCTTCTGAATCTGGGTTTAACAAAGTACAGTTGTGTACACTTACCATAAATGTAGATGTTCGAGTATATTCACTGTTGCAGTCATTACATTAGGGTTTATCTGCTTGCAGTAGCCCTCTGTCAGCCTGATTAACAAAGTCTTGGGTCCTGCATCAGATGCTGTCCCTTCTTCCATGACGTCAGGTTGTCAGGGGTATAAAACATGCAGCCGACGCCATTACATCAGTTTTTCTTGCCCCAGATGTCTGGTGCCCTCCTAATGGGAAGCAATTAAATCTATAATTACAAGGATATACCTCCAACAAAAAAGAAAATACACCAACAAGCATTTTCAGCATAGTAAGGGAGAGTAGAGGTATAGCCAAAAGAAGAAAGGGAGCTGGAGGGAGGGTAATCAGGACTGCAACAGTGAATACACTCGAACATCTAAGTTTATGGTAAGTGTACACACAACTGTACTATGTTCTTCGTGTTTCACTGTTGCAGTCATTACATTTGGGTAGATTCCCAAAGCTAAGGTTGGGAGTAGGAATTTAAATAGAATTAGGACCAGCTATAATGCCTGCAAGACTGAAGTGGCAAAGCCAGCTCTGGATTTAGAGAAAATTGGCAAATGATAAAGCTTGGTGAAAGTATGTACAGAACTCCAGGTAGCAGCTTCTAGGATCTCCCTGGTAGGGACATCCCTGAGAAAAGATTGTGGAGGTAGATGCAGCCCTGGTTGAACGGGATCTGATGCCCTGTGGGATAGGTTTTCCATGTTGCTTATAGCACAAATGAATGCAGTGGCCTATCCATTTTGAAATGGTTTGCTTTGAAATAGCTTTCCCCTCTGTCCCAGCAGCAAATACCACCAGCAGTTGTTCAGATTTCATTTGAGGTTTAGTCCTGTCCAAGTAAAATCTAAGTTGTCTGTGCACATCTAAGGAGTGCAGTATCCGTTCCCCTTTGTTCTGTGTGTTAAAAGGTAGGCAAATGAATGGACTGATTAAAAGCCACACTGGATAACACCTTGGGCATGAAGGAGGGACTGATTCTGAGGGACACCATGTCCGCATGAAAGATGATGAAAGGCTCCACTGCCATACGGGCCTGTAATTCAGATACCCTTCTTGCAGAAGTGATTGCTAAAAGGAAAGCTGTTTTCCAGGAAAGGAATTTTAAATCTGCAGTAGCAGCTGGCTCGAAAGGAGGAAGAGTGAGTTTCTCTGAGACAAAGTTAAGATCCTAGGCTGGAGTTGGAGCTCTCCTGGGCGGCCTTAAATTTTTGGCCCCTCTGAGGAACTGCTTGAGCAGCGGGTGAGAGAAGAGGGGAGGGTCTGTGCTGTAATGAGCTGAAATGGCTGAGGCATGAATTCTGATGGAGGAAAAGGACAAGCCCTTATGAAGCATCTCAGTCAAGTATTGTAGAATCTGAGGTAAATTGGGCACTGCTGCGCTCATCCTTGAGACTGATTACAGGCACAAAATCTTTTCCATTTTGAAGCATAAGATTTTCTAGTACTAGGCCTCTTTGCCTCTAAAACTATATCCATCACTGATTTACTGAAGGATGGTAAAGGGGAGATTAGACAATTAGCCAGGCTGCTAGGTTCAGGGTTTGCAGTTGAGGGTGCAGAATCTGTTTCTCCTGCTGAGACAACAGGGAAGGAGTCTGAGGGCAGGTGCCATGGGGCCAAGCGTGACACACTGCGCAAGAGGGGGTACCAGTGTTGGCATGGCCAGTCTGGTGCAATTAAAATCGTCCTTGGCTTGTCCTTTTTGACCATTAGTACCTTGGAGAGCAGAGCCAGAGGAGGAAAGGCATAAACTGATAGGTTTTTCCAGCTGAAGGATAGAGCATCCACTTTCCAAGCAAGCTTGTGGGGAATCCTTGTGCAAAATTTGTCCAATTGATGGTTCTGGGGGGAGGCAAACAGGTCTATATCTGGGATCCAACACTTGCTTGTCAACATGTTGAAAATCCTTGGTTCCCGTTTCCACTCGTGTGGGTCCATGAGGTTTCTGCTTAGTCCGTCTGCCAGTGTATTTAGTATTCCTGGCAGGAATCGAGCTTGTAGATTCACTTGGTAGCTCAAGGCTGTGTTCCACAATACCATGGCTAGTCTGCAGAGGGGGTAAGAATGTGTACCCCCCTGCTTATGTACCACATGACAGTGGTATTTGTCTGTCTTTACCATTAAATGTCCTGGAAGAATGTGGTCCTTGAAGGCTGTCAGAGCATTCTTTACAGCTAACATTTCCTTTTGATTTATGTGCAGGTGCATTTGACTTGGGTTCCATTTGCCCTGAATGCACTTCCCTGCCAGGTGAGCCCCCCATGCATAGTCTGATGCGTCTGTTGTTAAGGTTTTGGCGGCAGGGGGTAGTGGGAATGGTAGTCCCCTGTTTTGGTGAAAGGCCTCTGCCCACCAAAGGAACTCTAGGTGTAGGCAAGGTATGATAGGAATCATTGCTTCTAGATCCTGTGAATGTTGACACCATAGGCTTTTGAGATACCATTGTAGTTTCTTCATATGCAGCCTTGCATATGGAATGCAGGAGGCCATGAACCCCAAGGCTTGCAGTATTTGCCTTGCAGATAGCTGGGTTTTTGTGGTCACTTGTTTGAAGTAGGTCAAATGAATCAGTTTCTCTGGCATGAGGAAACCCATCTGGACAGTTGTATTCAAGCTTGCTCCCAGGAATACAATTTGTTGACAGATTACCAGGTGTGATTTCTTTTCATTTATGGTGTACCCCAGACAAGTCAACAACCTTTGAACAAAGGCCAGATGATTCAAAAGTATGTCCTGGCTTTCTGCCTTAATTAGACAATCATCCAGGCATGTGTATATTTGAATATTTATTTGCCTGCAAAATGCAATGACTGGAGCTAGGCACTTTGCGAATACCCTGGGTGCAGTAGATAAGCCAAAAGACAGTGCAGAGTACTGATAGTGCATGTAGCCTGCTTTGAAGCATAGATCTCTTCTGCAAGACTCCCTGATAGGGATGTGCAGGTATGCTTCTTTTAAGTCTAGTGTTGCCAGCCATGCATCTTTGCCTAGCATGGGAAGTAGCTGGTGAAGAGTCAGCATTTTGAATTTTGGAATCACCAGAAAGGTGTTTAGAGTAAAAAGGTCCAGGATAGGACACCATGTACTGCCTTTTCTGGGTACCAGGAAAAGTATCGAATAGAAACCTTGTCCCTTTTCCTCTTCTGGTACCAACTGAATAGCCCCCATGCTTGAGAGAGAACTTGATTTTGGGCCTCTGACCACTGATTTGGAGGTGGATCTGACCACCCGCTTGGTATTGGTAACATGTGGAAGTGGAATCTGTATCCTTGGGACAATATATTTTAAACCCATTTGTCCTGGGTAGTGAGTTCCCAGTTTTTGGCCTGCAAACCCATCATTCCGCCTAAAGGAGCATTCAGTTGGGAAGTGCTTGGAAGTTTTAAAAGCAAGTAATTGAGACAGTTTTCCATAGGGGGGAGTCTTACTACTCCCAGATTTGGGTGCGGAAATCCCCCACTGCTTAGTCTTGTGTGTCCCCTGGGACTGAAATCTGGGGTTTTTGCTGTGTCTGGGTTTGGCTTGAGAAGACCTGGAAGGGGCTGGAAAGGACCAATTCTTAGAGGGCCAATGCCTACTAAATCTAGGAGGCTGAACTTGCAAGAAATCTTTAACAGTTTGCATATATTTAGCTTTATCTTACATCTTTTTAAGAACTTCCTCAGCTTTGTTGCCAAACAGGCGGTCCTGATTTAAGGGAGCATCCAACAGTTTAGCTTTAAAATGATCAGGCAAATATTGCTCCTTAAACCAAGCATGCCTTCTGAGCACAGACCCAGTAACAGCAGCCCTGCATGAGGCCTCAAATGAATCAAATCCACATTGCAAAGTATGTTTACTAACCTGTTCAGCAGAATGCATTAAATCCTGTAATTCTTTATTTTCAGCACAGTCAGGAATCAACATCATTTTCTGTTTAAGCAACCCAATAACATGTTGTTGATACTTTAACATATCAAACTGGCAGTTTAAAGCCCTACTGGCCAAGGTTGCATAAGTATAAACCTTCTTACCCCATCTAACCAGCACCCTGGAGTCTGTATCAGAAGGGGTAGGATTTTTAGCAGTAAAATCCTTAATGCTCTTGGGTCCCCGTGAAATAGTCTCTGGATCCGCAATAGGATTTTTAAAAAGAAACTTGTGTGGATCAGGAACCCTGGAATATCTGTCTGGTTTTCTGGGAGCAGGAGGCAAAGAATCAGGGGCCAAACTAGATTCCGAAAAGGCATCATCAACAATGTCTAGTACTGGAGGTACAGCTAAAGACCTATGCTGAGGTAGCAGTAAGAAATCCCTAAGCCTCTTTTTTGAATCAGAAAAATCCTGGATTTCCCAGTGAAAATGCTCCCTTAAGAGTTTGTAAGGTTTCACCAAAAGAAAAATCCTCTGGAGGGGAAACAGAGGGAATAGAGTCCTCTGCATCAGAATCATCATAAGTAGATAAAGGCAAATCCAGATCATCAGAGGAATCAGAAAAATCAGAATCCTGGTCAGAAGATTCATAAACAACTTCAGTCCTAGGTTTCTTAGAAGGGGGAGGTTGGCCTCCCCTGATTAAAGTTATAAGATCCTCAGCCATTCTTATCATTTGTTTTTTAAGCATAGAGGCCTGAGCATGCAGCCTGGGCGCTGGTTTCTTAGGTATGGTTTGAGATTTAGGCCTAAATGAAGGAGAAGGCATTGGTTTAATATGCAAATCCGTAGGCCTGAATAGACCCTCAGAAGCTAGTGCCTGCACAGCGGCTCCGGACCCATCCAAGGTAGAGACATCTGCAGGTTCCACAGTTGAAGCATCTCGCAGCATACCTGACTCCGAATGGGTCTCAGTAGAGGCTTGCAAATCCGAAGTAGTGGGTATCAGGGGCTGCGAAAGCACCTCACTGAGTACTGACGAACTGGCGACTGGCTTAGGAGAAGCGTCGTCGGCAGCTTTGGACCTAGGCGGTCTGTCTCTGTCTTTATCTTTGTGTTTTTTCGGAATCCCGGTAGTCGGATGGCTAACTGACATTTCTGGATAATTAAATTGAGAACCGAAATATTTAGAGGCGAAAATATACCGACAACGGATAGTGCGCTGATTAAATAAAGCACAAAACCAACAGCAAGGTACGTCGTGGTCAGGGCCCTGGCAAAGAATACAGTATGAATGAAAATCTTTGTGAGGTATATGCTTTCCACAAGTAATGCAATTATTAACTTTTACTGACATCAGTAAAGAGCAAAAAAAAGTTTCCCCAATGGGGTACTTAGCTTTAGTTGAAGACTTCGGTTCTGAAACTCGAAAACGAAAATTTCAGGAGTCGGCCGACCGGCACTTGCGAACTGCTTCTGCTTCAGGCACTGCTCGGCAAAAAAGAATGATGTAATGACGTCGGCTGCATGTTTTATACCCCTGACGACTTGACGTCATGGAAGAAGGGACAGCATTTGATGCAGGACACAAGACTTTGTTAATCAGGCTGACTGAGGGCTACTGCAAGCAGATAACCCAAATGTAATGACTGCAACAGTGAAACATGAAGAACATCTATGTATTCAGACCCAGTGGCAACTCTGGTGGCATGCCCGCATTTGTCAGAGATCATATCACCTGTAGATACATTTCATTTGTGGGTATCTAGGAATTTATAGCACTTCAAATCACACTAAACAAAATCAATTATCAGTTTACTGCCTGTTATAGTGTATGCCTTCCTTGACTACATGAATTCCATATCAGGTTCCTAAAATTCATGGATAATGCATAAATATGAATTCAGTCATTCTAGGAGACTAACTACCTATCAACTGATGGGAGAACCTACACCTCCAATGCAAACAAGGCACAGAATTTTTTAGATTGAAAAAATAACTCAAATGGACAGACTGTTACTAGTCCAACTGCAGGGCAAAAGATTCTTGACCTAGTACCTACAAACGGAGTGTCTCTGTGAACTACATTTGTAACTCTCCTCTTATTAAGATGGACCATAAGCTAGTAACCTTTCCCTCAAGCTATCTAAATTACCTGAAGACAATACATTGGAATTCAAATACTTAAAGTGCACAAATCTAAAATTCTATTAAGTCTGAAAATTCATTTATAACACCTCGAACTGAATAAAACCCAATTCGGATGGATGTATTCAAGAACACACTGCTCGTACACCAAAAAAACAGACGTTTAATTCCACATAAATTCAGCGATACAAGACATGTTAAGCGCTTTCAACCGTATAATACAGTCTTCCTCAGAACACTTAATTCTAACCAGTTGAACCATTTTATATGTTCCTTGATTGAATAATTAAAACACTTAATTCAATTTCCCACCAAAAGTATTTAAAAACCTTTTAAAGGTATATTCCCATAAGACACTCATTGTGCATAATTAATTTTAAAAAATCTGATTCATGTTGTAGCAAACATCAAAAAGAATCAATTTAGTTTAAAATACTTAAAACACCATGTTATTTTTAAATAAAAACAAAATAAATAATGACAACTGATAATAGAATGGTGCAACATGCTGAACTTAAAATACATAAGATGATAAAATGCTTTTATAGTAAAAATGACAATCTTCTTCGTGAAGTGTGACCAATACCATATGGTACTATTAAAGCTAACTTTCTAAATAAATCCCTAAGTCATAAGAATGGCAGATAGTCACTATATAAAAATCATAATAAAAAAGGTTTGATGCTAATAAAATCGTTCAAACCTGGTTGAAAGCGCTTAACATGTCTTGTATCGCTGAATTTATGTGGAATTAAACGTCTGTTTTTTTGGTGTACGAGCAGTGTGTTCTTGAATACATCCATCCGAATTGGGTTTTATTCAGTTGTTGGAACTTTTATCGTTCTTTGATTTATAACACCTCAGCAGACAGACTCGCAAAGCGTTTTATACACACACAAATACATACCTAGAATTGGCAATTTCAATCTAGATCCAAATACAATTTAAAAGCAAACTATTCTGGTGATCCACAGACATGCATAAAATCGACAATTAAAGGGAAAAAAAAACTTAGCAGAATACACAACAAATCAAAAGACTCCCAAGTCAAGGAAAATATCAGGAAAGTGACTTAGAATTAAAAAACGACTTTTACATCTACTCAGGCATTTGAAGCAAAGGACAATTAAAGTCCTTATTTAGCTCTGTTAGGAAACTAAGGAACAACACTCAACAATGTATACATGACAAAGTCTATGCAGACCAGGTGGATATTGCTAATACAGCAAATACATTTAGTACAAATTTCGCAACTTAGATGACTATCCAAAGCTCTATAATACCAATGTCGCTGAACCCTCCTCCCACCATCACTAAAGAAAATGCGTAATCTAAAACTAAGAACACACATCATGAAGAATTTAAGTAAAGGTCATGCAAATCATTATGACGGACTTGATTAACAAAGGCATTAAAAAATCTCATCATGCTAGATCTGCAACAATTTGGTTCTGTAAAAGGTAGATCTTGCCTAATGAACCCAATTTATGTCTTCAAAGAAGGTAACACAAGCTACTGATACCTGTCACACTCTATAGCTGGCAAGACAGAATTTGAGGCTGTTCATCCAATTATCTAGATTTACCCTGAAAGTGGCATGGGGGCTATTCTGATTGACATGTAGTGGAAGTTGTTCCAGAGAGAAGGAATATGTATGCATATTAATATATTACGCCAATGTGTCTAATTTACTTGCTGATTTAGTTATTTTAAAATAATATTTGATGCACCATTAGTTCTGCGAAGGAACAGCAGATCAAATAGAGTTGGTTCTTTCATGACATGAAAGGAAGATCTAGATCTACACAGAGGTGTCTGTAAAGAGACTGAATGCAGAGAAAGGGTTGCTATGTCTCTCTTGATAACTAGATTTTTGAAGCCACTTATCTTTTTAGTTAAGAATATGTGAGAACTCCCAATCTGTATGTTATTTTTAGATAAATACATGTCAAAAGGTGCTTTATATATTCAATTATAGGTCTAAGACTCTATGCAAAGGGGAATTAAGACTTCTTTGGATCTAGTGGAGAGGACTTTAGAAATTAGATGGGCCAAATCAAAGGCTTTCCTAACTACTGTGTCAACATGATGGCCAAATGATAAAAAATCAACAACAGTACCCAGATCATAGGCCATGGAGCCTTTACAAGCCTAGCCCATAGAAGTGCCCTGGCATCGTGGCGACCGATATTAGTTCCCAGTGCCTCTATCAAATAGAGCCACTGGAGTGATCTCCAGGACAAACTTTCTATTACCCATCCACTCATCAAGATATCTCTTGAAGAGGGACAGCAGGGTGCTCTGCTTGACATATATGGGAAGTCTATTCCAGAGCATGAGCAGTCTCTGGGTGAGGAACCTGTCCCTCCAGCATGTTCTGCTGATTGTGGTAATGAGGTTGAGGTCTCTGGAATGTGTGGTGTGGAGGGATTGGGATTTCTTTAGATGCGGCATTTCTAAAAGAGCTGGATCAGACATGGCTTTGTAAGTCAAGCAGAGATTGCCTCTAAGTAGGCGATATAAGACGAAGAATAACTGGAGTCTTTTGAGTCTGTCCATGTAGGACATGTGTTTAATGCCTAGGATCCTCTTCGTGAGGTACTTCTTTAGCCTCTCCAACTGTTGCAGATGTACAGTGAGGTACATGACAAAGGGGGCATTATACTCGATGACTGGTCTAATGAGGAAAGAGTAGAGAGAGAAACGATGACCTCTTTCTTCCTGGATGCAAAACCCTTGGTAATGAAATGTGCCACACAGAAGGACTTTCTGACCACAGTGGCAATGTGGTGGTCGAAGGATAGGTTGCTGTCCACCTGCATCCCCAATTCTCTTACAACACCTTCAGTGGGCTCCCATTGATGTGGTAATTAGTGGGAACTGAGTTTTTACCAAAGGGGACGACAATGCATTTGTTGGCATTAAGCTTAAGGTCATGGTTTTGACACCAGTCATTGGTCTCAGTAAGGCCAGTCTGTGAGCTCAGTCTGTCTGTCTGGTGGGATGCATCTCCTATAAGTTAAGTGAAAAAAATGTTTTGTCTACAAAATGAACTATGCTACATTTTTCTATATTTAATTTGAAACCACTGTTTTTGCATCAATTGTTAACATGATCTAAGCTGTATTAGAGCAACTGAGTCAGCTAAAGATTGAACACTACTCAATTTAATGTCATCTGCAAAAGTAATGAACCATAAGCCACAAGTGCTGGTTTGAAGGTCTGAGAAATACAGTAGATATAAAAAATGTACACATCCCTGTTAAAATGCCAGGATTTTGTGATATAAAAAAATAAGAATCAATAAATCATTTCAAAACTTTTCACACCTTTAATGTGACCTATAACCTGTACAATTCAACTGAAAAACAAATCTGTTAGGGGAAAAATATAAAAAATAAAAAATGTAAAAAAAAGCTGGTTACATACTTTGTTGAAGCACCTTTTGATTTAATTACAGCATTCAGTCTTCTTGGGTACACACTTGTCATCAATTAGAGAGACTCTGATTAACCCCAAATAAAGTTCCGCTGTCCTAGTAGGATTTTCCTGACATTTACTCAGTTGCCTGCTACAGCAAAAGCCATGGTTTGCAGAGAGCTTACATAGCATCAAAGGGATCTCATTGTTGAAAGGTATCAGTCAGGAAAAGGGTACAAAAAAATTTCCACAGCAACTGAACAGTCATCAAAAAGTGGAAAAAATGTGGGACAACAGTGATGTTGCATAGAACTGGATGTCCCTCCAAAATTGATAAAAAGACTAGACAAAAACTGGTCAGGGAAGCTGCCAAGAAAAGTACAGTTTTGTACCTACCATAAATGTAGATGTTCGAAGATCCACATTGCCGCAGTCCTTACACTTGGGGTAGTCCGCTGTCCTCGGTCGGCCCGACTATCAAAGTATAAGGCTGACGTCGGTCAAGGCGCATTTGACTGACATCAGGACGTCAGGGTACAAATGCGCATGACCGACGTCATATCCTCAGTCTTTTCTTGCCCCAGATGTCAGAAGACCCTAGAAATAAAGGTCAAAACCAAAAGACAGCAAACCAACAACCAACCATCCTGGCACTAATAATATGTACAATATATACAATATACACCCTATTAACAACCCAACCCACACAACCGCCTCCAAGAGGGGAAGGAGGGAGGGTAAATTGGACTGCAGAAATGTGGATCTTGAACATCTACATTTATGGTAGGTACAAAACTGTACTATGTTCTTCATCTCACATTGCTGCAGTCCTTACACTTGGGTAGAATCCCAAAGCAGAGGTAAGGGAGGATGGCTAAACTATAAGGAAGCAGGAGCTGCCAAAATGCCCTGCAAAACAGCAGTGGCAAAACCAGCCCTGGATTTAGAGTAAAGTGGAAGGTGATAATGCCTAGAGAAAGTATGCACTGAACTCCAAGTAGCTGCCTCCAAAATATCCTTAGTTGCCACCCCTCAAAAAGCTGTCAAGTGGCAGTAGCCCTAGTGGAATGAGGCCTAATCCCAGCTGGAATTTCCTTGCCATGATGGGAATAACAGAAAGCAATGCAAAACCCAATCCACTTGGAAATAGTTTGTTTTGACACAGGCTTGCCCTGAGAACTCAAAGCAAAAGAAACAAATAACTGCTGAGACTGCCTGAACCCCTTAGTTCTGTCCAAATAATATCGCAACTGCCTGTGTACATCTAAAGTGTGCAAAATCTTTTCCCCTTTATTTTGGGGATTTGCATAAAAAGTAGGCAAATGAATAGTTTGGTTTAAAGCCACACTAGAAACCACTTTAGGCATAAAGGAAGGATTAGTACGTAAAGATACCCTATCCTTATGGAAAATTAAGAAAGGCTCAACTGCCATAAGGGCCTGTAACTCAGAAACCCTTCTTGCAGAGGAAATAGCCAACAAAAAAGCAGTCTTCCATGATAAAACTTTAACTCAGCAGTAGCTGCAGGCTCAAAAGGTTGTAGAGTGAGTTTCTCCAACACAAAATTGAGATCCCAAGCAGGCGTAGGAGCTCTTCGTGGGGTCTTATATTCTTTGCCCCTCTAAGAAATTGCTTGAACAAAGGATGAGAAAACAATGGTGGGTCACAATCATAGTGAGCTGAAATTGCTGCAGCATGAACCTTAATAGAAGAGAAGGACAAACCTTTGTCCAGTAACTCAGTAAGATATTGAAGAGCCACACTTAAATTAGGCTCAGAAACATCAAAATCCTTTGCTGCACTCCAAAATAAAAATCTCTTCCATTTATCTGCGTACACTTTCCTTGTACTAGGCCTTCTAGCTTCCAAAATAACATTCAAAACTTGCTGTGGAAGTGGAGGCCCACTACGGTTCAAAACAGAATATGCCAGGCTGTTAGGTGCAGAGAGTGAAGCTTGACATTGAGCAAATGACTGTCCTCCTGAGACAACAGGTGTGGAATCGAAGGTAAAGGCCATGGAGGCTTCCGTACCAGGCTTCTCAGTAATGGGTACCAATGCTGTCGAGGCCAATCTGGAGCTATCAAAATCATCCTTGGCTTGTCTTGTCTGGCCTTCAGTAGTACCTTTGGGAGGATGGGCAGAGGTGGAAAGGCATACACATGAAGATTGCTCCAATTGAAAGAAAGAGCATCCACTTTCCAAGCTGTGGGATGAAACCTTTTTGTGCAAAACTTTGGCAGCTGGTGGTTTAGTGGAGAAGCGAACAGATCTATGTCTGGAGTTCCCCATGACACTGTCAATTTCTGAAATACATGAGGATCCAATTTCCACTCGTGGGGATCCATAATTTGTCTGCTCAACACATCTGCTAAGGAGTTCTGTGCTAGTGGCAGAAACCTTGCCTGAAGATTTAGCTGTAAACTGAGAGCAGTCTCCCACAAAATCATTGCTTGCCTGCAGAGGGGATAAGAATGTGTTCCGCCTTGCTTGTTGATGTACCACATGACAGTTGCGTTGTCTGTTAGAATCAACACCTGCCCTGGAAGAAGTAAATCCTTGAAAGCTATTAATGCAAACTGGACTGCTAACATCTCTTTCAAGTTGATATGTAGATGCTGTAGTCTGGCAGGCCACTTGTCTTGTATCCACTTTCCATTCAGATGAGCTCCCCAAGCTATGTCTGAGGCATCCGTCGTTAGAATCTGACTCGCCTCTGGCCGGGTCACAGAGAGTCCCTTGTTTAGGTGACATTCCTGAGCCCACCACAAAAATTCCTTTTGAATGCAAGGTATTATTTGAATGACAGTGTCCAAATCCTGGCAGTGCTGTGTCCATACCTTTTTGAGATACCATTGCAGCTTCCTCATATGCAGTTTGGCATTGGGAAGCACCAGAATACAAGATGCCATGAACCCTAAGGCTTGAAGGACTGTCCTTGCAGTCAGCCTGGACAGATGAGACAACTGATGAAAGTAAAGGGAAAGATTCTTTTGTTTGTCCGGGGTCAAAAGGCCATCTGGGATGCTGTATTCAGTCTCACACCCAGAAAGCACATGTCCTGAGAGGGTACTAGACTGGACTTTATTTCGTTCACAGAATACCCCAGGCATCTTAGCACTGCTATCACATAGTGTAGATGATGAAGAAGTTCGTCCTTTCCTTGAGCCAGAATCAGGCAATCGTCCAAGTAAGGATAAATCTGTATTCCTTTTAACCTGAGGAAAGCTATCACTGGAGCCAGAACTTTCGTGAACACTCTGGGCAGTAGATAAGCCAAAGGGCAATGCAGAGAACTGATAATGAGAATTCCCAGCTCGAAAACGCAGATACTTCCTGCAACTCAGTCTGATAGGAACATGAAGATAAGCCTCCTTTGAGATCTAAAGTTACCATCCAATGATCTTTGCCCAGCAGAGGTAAAAGCTGCTGTAACGTCAACATTTTGAACTTGGGAATGTCCAGATAAGTGTTGAGGATAGATAGGTCCAAAATTGGTCTCCACGTGTTCCCTTTCTTTGGTACTAGGAACAGGCGAGAATAAAATCCTAGGCCCACCTCTGGCATAGGGACCGCTGAATGGCCCCTATTTGGAGTAACAGAGAAATTTGCTTGTGAGCCTCTATTCTTTGTGGAGGAGGAACGTCTGGCATGCCTTTGAAAGGAGGCAAGGTATGGAAATAAAACCTGTAACCGTGGTGTATGATATCCAATACCCATCTGTCTTGGGTAATTAAACTCCAATTTTCTCTGAAAAGTGCCAACCTTCCTCCCAAAGGTGCTGCCAGACGAGAAGGCTCTGGCAGCTGAAAAGGTAGGTCATTGGGTCTGTTTACGAAAGGACTGACCCCTGCCCTCACCCGAAGACTGTGCAGGAGAACTCCCCGTTCTAGGCCTGAAAGAACCCTGAGCTCTGCCTCTACCACGTCTAGCTCTACCCCTAGACTGGGAATCATAAGAAGGATACGTCCACCCCTTAGCAGGCCAATTTCTACTAAACTTTGGAGGCTGAACCTGCAAAAAATCTTTAACAGTCTGCATAGACTTAGCCTTGTCTTCCATTTTCTTTAAAACTGACTCAACAGGAGAACCAAACAACACATCAGATTGTAAAGGAGCATCCAAAATCCTTGTTTTAACATGGTCAGATAAATTCTGATCCCTCAGCCAGGCGTGCCTGCGAATAACTGACCCAGTGGCAGCCACCCTAGACGAGGCCTGTACAGCATCAAAACCACATTGCAAAGAATGCTTACCCACCTGTTCAGAAACATGCACTAAATCTTGCAACTCTTTACAATCAATACCTTCCGCCAGAGCATCAACCTTAGACTTCAATTGTGAAAGGAGATAATTTTGGTATTTCAACATGTGAAACTGGCAATTCAAAACCCTCATAGCTAGAGTGGAGGAAGTATAAACTTTCTTTCCCCATCTATCCAAAGCCCTGGCCTCTTTATCAGAAGGAACCGGATTCTTGACAACAGAAGCCTTAACACCTTTAGGCCCCTGACTAACAGTTTCTGGGTCCGCCCTAGGACTCTTAAAAAGATACTTATGAGCTTCAGGCACCCTGTAATACCTATCCGGTTTAACAGGAGCAGGAGGCAAAGAATCAGGATTAAGAGAAGCCTCTGAAAAACATCTTCCACCACATCCAAAACAGGAGGTATAGCCAAAGGCCTATGCTGGGGTAAAAACAAAATTCCCTAAGCCTTTTCCTGGAATCAGAGAAGTCCTGACCTTCCCACTTAAAATGTTCCCTCATGGAATGAAGAGTTTCTGAAAATGAAAAATCCTCAGGAGGAGAAGCAGAAGGAGTAGAATCATCCACCTCAGAATCAGAATAAGGAGAATACTCCTGCAAGTCGTCAGTCAAGACTCTGAAACATCCGAAGCCTGCTCAAAACTCCCTAACTCAGGCTCCACCCTAGGCCTCTTATCAGGAGGGCAAGGAACCCCTAATCAAAGTAATCAAATCTTCTGCCATTTTAAGCATATGCTTCTTGGGCACAGTTCCAGAAGAACTAGGGGTGACACCAACTGAAGCTAAACCTGGCCTGCCTCTGGGAGAAGCCTTGGAAACAGAAGGAGAAGGCCTAACCACCTTAGGAAGAGAGGGTAGTATAGTAGCCTGAGAAGCCCCTTCAGCCTGACCTGCCTCCTGAGAGGCCACATCCTGCAACAACAACGTCTCTCCCTGGGAACCCAAAGAAACCTCCGGTGGAACCACCGGCTCCACCGACACCTCTAAAGAACCGGCGTCCGGTAAGGACGGTTCTTCTAGACTAGGCTTAACCGCTTTGTCCTTGCGCTTCTTCGAGGAAGCGGGCGTCGGAGCATCCGACGGCATTTTATAATTGCACCGCTTCCCGAAGACTAACCTGGCACAATCTAACCGTCTCTTTATAGTGCGCTTATTGAATCTAGCACAAGAGCGGCACCCAACAACGTCGTGCTCAGGCCCTAAACAAGGAATACACAAAGTATGATAATCTCTATGCGGTATCTGTTTCCCACAAGAAATACAATTATTCACTTTTTCTGACATCCGGTAAACCACTGAGGCAAGAAAAAACTAAAATATTCCCCAACGGGGTACTTAGCCAACTTTGAGCCGGTCTGAAACTCCGGAATCGAAAAATTTCAGAACGCCAACCGGCACTTGCAAAGCTGCTTCTGCATCGGACCATGCAGCAAAAAAGACTGAGGATATGACGTCGGTCATGCGCATTTGTACCCTGACGTCCTGATGTCAGTCAAATGCGCCTTGACCGACGTCAGCCTTATACTTTGATAGTCGGGCCGACCGAGGACAGCGGACTACCCCAAGTGTAAGGACTGCAGCAATGTGAGATGAAGAACATCCTACAGCAACACTGAAGGAACTACTGGAATTTCTGGTAAGTACTGGTTATGTACTACATGTGACAACAATCTACTGTATTCTCCATATGTCTGGACTATGGGATAGTGTTGCAAGATGGGAATCCTTTTCTTACACAGAAAAACAACCAGGTCCAGCTAAAATTTGCAAAACAATACATCAAGTCTCCCAAAAGCATGTAGGAAAATGTTTTATGGTCCGATGAGACCAAGGTTGAACTTTTTGGCCACAATTCCAAAAGGTACGTTTGGCACACAAACACTACGCATCACCAAATGAACACCATTGCCACGGTGAAGCATGGTGGTGGCAGTATCATGCTTTGGGTTTGCTTTTCTTCAGCTGGAACTGGGGCTTTAGTCAAGGTGGAGGGAATTATTAACAGTTCCAAATACCAGTCACTTTTGGCCCAAAACCTTCAGGCATCTGCTAGAAAGCTGAAGATAAGGAATTTCACCTTTTAACATGGCATTGACCCCAAGCATACATCCAAATCAACAAAAGAATGGCTTCAGCAGAAGAAAATTAAAGTTTTGGAATGGCCCAGCCATAACCCTGACCTAAATCCAATACAAAATCTGTGGGGTGACGTGAAGAGGGCTGTGCACAAGAGATGCCCTCGCAATCTAACAGATTTGAAGTGCTTTTGCAAGGAAAAGTGGGCAAATATTGCCAAGTCAAGATGTGCCATGATAGACTCCTACCCAAGAAGACTGAATGCTGTAATTAAATCAAAAAGTGCTTTAACAAAGTATTAGTTTAAGGGTGTGCACACTTATGCAACCAGCTTACTGTACATTTTTTATTTTTTATATTTTCTCCCCTAACAGATTTGTTTTTCAATTGAATTGTACAGGTTATTGGTCACATTAAAGACGGGTAAAGTTTTGAAATTACTTACTGTGGTCTCTTTTTTAAATCACAAAAACCTGGAATTTTAACATGGGTGTACACCCTTTTTATATCCATTGTATATGCCAAACAGGAAAGGGCCCAAAACTGAGGACTGTGGTACATCAGTCGTAACTTTATTTTGTTTTCAGAAGTGACACCTACTACTCTAACCAAGACTTCTGTCAGTCACTTAGCTATCCATCACACAGTATAATTATTTACATTCAGATTTATAAGTCTATCAATAATACATGCATAGGGAAATGGTGTCAAAGGACTTGTCCAGGTCTAGATATGCTGCATGTACTGCATAACCATTATCCACTGCTTCAGTTACTTTTTCAAAGAAATTTATGAGGTTAAAGAGGTTGGACTTTCCTTTGATAAATCAAAACTAATGAGTTTCCATAGTTAAGAAATTTTCATTATCCAGACTAATGAAGTCTGAGATAATGCACTCCCACAGCTTTACATATGAGGCTAGTGAGGCAAATGGGTCTATAGTTACTAGGGTCTGTGGCTAGGCCACCCTGGTGAAATGGAATTACAATGGCTATTTTCCAGGCTTCAGGAATGAGGCCAGTGGAGAACCTTAGATTAAAGCAGTTAAACAGGGGTTCAGAAAGGCCATATTTGGCACTGATCATCAGGCAACTTGTATGCCCACAGATGAAGTATTCTTAGTTTTTGAAAGGGCTGACAGACCTTATTTGATAGTGGCTGGGAGTGTGGAACCTGTGAGAAAGCTGCAACTGTAGGTGGACTAAAATATGCACTCAATTTGTTAACTTGGATATTAGCCATTTCCTTTGGGTCAGAGAGTGTAGTATTATTGTGGACTAGCTCTAAACACTGTTGGGTGTTAGTTCTTAACTTCCTGACTCAAAGGAAGATTTGCAGTTACATTTGGTTTTAGGGGCTATTTTAAGTTCCTACTCAGATTTGAACCGAACAGTTCTTTCAAGTTCCATGTTACTTTGCCTAAATGTGCTCTTAAGGTTGGTAGAATGAGACCTCTAAAAAGCATGTAGTTTTTTCTGTTATACAATTTATTTATATAGGCATTCCACCCCAGTTTATTTGTTGCAGATAGGTACTGCCTTACTAATACAACTGTTTGAGTGGGAGTGGAAGTCAGAGGCATAAGTAGTAGCTTTACCAATAGTATCTTTCTGAGGAAGATTACAGCAGAATTTAAGTTCTCAAGTAAATGAAGATTTGTTTTTGAGGAGGTCCCTAAACACAGAATTAATTACAGGGTAAGTACCACCAGTTTTAAAAGAAAAGGTCAGTAAAGTATGATTTGATTTAACAAGACATGATGATACACAGAGATGAGCAAGAAGTAACCATATTTTAAGGACTAGATACCAGGGCCCCTAGTAGGATGGTTAACTATTTGCAGAAGAGAGTTAGCATTTCTTATGTCAAGGAAGCAGTGGGCATGCCAGCTACTCCCAGTGTAGGTCAATCAGTTTACTGATGGATAGTTGAAGTCCCCCAGTATAGAGGCCTTGGGTTCAATGTGAACTTCAGTTAATGTTTTAAGACAGCTATTGTGCTCAGAAGGGGACATGCAGAATGTTGTATAGTTAACTAATAAGTGATAATTAGTCCTGTTTATGGTGATTTGAACTTCAAGGAGTTCACATGTGGTGTCCCAAGGAATCTGTCATGAGGTGATATTATCCTTGACAAACACTAAAATTCCACCACAATTGCCAATGTGTCTAACGACGTGATGTGATAGTCATTACACCTTGGAGTAGATGCATTTTTTTCATTAATCTGAAACAATGTTTTTATAACTACACACAGATTAAATTTGATTTGATAAAGGCATTTGACACCATCCCCCATGCAAATATAATTAATAAACTAAACGTGTTACTACAGATCCCTATGGGGTAAGATGGATAGCTAACTGGCTAAAAAAAATGGTGTAGGTAGTCACATGACTGAGAAAGTACAGTTGAGTAAGGTACAGTGGCTGACACGTAGAGACTGCTGACAAGTGAGCCTATACAAAAGAATATGCTAAGCCAGCAAGAAGCAGTTCACATAAGAAAGGACAAGAGGGGCCCCCACTGAAAGGGAATCTTGATAATGCTTAAGACACCAAAGAGAAAATCTTCTCCATTTAGCCATATGGGATTTTCTGGTAGTGGGCTTCCTGGCCTCCTGCAGAACACTAAGCATGTCCCCAGAAAAGTAATGTGTAAAGGGCATCAAAATTATCACCCAAAGTGTAAACTGAAGAGTGGATAAGTGAGGGTGAATGTGAGACCCCTTGTCTTGTGTGAGAAGACCCACCAAGTGAGATAACTTGTAATGATTGCCCCTGGCCCTGTGAAACAGAATGAGAAACAAGTGCTGTTTGGGCCAAAAGGGAGTTACAAGCAAAATTCTTGGGGAGCCCTTCTTGATCTTTTGCAAGACAATGGGAAATAGAGGAAGAGGAGTATAAGCATTTAGGAGCATTCCCTTCCAAGAAAAGGACATAGCATCCACCGTCCAAGTCACGAGACTTGGGACTCTGAACAGAAGCAAGGATGTTGTCTGTTCAAAGGGAAGGCAGAAAGATCCACTTGAGGAATACCCTACCAATGTACTATGTCTAAAAACACCTCCCTGTTTAGTCTCCATTCGTAAGACTGTGTCCTAGACATGATCAGGGAGTCTACCACAAGAATGTGTTCTGAAGGGATGCAGACCATTTGAAGGGATACAGGATGGTGGGCCTGAATGGCTAGGCTAATCTGCAAAGAAGATAAGACCTAGTGCACCCCTGTTTGCTGATGTACAACATGACTGAGGTGTTACCTGTAAAGACCTTTAAAGGGCCTGAGGGACCAAGGAGAATGAAAGACCTAAAGAGCAAAAATGAACACCCTCATTTCTTTTTATGTTAATATGACCTTTGACGAAGGGGCCATAAATCCTGAACCCTCAGACTGCTGGAAGAGGCTCTCCACTCTTGACTGGAAGGGTATGTTAACAGTTCTTTTGTACAGACAGGAGCCGGCAGTCCCATTACTGAGGGAGATCTGCTAAATCCATAAGTGCTACTCAAGTGTGAGGCATGGAAATAAGGGAACCAAAAACTTCAGAGGATAAAAATACTGGAAGCAAACCGTCTTTAGGTACCACTGAAGTATCCTCATGTAAAGCCTGGCAAAGGGGAGCATGGAAATGGTAGATGTCATGAAACCCAGGATTATGAGAAATTCTCAAGCAGAAATGAGAGAAAGGGGAAGCAGAAAGGCCAACACTGGAATGGACTGAATTCTGCAATCAAGAAAAATATGGTCTTGAGAAGGAGTGAGGCTTAACTTCTTGAGATTGATACCCAATCCAAAACAGCACAGGAGAAACATGGTGAAGTTCAGACCCTGTGAAAGCCTGGACTGAGAGGGAGCATGAAGAAGCAAGTCATCCAGATATGGGAATATCTGGATTCCCTGAAACCTGTAAAAGGCTGTGACAGGGGCCAGACATTTGGTGAACACCCTTGGGACCAAAGAAAGACCAAAGTGCAAAGTAGAGAACAGAAAATGAGAGGAAAAATCACAAACATAAAAACTGAATGGGAATACAAAGATGGCCATCCTTCAGGTCTAGGGAGACCAGAAAAACCTGTGAAAGTAAGAAAGGAAACAGAGTGTGAAGGCAAAGCATCTGAAAGGAAGGAATCTTTAGAAAGGTATTTAGAAAGAAAAGGTAAGGTCTAGGACCAGTCTCCGGAATCCCTCTTTTTTGGGAGCCAGCAACATTCTGGCGTAAGAGTCTGTTCCTCTGTGGGATGCTGGAATGGGTTGAATGGTACCCTGATCTGGTAAATCCTACAGAACTCCAGAAAAAATTAGGAAGTTGGTATGGAGGAGAGGATGAGGAAGAAGCGGGGAAGGAATTTCCAGATTTCCATACCACAAATAACCATGACAGACAATGGACACAACTCAAGAGTCTGACGTTAACTTCTGCCAGACAAAGAGGGAAAGGTTCAGAAACAGGGGAACCTGGCCAAGGGGGTTGAGGTTTTAAAGTCTGAGTGGGTTTATCAGTGAAAATATGCTTAGCAACCCTCTCCTCCTTAAAAGGCCGATGAGGCTGGCTACACACAAATGCAGACTTAGGATTATTTCTCTGAAATATGGGTATGGAAGAAGCAAAGATTTGTTTAAGATCCTGTATAAATTTACCTACATCTTGTTGAGTCAAACAAGTCATCAGCAGCTGTACCAGAGTTTCTGATTGTCCAAAGGAACGTCTTGGAACGGGTCCATGTCAATTGGTTGAAGGACCAAATTGCTGAGACCCATATAATTGAGATCATATGGTCGAAAATTTGGTTCTTCAAATGATTCTGACTGAGATCTCGGAACAGCAGAGATCAGGAAATTTGCCCTTTTCTCCAATACAGTGTGATCTTGGAGTTGGTATAAATAATTAGCGGGGGGGGGGCTTGCCCTCTTGCAAAAAACGTGTTGTTGGCAGTTGGTGTGTGGATTTATGTCAGTTTTTCAATTAACTATATTGTTGACCATATGGGCTCAACAGTCGACCACATAGGTTTCGACAATGTGATTTTTCGATAACCTGACAGATTTATCTAGGATTCTGGTCTTAATATCATCAGGTAAAGCCTGGGGACAAAGCCAAGTGTACCTCCTCATAACTGACCCAGAAGCTCTAGAGGGTGCACCAAATGCATCATAATTACATTTGATGGAGTGACAGGCAACCTGAGAAGTGGAACTGAATAAGGAGAGGGCAGTAGTATTCCCTTCAGATTCAGTAAGGTCAGATACCCCCCCAAAACCATGACAAAAGGGGCAAAACATAGCTGGTAATATGGATTTGATAATTTATGTCCATAAAGGCCAGAGTGGCAAAAGTGTACAGTTTTTTCCCAGTCTCTCCATAGCCCTACTGTCTGTCAGAAAAAAAGGAGTTATGTACTCACCATAACTTTCCATGTTTGTTGTCCTCTCTCGCCCTTCTTTCTTACTGGATGAGTTTGGAGCCGATAGTCGGCTCCGACTTGGCCAATATACTAGCTCAAAGTCTCTGACTTGGCTCGTGGCTCAATACCTATCCCACAATGCATTGGAGTAACCCCGAGAAAAAAAAAAAAAAAAAATATATATATATATATATATATATATATATATATATACATACACACATGTATACACCACACACACACACACACACACACACACACACACACACACACACACACACACACACACACACACACACACACACACACACACACACACACACACACACACACACACACAAAATATATATGCAAGACGAAAAACAGGCAATGTCAGAGGAACTTTCTGAGTGGAAGGAAAGAAAAAAAAAACTCTCACCTAAGTCTTCTAGGAGCCTTGGCTGGGGGAAGGAGGGAGGGAGGGACGTAAGAAATAAGGGAGAGAGAGGACAACAAACATGGAACGTTATCCTGAGTACATAACTTTTTTTATGTTATGTTGTCCCTCTCACATTCTTTCTTACTGGATGGGACAGTGCCCCTAGCACCATTTTCCCAGGTGGCTCATGGCAGTATACCTTTCAGCACTGTGGACCCAAAGGTAGCTCTGTTCCTGGAGGCTAAATCTACCTTATAATGGGTAATAAAGGTATGGGGCCTGGCCCAGGTAGCCGCTGCACAAATGCTGTCCATAGATAGTCTAGCGTAGAAAGCAGATGAAGTTGCTAGAGCTCTAGTTGAATGGCCTTTGATTTTGAAAGGCAGACTTCTACTGTTTAAATTGTATATGTATGTAATACAACTGGTAAGCCAGTTTGAGTGTGTGATTTTTGATACTGGTTTGCCTCGCTTTGCTTGAGAAAAAGAAACCACCAGTTGATCTGTTTTCCTAAAATCTTTGGTTCTATGTAAATAAAATCTCAATTGCCTATGTACATCCAGCTGATGTAGTTTGCATTGTGCCTTGTTGGAATGATTAGGAAAGAAAACTGGAAGTTCAATAAACTGGTTCAGATTGGACTGAGTGCAGACGTTTGGTACGAAAGATGGATTAGTCCTCAAGGATACCCTATTCCTTATGAAAAATTAGATATGGTGGCTTAATTTATTGGGCTTGCAACTCCAAAACTCTATGTGCAGATGTAATAGCCACTAATAAGATGGTCTTCCAGGAAAGAAACTTTAGATCGCATGAAGAGGCAGGCGCAAAAGGGGGTTAAGTCAGAAAAGTGAGAATGAAATTTTGGTCCCAATGTGATAGAGGTTCTTTAATGGGAGGCCTCAACAAACAAGTTCCTTTTAAAAATGCTTTACACAGCCTGTGTGACATGAGATTAGGAGTGTATTCGCCGATGTGATAATTGGAAATTGCAGCCAATTGGACTTTAATTATAGCTACAGCAGAGCCTTGCTGAAAAAGGTTCCGCTAGGAATTCTAATATCGAACTAATAGAAGCATAGAAGGGATCTGTGTGTCTTGCTCTTGCCCAGTAGGAGAACCTCTGCCATTTGCTGGAATACAATTTCATGGTGGAAGCCTTATGAGAAGAGACCAGAATGTGTTACACTGCCAGAGTAAAATCTTGAAGTCTGACTATGTTTGGAAGTGGAGCAGCCAAGTTGTCAGATTAACGGTCTGGAGAGAAGGATGAATCGCACCAGACATATGAGTCAGAAGGTTTGGTATTAGGTCCAGAGTCCATGGCTTCTCCTGAAGGTGAGGCCAGTGGAAGGAGAACCAAATCTGACAAGGCCAATATGGAGAAATGAGAATTAGCCTGCTTCCCAAGACCTTGGCTTTCTGAATGACTTTGGGAATTAGCAGAAAGGGAGGGAAGGCATACAGTAGTCCTGAGGGCCAATCATGGCAGAGTGCATCTCTCGGCGTCTTCCCCCATTGGGGGGATTAGAGCAAAATAGCTGCAGCATTTGTTGTTCAGGGGGGTTGCACATAGGCTGCAGCAAGGCTGGCCCCAAATCCAGAAAATCTTGTCCGCTATGCTCTGTTTCAGAGACCACTCATGAGGCATTAAAATCGCCCTGCTGAGCTTGTCGGCTATCACGTTAGACTTCCTCAGGATGTGTGTTGCTACCAGAAAACGTTTGGAAGAGATTGCCCATTGTCATACTCTTACCACCTCTTGACAAAGGGGGTATGAATTGGTTCCTCCTTGCTTGTTTATGTACCAGACTACAGACATGTTGTCTGACTGGATTACAATCTTTCCTAGTGGGAGAGAGTCCTTAAGTGCTTGCAATGCCAGAAGCACTGCTCTCATCTATAAAACACTGATGTGCAACTGAGCCTCGTGTTCTTGCCATGTGCCTTGGACTATTCTTCCCAGATAATGCCTCCCCCACCCTCTCTGGGAAGCGTCTGTAGTCACTGTAGCAACATGTTGTTGTGGAACAAAAGATCTTCCAAGGGTGACATAATCAGACTGAAGCCACCATCGGAGATCTCTCTTGCATGAATTTGTTATTGTTATCCGAGAGGACATGGGAAGTTCTTGAAGAGACCATTGCGCAAACAGAAGCCACTGTAGGATCATGTGCATCCTGGCTAGAAGGGCAAGAGTTATGGTTGACGTTATGGTTGACGCCATGGTTCCAAGAAGTGTTAGAACTACTTTTGCTTTTACTTTGTTCCTGGGAAGAATGTCGACTATTTGTTGTCTGAGGACAAAGACTCTGTCGGGCGGAAGATGAGCCATCAATAGAAGTAGTGTCTAAATCTGCGCCAACAAATATAATACATTGACTAGGCAGATTTTTGAAAAGTCACTGTTATGCCTGAGTACAAAGTTCCAGTGTAGTGTCCCTGGCCTGTAGAAGTAGATGCTTAGTGGTGGCAGTTAGGAGCCAGTCGTCCAAGTATGGAAACACTTGGAATCCTAGATGTTGCAGGTGAGCTGTTACTACTGCCATGCATTTGGTGAACACTCTGGGGGCTGTAGTGAGAACAAAGGGCAGAGCTCGAAACTGATGATGACTGGCTCCCAGCTGAAAGTGTAGATGACTCCTTGATGCTCTGTCCATTTTTATGTGGTAGTACGCATCTTGGAGGTCTACTGAGCACATCCAAATGTCTTTCCCTAAAAAGGGAAGAAAAGACTGCAGTGTCACCATTCAGAACTTGGGCTTCTTTACAGATGAATTCAACTTGCTGAGATCAAAAATGGGTCTCCAGTCCCGTTTTTTTTTTTGGTACTAAAAAGAATCTTGAGTAAGTTCCATATCCTATTTGGTCTGCAGGGACTTCCTGGATGACTCTTTTGCTTAGCAACTCCTGGATTGCTGTGGTTGCTTGTTCCCTCTGACTGGGTAGAACATCCAAGATTTTTCTGATCTGTGGAATGGAATGGCAAAAGGGAATGGAATATCCTCTGGATATTATGCTCTGAACCCACTTGTCTCTTGTGATATTTCACCAGGCTTCTCTGTACAAAGTTAATATTCACCCGACTGCCTCCAGAGAAGAGCAGTCGGGCCTCCTTTCAGGAGCGCTGATAGGGACGGCCTTGAAAGGAATCATGGTCACCTTGGTTTTGTGGACCCCCCCCCTTCCGCGTGGGCAGCATCTACCATTATTGCCTTCCCCCCCCCTCTGCCCCTGGGGGAGGGCTCACTTCGTGCATCTTGAAAAACTCCCTGGGATGTTTTGAACCACATTTTTCCACTATTATGGCCTTTAGGATACTGTCTTGAAGGTACGAAAAAACATACTCCAACAGCAGAGAATTTTTCTTTCCTGCTCGAATCTGGTGAGTGTGTCCTTGACCTTTGGTCCAAAAAGAGAGGGACCATAAAAAGGGGCACTAGTAACAGTAGACTTGAAGGGCTCCGCAAAGTTGCACAAGCGCATCCAGGAGTGCCTCCTCAGGGAAACTCCAGAACCCGCTGCTCTGCTCGCTCCATCTGCAGCATAGGATATCAGCCTCATAGTGAAGTTGACTATGGAATTTAAGGTGGATAGCTGAGTGGTCACTTTTTCTGAGACCCCCGCAGCAAATGAACCTTGTAGAGAATCTCCTAACTCCTTCAGGAGAGCTCTTTGAAGTCTTGTAAAGTGTGTGAGGTAGTTCAGCGCTCTAAGGGTGAAAGTCGCTGATGAGAAAACATGCTTCCCATATCTGTCCATCTTTCAAGACTCCTTATTCGTTGGATTGACAGAGGAGGACATTTTTGGTGGTTGCCACCAGCACCAAAGCATCTATGTATATGCCTTTTGATAGAAATTCCTTATCCAAAGGAGCCAACAAACTTATTTAGCCTCCTAGGGACTGGCTCCATAGTGTCTGGTGACTCCTATGCCTTCCGACTAACCAAATCCATGAGCTAATCAAAAGGCGAAGAAACCCAGGAGGCTGAAGGTTGAGATCCGAAGGCCTTCAGATACACCGACTCCTCATCAGAAGGGTTGATGGGCTTCCAGCCGACTCTGTGTTTTAGGATCTCCAGGATATCTGAGAAAGAGATATCTTCAGAGGGTGACCACGGGGACCCTTCTGATTCCTCTAGGTCAGTGTCAGAAGTGATGGACTCATCAGGGGAGACTACATGCTTCCTCTTATGTCTTCTTCCTAGGAGGCTCCAACGGGTAGTCTGGGGAAGTCTCGGAAGAGTAGGGCTCACCCAATGGGGCTTCCTGAGGCCTAGTATCTCTGCTGCCCTGTGGATAGGATGGTGCCAAAGCAGATGCCGGTGCTTGAGGGGGAAGAATGTCAGTATCTCTGAGTAGAGTTGCGGGAAGGGACAGCACACTCCTCATCACCTCAAAGTCTGATCCCAAGTTCCGGGGATGCCCCCGGTTCCGAAGAAATGGAGGAAATCCTTGGCACCAAGGAGACTGGCTCCGTGGCCAATGTAGAAGCAGAGCTCACCCGAGCAGACGTTCCAAGGGGGATACTACGAACCGAAGAGAATCTGGTCCGAGACTCTCTCCTGGAGCAGACAGGAGAACTACGGCACCTAGACACCACAGACGGCACCAAAAGTGTCAGAGCAGGCAATGGTTCCGAAGAATCCCAAAGGGGTCTCAGGACCAAAGGGTCTACCACAGGAGATATCTGGCATTCCATCTCCGAAGATTCAGCTTGGCTCAGATTAGAAATAGTGGATGTGGTTATCTAGGGTGGCTCTGAGACTGGTGGGGTCAGAGTAGAGAACAATTTTGCCAGCACCGGTGACTTCAAAAGCCTGTGCACCACCCTGTCCATGTCATCTGATAGGCTCCAAAAGGACCTGGATGAAAGAGTGGGCGATCTAGACCTTTGAAGAATAGGGGATCTCAAGTTCAGAGATACCAGTTCTAATTCCATGGACCAGCTCCAAGTAGTAGTCTCGATCGGTTCTGAAGTCCTTGGAACCAAAGACCTAGATCTGTCTGCACCAATTGTCTCTCTCGGTTCCGAATGCAGTGGAGCAGAGTAGACAGATTTTTCAGTCAACTTAGGTAATTTCTTTGGAGGCTCTGAATGAGCCGAGGAAGAAGATGAAGAGGAAGGTCTCTGACTTGTCACTAGAAATTGGAGAAGACTGTAAAGCCCCATCAAAAGAAGGCTTTATTAGGCCTCGTAAAATCAACTTGTTTTTTCTCTCATGTAACACTCGAGAGCTAAAGGAATGACAAAAACTGCATGATTCCTGCAAATGAATGGCACCTAAGCAGTAGACACACACACACACACACGCATAGAACTCCCATCAGTAATGGACATTTTTTGGGAGCATTGTTGGCATTTCTTGAACCCAGAGACTTTGGGTTCTTTATCTCTAGAGTCTTTAGATATGCTGAAACTGCAATAACTACAATAAACTGTAAGAAACTTATACCAAAAAGCTAGCTAATCACACACAGCCAAAAAACAGTAAAGGGAATTAAAACTCTACCCTCTAAGTTAAACGGACCTAGCCAAGCTAACGGGGACAGACAACACAAACCCTTTAATAAAATAGGTTACCTTTAACTTTCTAATTTAAATGTGTTAAAGTTAATACACAACCACAAAACTGACAAGGATGGGATATGCCTAGGGAAGAAACGACGGCCAATAAGCAACACACACAATCAGGTGAGGAAGGAATATGCTAAAAACCTTATAAAGAAGTTATGTACTTACCATAACTTTCCATGTGAGTGGTTCATCTCATCTTCATTCTTTAATGATGGGTTGGGTGTCAATCCCTCAGCTCCGAGTCGGCCAATCGCAAAGCTCGAAGTTTTCAAATAGCTCGAGGCCAAGTCCCTATCCCATGATGCACCTAGAGTAACCTCAGATCTTGTTTGCTGCGTATAATACCATATGTCATTTTTTCATTCCCAAGAGAAGGTATAGAAGGATTGAGCAACCAGGATGGATCCAGCATCTCAGTCATCTAACAGCCCAGGAAGGGGTAGGAGGGAGGGACATAAGAATGAAGGTGAGATGATCAACGCACATGGAACGTTATGGTAAGTACATAACTTCTTTATGTGAAGTTGTTCCATCTCGTCGTTCATTCTTTATTGATGGGTAGCATCCCAAGCACGATCAACCTTGGGTGGCTCACAGGAGCATATTTCTCAGGACCGTGGATCCAAAGGAGGCCCTGTCCCTGGAGGCCTTGTCAACTTTGTAATGAGTGATAAAGGTATGAGGTTTTGACCAAGTGGCTGCTGTGCAAATGCTATCATAGGAAGTCTGGCAGAAAAGGCAGAGGATGTAGAAACAGCTCTGGTTGAGTGAGCCTTAATTTTGTGCTGTAAAGGCATGTTAGCAGCTGAATAAGCAAAGGTGATACAATCAGATAACCCTTTAGAAAGAGTTGTTTTAGCCACTGGTCTACCCTTCCTGGAGTCTGAAAATGAAACAAAAAGCTGGTGTGATTTCCTGAAATCTTTTGTTCTAGCCAAATAAAATATGAGCTGTCTGTGAACATCAAGTTTGTTTGAATGGTTGGGGAAGAAGACTGACAAATCAATAATTTGGTTGAGATTAGTTTTAGTGCAAAATCTGGGCAAGAATGAGGGGTTTGTTCTAAGTGAGACGCTGTCGGTATGGAATATCAAATAAGGAGGCTTGATGGATAAAGCCTGAAACTCTGACAATCTGCAGGCAGACGTAATAGCTACTAAAAAGATGGTTTTCCATGACAAAAATTTAAGGTCACATGAGGAAGCATAGAGGAGATCCGGAGACCAATCGTGTACAAGTGTGTCCCTTGGGGCTTCTCCCGGAGGGGGAATCAGGGCAAAGTAGCTTCTGCATTTCGTGTTCATGTGACTGGCAAAAAGGTTGCAGCAAGGCTGGCCCCACCTGCGGAATATCCTGTCCGTTATTTCTTTCTTGAGGGACCACTCGTGGGGCAACAAAATTGCTCTGCTCAGCTTGTCTGCTATCACGTTGGATTTCCCCGGGATGTGTGTTGTCAACAGAAAGCGCTGGGTGGAAAAAGCCCACTGCCATAATCTGAGAGCCTCGTGACAAAGTGCCAGAAGTACTGCTCTCATCTCTAGCACTGATATGCAGATGTGTCTCTTGATCAGTCCATGTGCCTTGGGCTGTCTTTCCCTAAAAATGCCCCCCCACCCTATCAGGGAAGCGTCCATGGTCACTGTGGCCGCTGGAGGGGTAGCACAAATGGGAGTACTATCGTGACATGAAGATCATTTTTGCAAGAATTTGTGGTCATTATCATGTGAGACATGGGAAGCTCTTGGTAGGACCACTGAGTGAACAACAGCCATTGTAGTATCCGCATGTGAATACGAGCTAGTGGTATGGCTAGAATTGCTGCTGCCATCAGGCCTAACAATTTCAGAACTTCTGATGCTAGTGCTTTGTCTTTGGATATCAGAACGCTGATGAAGAAGAAAGACTCTTTCTATTGGAAGCCTTAGTATGGTGGTGGTGGTGGTGTCCAATTATACTCTGACAAAAACAATATGCTGCGATGGTGACAAGGCAGATTTTTCTGAGTTGACTGTAATGCTCAGTTGATTGCAGAATGACAGAGTGGACTCCCCGGCCTGAATGAGTTGATTCCTGGTGGTGGTGTTAAGGAGCCAATCGTCTAAGTACAGAAATACCTGGAATCCTAAACGCCTCAGGTGAGCCATGACAACTGCCATGCATTTGAATACGTTGGGGGGTGTAGTGAGGCCAAAGGGCAGGGCTCGAAACTGGTAAAGATTGGTTCCCAGACAGAAGCACAGATGATCCCTGGATGGCCTGGCCATTTTTATGTGGTAGTATGCATCCTTGAGATCTATTGAGCACATCCAATTGCCTTTCCCTAAGAAGGGAAGTATAGACGGAAACATGACCATCCGGAACTTCTCTTTTTTTACAGATTTGTTCAGTCTGCTGAGGTCCAATATGGGTCTCCAGTCCCCTGTCTTTTTTGGAACTAAAAAGAATCTCGAGTAAGTTCCGGATTCTGTCTGGTCTACTGGGACAGGTTGGATGACTCTTTTTCTTAGCAATGTTTGGACTTCTATTGTTGCTTGTTCCCTGTAACTGGGTGGAACGTCCGGGATTTTTCTTATGGGTGGAGGGGCTGTGGCAAATGGAAAGAAGTATCCTCTGGAAATGATACTTTGTACACAGCTGACTTTTGTTATTCTGAGCCAGGTGTCTTGGTACAAAGACAAGCGACCCCCGACTGCCTCCAGAGCAGGACAGTCGGGCCTCCTTTCAGGAGCGCTGGTAGGGCTTCCCAGAGAAGTGATCTCTGTCACCCTGGTGTTGTGGACCCCCTCTGCCGCAAGGGTGGCGTCCTTCCATTATTGTTCCTCTCCTCTACCTCTGGAGGGGGGTTCACCAAGTGTGTCCTGAAAGGCTCCTTGGGCTTTTCGGAACCACATTTTTCCTCCCCTTTGACCCTTAAGGTACGGTCTGGTAGGGGTGGAAAAATGGACCCCGACGGTAAACATAGTCTTCCAGTCCTGCTCACACCTGGTTAAGGTTTCCTTCACTTTAGGCCCGAAAAGGGACGAGCCATCAAAGGGAGTATTCACAATGGATGACTTGAAGGGCTCCGTGAAGGAACACAAGCGCATTCAGGAGTGTCTCCTAAGAGCAACTCCTGTGCCCGCTGCCCTACTCGTTCCATCAGCTGCATATGAAATGAGGTGCATGGATGAGTTTAATATAGAATTGAGGGTAGCAAGCTGGGCAGCAACTTTGTCAGTAGCTCCTGCAGCTACTGTACCCTGAAGAGCATCTCCTAGCTCTTTAAGGAGATCTCTTTGAAAACTGGCAAAATGGGTTAAATAGTTGAGCGAACGAAGAGCAAAAGTCACTGAACTAACATGCACTTCTCATTTCTACCCATGATCCTGCAGTCTCTGTCAGGAGGATGGATAGACAAGGAAGTTTCAGACATTTCCTTTTTGGTGGCTGCCACCAGCACCATGGCACATGGCATCAACTGGCACACCTTTTGTTAAGAAAGATTTGTCAAGGGGGTCAGAAATGAACTTATTAGGCCTCCTAGGGACAGGCTCCATAAAATACAGAGACTCCCACACCCTTCGTGAGCTAGCTGCATCAGCTCATCGAAGGGCAGAGACACCCAAGAGGTGGAGGGCTGAGACCCGAAAGCCTTCAGGAGAACTGACTCATCCTCAGTAAGGATTTTGGACTGCCAGTCACCCCTCTGCCTCAGGATTGCAAGTATCTCAGCGAATGAGATGTCTTCAGACGGGGACCCTTCTGACTCATCCAAATCAGTATCAAATGTATTAAGCGCTTTCGTCTGGTAGATGACTTCCTCAGAATACAAAATACTGAAATTAGCACCTGTTTAAATACATTGCTTACCCAATTACAAATAAACTGACATAATTTCCCCCATTAACAAGGCTGCAAATACTTAATGCAAGCCAAATATAAACCAATAATACATATAAAAAGTTTAAAACATCCCTAAACAATATATATAACTAAATAAAAAACATAGATTTTAATTTCAACAGAGAAGATAAAGAAATTCTATCATTTAACCCTGGAGCATAATATGCATCAAGCCTAATTTGCCATTTGAGTTCTACAAATTCCAAATACTCATTCAAGGGTCCCCCACGAGGTCCCAGCTCTACCTGTTCCAAAATAAAGAACAGGAAGGAATGGGTATTTTGATATCGGACAATAACCGTAAAATGTCATTGTTATTACGGGAGATTAACACTTTAGATTTAAGCATTAAAAATGACTTCTTGTTTGAAATGAAACATAATAACTTTAATGCTGCGTTTAATCATGTTGACACCGAACTAATTGAATTAAAGACTAGGAAGGAAAGGAAATTATTAAGGGATAAGGTGGACTATGAGAATGGTAGAGCATATCCAGATCCACCGAGGGGACAACAAAGTTTTTCTGTTAATAACATTTCTTGTACTGAGGATAATGAAATTGAAGAGCATGCACAAGGCAATAGTGGAAATGTTTCCCCTTTAGAGTAACCTCCTTTACGGAGGTCAGAGAGGTTACAGAACCAGAGACAGGGGAGGCAGGATTACTACAGGAATGGCAGCAACCCTGGGATGGGTTCCTGGAGGGGGAGATGGGGTTCATACAGGAGATAAACCCCGACAACAGTTTTGACAACAATAACAATAGTGGTCTGGTACTTAATGTTATTAGCAATAATAACTGTGATTTTAACATTTATAACTACAGCCAGGTCCGAGTTGACACCAGGTGGGCCGAGTTATTATCCAAGGGCTTTAATTTTGTTTCTATTAAGGAAGGGACGCTCACTGACTCTATTATACAACTTAAATTATTTACAAGAAAACTTAATTTGGCCTTACATTTTCACGATAACAATACTATTACTGGCCATTTGGATACACGTAGGCCTAGTATTTTTTTACCCCCATCACACTCCCTAGTACAGCTGTTTGAGAATCTATGTGAAGCTGATATCAGGAACTTATTAGTGAACAAGTATAAAAAACCTGGTCAAGCTAACTTGGACTGTGATGAGAAAAAACTAAGTGAAATTTTAGAGCATCGTGACATAAGAATAATGAAACCTGATAAAGGTGGGGGCATGGTAATTATGGATGTGGTTGATTATAACAGCAGGATGATGGAACTTCTGTATAGTGATGTCTATTTTGAGGTCTCACGAAATGAGATTAATATAGCATATCGTAATATTGACCTGGAATTGGAACAGCTGTTATTAAATGGGCAAATTACCTTAGAAACCCATAATTATATGCTTATAAGCCATCCTAAAATACCCACAATTTTTGGCATACCAAAAATTCATAAATCCTTAGAAAACCCACCATTAAGACCAATTGTGGATGCAAATACCTCAAAAACTTATAGTATTGCTAAGTTCATTGACAATATGACCAAAAACATTCTAGATTCACGTAGTCTTGTGATTAGCGACTCATGGGACTTTCTTACTAAACTTAAACAGGACATGTTTTTTGATAGTAACATACTAGTCACTATTGATGTTTGTGATCTCTTTTCAGTTATTCCACATCAAATTGGCCTTGAATGGTTTTATGACTATTTATGTGCCAATTCAACACTTAATCATAACACCATTCTGACTTTACGAACATGTATGGAAATAATATTAGAGAATAATTTTGTGACCTTTGAAGGGCATCTTTTTAAGCAAAAACAGGGTGTTGCAATGGGTGTGTGCTGTGCTCCAGTGTTTGCCAACATTGTCTTGGCACAATGGGAGGACCTGTTTGTTACCAACTCGGAATTTAGGACTTCATGGCTATTGTATGGGCGATACCTAGATGATATAGTCCTGTTCTGGAAAGATAGTGAGGCCGACCTGAAGAGGTTTTTCACCTATATTAATGGAACTACAAGTTTTCTTAAGTTTACTACGAATAGCAACATAGAACTGATTAATTACTTAGATGTTACCATCAAGAAAGACTTTGAACACAACTGTTTTGTTTCACAACTATATAGGAAACCTACCTATTCAAATTCACTATTGCATTATACAAGCGCACACCCAATGCACCAGAAAAAAGCCCTAGTTAAGGGCCAATATGTAAGACTGGCCAGAATGGTGTCTGAATTTACGGATTTTCTTAGTGAATGTGAAACATTAAAAAACATGTACTGTAAGAGGGGGTACCCTGAAACCTTTGTCATAGATATTTTTAATGAAGTTAAGACTAAAAGAATGAATGGTCATTTTCTTGCACTACTACTAGGGAAGGTGTCCACCAAAAGTCATAATGACTGTAAACCTTTAAATTTTGGACGGGTGCTTACTCTTACTTACACATCCAATTTTTATGACATTAAAAACATTATTTCTAAATACTGGAAAATATTTGATGTTGACCCTGAATTATCAGGAAAATTTGGTATTGAATCGCAAGTGGTTTACAAAAGAGACACTTCCCTTAAATGACTGTTTGAAAGGCAAAAATTTGACATCCACAATGGTGGTACGTTTAAGTGTGGGAGGTGTGCCCAATGCCCTTATGTTGTGGACAGAGAAAAAATCAAGCTAAAAAACTTTGGATATATTCCCAGTTCAAAAAGGATGTAGTGTTACACTAAAAGGGTTGTGTATTTGGCCTTGTGTAGATTCTGTGCAAGTTTCTATGTAGGTAAAACTAAGAATGCCCTAAGGTTAAGGATTTATCAACATTTATATGATATCAGAAATAAAAATGAAAAGAATGCACTATGTAAACATTTGGTTAGTGAACCTACCCATTCCTTCCTGTTCTTTATATTGGAACAGGTAGATCTGGGACCTCGTGGGGGACCCTTGAATGAGTATTTGGAATTTGTAGAACTCAAACGGCAAATTAGGCTTGATGCTTATCATGCTCCTGGGTTAAATGATAGAATTTCTGTATCTTCTCTGTTGAAATTAAAATCTATGTTTTTTATTTAGTTATATACATTGTTTAGGGATGTTTTAAACTTTTTATATGTATTATTGGTTTATATTTGGCTTGCATTAAGTATTTGCAGCCTTGTTAATGGGGGAAATTATGTCAGTTTATTTGTGATTGGGTAAGCAATGTATTTAAACAGGTGCTAATTTCAGTATTTTGTATTCTGAGGAAGTCATCTACCAGACGAAAGTGCTTAATACTGCTGTGTTTGCTTGCACTGTTTTATCTTGGATGAATATTGTCTGTATTTTTTTGGATTTGGAGTTTTCTGCTTATAAAGGATTTACCACCTACCAAGCGTCACTTTTGTGTTGCAACAGCTGCCTTTTATTTTTCATTGTTTGTAAGACTCTACCTGTTTTCCTTGTCAGTATCAGATGTTAGAGACTCCTGGGGAAAGTCTAGATGTTTCGTCTTATACAATCTCTTCCTGGGAACCTCATCAGTGGGAGCTTCTGGTGAGGTCTCGGAGAGCAAGGGACACTCAATGAGGCTTCCTGAGGCTCTGTACGCTTGGTCAGGAAGTGTGAGGCAGAAGCAGACACAGGTGCTTTAGGGGAGGAGGAGGAAGCCAGACCTGAGGATGAGGATGTCTTAGGAGACATGACTCTCCTCATGGCATCGAAAGCACCTCTGCTCTGATGTGAGGGAACTGACGGATCCGAGGAAACCAACAATACCCCCGGCACCGGGATAGTGGGCTCCAAACCAGAGGTAGGAGTCGAGATCATCTGAGCCGAAGCCCCGAGAGGCAGAGTCGGAACAGACAAGTCGTCTGACTATCCTCCCCGGACCCAACCAGAGTGTGTCGGCTCCTGGAGTCCTCGATCGGCACCGAGGATGTCAGAGTGAAAGGGACCAGCATGGCTCAGAGGAGGAACAGTTTCAGCTGGTGTAAGGGTCTTCGGCTCCGAAGCCATTTGGGTTGAAGCCGATAACATTTTTGCCAAGGCCGGTGCCAGTAACAGCTTCTGCACCACATGATCCACATCCAGATCAGGAAGGCTGATAGAGGACCGAGATGAGTGCACCAAAGGTGGCACCGACTGTAATAATGTACTCTTAGGAGTTTCAGATATCGGTTCCAAGATTAGGGACCGGCTCTGAAAAGAAGACTGCCGGTTCTGATGGCAGTGGAGCTGAAGTCGAAGATTTTTTTGATTTCTTTGATTCAGAAATCTTAGAAGACTGAGGACTTGCTGGATCCATCTTGGTCGCTCAAAGCTTTTTGGAAGGATGGTTTCAACAAACGTCTATTAATGTTTTTTTTCCTTTCCTGGGAGAGAAGGAATGGCATACAGAACAGCTATCCTGTAAATGCAGGGCTCCTAGACAGAACCCACAATTTACATGCCTGTCTGTTACAGACATCTTTTGGCCACACTTTGGGCACTTTTTGAAACCTGACTTAGGATGCTTCTCTTGGTCGGCCATTGTAATCTCAGAGAGAAAAATTACTGTCACCACAAAAAATTCTAAACAGTAATTATCCACAAAAGCCTTAAGTAAAATCAGGCTAAGTCTCACACACACACACACACACACACACACACACACACACACACACACACACACACACACACACACACACACACACACACACACACACACACACACACACACACACACACACAAATAATACTAATGCTAAAGTGACAGAAAAAGGTTCGTCTAAAACGCACAATAAGAAAAATATAAGCAGACTATGCAATAAAAAAAGAGGATAGCTGCTATAAGACACAACAAACCTTATCTAAGATTTTCAACAGAATAATTATATCTGACAAAATTACTGTCAACTGCAAAACTTCAACAGTAATTACCAATCCAAGCCTTTTCTAAAAATGTTTAAGGCTAAACACACCACACAGCAAATAACTATAAACTATCTAACTATTAAGTATAAATTGTGACAAAAGGTCACTGAATAAACACACTGTAATAATCAGAAAAGTTTTTTTAAAATATGCCTAAAACAAGAGGCCAGCTAGTATTTACTAGTATTTTAAAGCACACTAATGGGAAAAGAATATAATGCAAGTAAACATACCAAAAAGCTATAAGAGCTTTATAAAACTATTCAAAACTATCGAAATATCAATACAATTTAGTAAAGAATGAAAAAAAAAAAGTTTTACTGGCCCGAGCTAATGCAGAAAGTACAGTTGTGTACTCTTACCATAAATGTAGATGTTCGAGTGTATTCACTGTTGCAGTCATTACATTTGGGTAATCTGCTGGCACGTTGCCCGCAGTCGGCCTGAATTCTAAAGTCTTGGGTCCTACATTGGTTGCTGTCTTCTCTTCCATGACGTCAGGTCGTCAGGGGTATAAAACATGCAGCCGCCATTTTCTTTAGTTTTTCTTTTCCCCGATGTCAGGTGCCCCCAAAAAGGTAGCAATAGTTTATATATATATATATATATATATATATATATATATATATATATATATATGGATCCTTATCAGATGATAGAAACCTCATATGACTGAAACTCATTTGACTGAGACCATAAGACTGAAAATGCAAAATACTGAAAAATCACTTGACTGAAACCCATAGTACTGAAATCTTACAATGCTAAATTTCAACATACTGAATTGTAAAGTGGACAAGATATAACCAGAATAGGTGGGCGCTATGCCCCCCCACACTCCCCAATGTTTTACACAGTCCAAATTTAGCACTGTAAGAGTTCAGTATTATGGGTTTCAGTCAAGTGATTTTTCAGTATTTTGCATTTTCAGTCTTGTGGTCTCAGTCAAATGAGTTTCAGTCATATGAGGTTTCTATCATCTGATAGGGATCCATACATATATATATATATATAGTACAGTTGTGTACCTAAATGTAGATGTTCAAGTGTATTCACTGTTGCAGTCATTACTCTTGGGTTATCCTGCTGGCAGGGTCGGCCAGAATTCCAAAGTCTAGGTCCGGAGTCGGTTGCTGTCGCCTCTTCCTTGACATCAATGCACCAGGGGTATAAAAGATGTAGCTGACGCCATTTTATTCAGTTTTTCTTGCCCAAGATGTCAGGTGCCCCAAATTGGTAGGCTGAAAAATATGCCAATAAGAAATGCATGCACAAAAATAACATTTCCTTCATCTACAAGCAAATACACCAAAAAGGTTGTATAGGATAGAGAAGTGCAGATAAGTCCCAGCAAAGAGAAATGGGACGGTGGGTGGGTAACCTGGACTGCAACAGTGAATACACTCGAATATCTACATTTATGGTAGGTACACAACTGTACTATGTTCATCTTGTTTCACTGTTGCAGTCATTACTCTTGGGTAGAATCCCAAAGCTGAGGATGGGTGGCTGGGCTAAATAGGATTAGGAGAGGCTATGAGGCCCTGCAGAACTGCAGTGGCAAAGCCTGCTCTGGACTTAGAGTAGAGAGAGAGGCAAGTGGTAGTGCTTTGTAAAGGTGTGCATTGAATGCCAAGTTGCAGCCTCTAAGATATCTTTGGTTGGTACTCTTCTGAGGAAGGCTGCTGAAGTGGCTGCTGCTCTGGTGGAATGAGGCCTAATGCCCTTAGGCACTGATTTGCCATGTTGAAAACAGCAGAAACGGATGCAATTGCCTATCAATTTAGAAACAGTCTGTTTTGAGATGGCCTTTCCTTGTGGTCCTGCAGCATATGTCACTAAAAGTTGCTCAGTCTTTCTGAAAGCTTTAGTTCTGTCCAAGTAGAAGCGTAACTGCCTGTATATGTCCAAAGAATGCAGAATTTTCTCACCCTTGTTCTGTGGATTTGGGTAAAAGGTAGGCAAGTGAATGGTTTGGTTGAGGGCCACACTGGACACCACCTTAGGCATAAATGTAGGGTTTGTCCTCAGAGAAACCCTGCCTGGATGAAAAATGATGAAAGGTTCCACAGCCATGAGTGCTTGTAACTCCCGAGACTCGCCTTGCAGAGGTTATTGCTAGGAGCAGAGCTGTTTTCCAAGATACGAATTTTATATCTGCTGTTGATGCTGGCTCGAAAGGAGGCAGTGTGAGTTTTTCCAAAACACAATTGAGGTCCCAGGCCGGAATTGGTGATCTCCTTGGAGGCCTAATGTTTTTGGCCCCTCTGAGGTACTGCCTTATTAAAGGATGAGAAAAGATAGGTGGTTCCATATTGTAATGGGCTGAAATGGCAGAGGCATGAATCTTAACTGATGAGAAAGAAAGGCCTTTGTTCAGCATCTCAGTTAGGTATTGTAAAATCTGAGGTATATTTGGTACAGACGTGTCAATGCCTTGCTCCTGGTTCCAAGCACAGAATCTCTTCCATTTTTCTGCATAAGATTTTCTGGTACTGGGCCTACTGGCCTCCAAGATAGATTTTCTGGTACTGGGCCTACTGGCCTCCAAGATAACATCCATAAAAGCTTTTGAAAGAGGAGTGTTCTGAATTGCTACATTATCCGCCATGCTGCCAGATTTAAGGTTCTGAGTTGGCTGTGTAGGATCTGACGGTTTGTTGGGTCAGCAAGTGAGAAGTTTGAGGCAATATCCATGCTGGACCTTGAGACAAGCTCTTTAGGATTGGGTACCACTGCTGGCGTGGCCAGTCTGGTGCAATCAGTATCATTTTTGGCTTCTCTTGTCTGACCTTTAGGAATACTCTGGAAAGGAGAGGCAGTGGGGGAAAAGCATATGCTGTTAGATTTTTCCAGCTGAATGATAGGGCGTCCACTTTTGATGCTTGCTTGTGATAAATCCTTGTGCAAAATATCTGCAATTGACTGTTGTGAGGGGAGGCAACTAGATCTATGTCTGGGCATCCCCATTTCTTTATTATCATGCTGAAGACTTGTGGATCCAGTTTCCATTTGTGGGGATCCATGAGGTTTCTGCTTAGTTCGTCTGCCAGAGTATTTGTTTTTCCTGGCAGGAATTGTGCTTGCAGGTGAACTTGAAAAGCCAATGCTGTGTCCCATAAGGTCATTGCTTGTCTGCAGAGGGGGTAGGAATGTGTACCTCCCTGCTTATGTACCACATGACCGTAGTGTTGTCTGTCTTTATCAGTAACTGTCCTGGATGAAGCAGGTCCTTAAAAGCTGTCAGGGCATTTTGAACAGCTAGCATCTCTTTTTGATTGACGTAAAGATGCATCTGGTTTGCAGGCCATGTGCCCTGAATACATTTTCCTGCCATATGGGCCCCCCAGGCATAATCTGATGCATCCGTTGTCAGTGTCTGTCTGGCTGTGGGTAAACTGAATGGCAGACCCTTGTTGTGGTGACAGGCTACTGCCCACCAACGAAACTCCTGTTGTAGGCAGGGAATGAGTGCAATTACTGTCTCCAGGCTGTGGCAATGCTGAGTCCAAACACTTTTTAGATACCATTGTAGCTTCCTCATATGCAGCCTGGCATATGGAATTAGTAGAATGCAGGATGCCATGAAACCCAAGGCCTGCAGGATTTTCCTTGCAGATAAGTGGGTTTTTGTTGCCAATTTCTTGAAGTAAGTAGTCAGTTGCTTTTGCTTGTCTGGCGTGAGATAAGCCATCTGGGCAGTTGTATTGAAGCTTGCACCCAGGACTATTATCTCTTGTGAGGGCACTACTTTTGATTTCTTTTCGTTTACTGTGTACCCTAGGCAAATTAGTAATCTTTTTACAAACGCCAGATGCTTTAGAAGAGTGTCTTTGTTCTCTGCTTGAATTAGGCAGTCGTCCAAGTAGGGATATATCTGAATTCCTTTTTGTCTGCAAAACGCAATTACTGGTGCCAGACATTTTGTGAAGACCCTGGGCACAGTAGTTAAGCCAAAGGGCAGTGCAGAGAATTGGTAATGCATTGAGCCAGCTATGAATCTGAGATATCTTCTGCAAGATTGTCTGATTGGGACATGCAGGTATGCCTCTTTTAGGTCCAAAGTTACGAGCCAAGCCCTCTTGCCCAGCATGGGCAGTAGCTGCTGTAGAGTCAACATCTTGAATTTTGGAACTTCCAGAAACATATTTAGTATAGACAGGTCCAGTATTGGTCTCCAGGTTTTGTCCTTCCTGGGTACTAGGAAAAGCCTGGCGTAAAATCCTTGCCCCTGCTCTTGTCGTGGTACTTGCTGAATGGCCCTCATGTCCATGAGGGATGTAATTTGCTTTTGTGCCTCTGCCCATTGATTGTGTGGCAGGTCTGGCATGCCCTTTGACCTTGGTAGAGTGTGAAAATGGAACCTGCAGCCTTGGGACACTATGTTTACGACCCATTTGTCTTTGGTAACCATTTGCCACTTTGATGAAAAAAGTGCTAGTTTTCCCCCTAAGGGGGCTGTCAAAAGAAAACTGCTTGGAACTGGTAGAGGAAAGTCATTGGGACTGTTTCCTGTAAGGTTGATTTGTCTTCTCCGCTTTTGGAGGTAGGAGCACCCCACTGTTTAGGCCTGTATGAGCCTTGGGGCTGAGATCTGCCTCTGGGATGCCTGTATCTGCCTCTTTGTGGTCTGTCTTGACACTGGAAAGGACCAATTTTTTGAAGGCCAGTTCCTGCTAAACCTGGGTGGCTGTACCTGTAAGAAATCCTTGACTGTCTGCATGGATTTTGCTTTATCTTCCATTTTTTTCAACACCTCTTCTGCTTTAGTACCAAAGTATCATGCTGTAATGGTGCATCTAATAATTTTGCTTTAACATGATCAGGCAGATTCTGTTCTTTTAACCAAGCATTCCTTCTAATAACAGAACCTGTAACAGTGACCCTGAAAGAGGCCTCCAGTGAATCATAACCACATTGCAAAGTATGCTTTCCCACTTGTTCAGTTGCATGCAATAAATCCTGCAATTCTTTGTTCTCTGAACATTCGGTATTTGTCAACATTTTCTGTTTAAGCAGTGACATTAAATATTGCTGATATTTAAGCATATGAAACTGACAATTTAAAGCCCTTACACAGCCAGGGTAGCAGAAGTGTAGACTTTTTCCCCATATGTCTAGAGCCCTAGAATCCCTATCAGAGGGGACAGGGTTTTTTGCAGTGGAAGCTTGAACCCCCTTGGGAACCTGAGATATAGGTTTCTGGGTCAGCAGCGGGGTTTTTATATAGGAATTTATGAGAATCCGGGACCCTGTAGTATCTGTCTGGCTTAGCAGGTGCAGGGGGTAAAGAGTCAGGGGATAGGCCAGACTCTGAATATACATCTACAATGTCTAGAACAGGTGGAATAGCAAGGGGTCTGTGCTGAGGAAGAAGCGGAAAGTCTCTGAGCCTTTTCTTAGATTCAGAATAATCTTGGCTCTCCCAGTGGAAATGCTCCCTCATAGTATGCAGGGTTCCCCAAAAGAATAATCCGCAGGAGGAGAGGCTGAAGGAATGGAATCTTCAGCATCAGAATCCTCATAGGGAAGCATGGAGTAATCCTGTTCAGAAGAGGAATCAGAGGAAATAGATACCTGATCAGAAGAATCATACTCTGTCTCTTGCCTAGGCCTCTTATCAGGAGGGTGATGGGAGCACCTGATCAAAGAAATTAGGTCTTCAGCCATTTTGAGCATCTGTTTTTTAGGCATGGAAGTCTGAGTAGGAGAATGCTGTACTTGTTTCTTTGTCTTTAGAGCTGCTTTAGTCTTTGAAGCTGAAGATGGCTTAAATATATAGTTGTGTAGGTCTGAAGAAACCCTCAGAAGCCGATGCCTGCTCAGTGGCTCCGGACCCATCTGAGGGAATGATTTCCGAGTGTCCAATACCTTGAGTATCCAGAGGCCCAGTCGGCTCCACGTGGGAGTCGGTAGCGGGCACCAGGGGCTGCGAAAGCGCCTCACTGAGAACCGGCAAACCGGCGACTGGCCTAGTAGAGGCTTCGTCGTCGGTTTTGGACCTCGGATGCCTATCCTTGTCCTTGCATTTTTTGTAAACTCCGGTTGTCGGCTGGTCCGACGGCATTATATAATTAAATCTTCGGCTAAAGTAATGAAATGCAAAATCGAACCGACGCTTGATAGTGCATTGGTTAAATCTAGCACAAAACCGACAGCTAGCAACGTTGTGATCAGGGCCTAGGCAAGGAGTACAGTAAGAGTGAAAATCCTTATGAGGTATTTGCTTCCCACAAGAAATACAATTGTTAACTTTTTCTGACATCGGTCTGGAGCAAGAAAAAAGTTTCCCCAATGGGGTACTTAGCTTTAATGAAGACTTCGGTTCTGAAATTCGGATTTGAAAATCTCAGGAGTCGGCCGACCGGCACTTGCGAACTGCTTTTGCTTCGGGCACCAAGCGGCAAGAAAGACTGAAGAAAATGGCGTCAGCTGCATCTTTTATACCCCCTGGCGCATTGACGTCAGGGAAGAGGTGACAGCAACCGACGCTGGACCTAGACTTTGGAATTCTGCCCGACTGAGGCTAGCCTGCCAGCAGGATAACCCAAGAGTAATGACTGCAACAGTGAAACACGAATATGTATATATATATATATATATATATATATATATATATATATATATATATATATATATATATATACATGCACCAATATAAACTTTACCTTCATCTACAAGCAAATACACCACATAGGTAGTAGAAGACAGAGATGGAAAGATAAACTTTAGAATGACAGGGGGATGGCAGGAGGGTAACCTGGACTGCAACAGTGAATACACTCGAACATCTACATTTATGGTAAGAGTACACAACTGTACTATGTTCTTCATGTTTCACTGTTGCAGTCATTACATTTGGGTAGAATCCCAAAGTTATGGTTGGGAGGCTGGAGCTAAACAGCATTAGGTTCTGCTATAAGGACCTGCAGTACTGCAGTGGCAAAGCCTGCCCTGGACTTAGAGTAGAGGGGCAAATGGTAATGCTTTGTAAAGGTGTGAACAAAACTCCAAGTAGCAGCCTCTAGAATGTCTTTGGTTGGTACTCCTCTGAGAAAGGCTGCTGAAGCAGCTGCTGCTCTGGTGGAATGAGACCTAATGGGTTTACCATGGTGTAAGTAGCAGAAACGGATGCAGTGGCTTATTCACTTTGAAACTGTCTGCTTTGAAATAGCCTTTCCTTCTGATCCTGCAGCATATGACACTAGTAATTGCTCAGTTTTTCTTAGAGCTTTAGTCCTGCTCAAGTAGAATCTTAGCTGTCTGTGTACGTCCAAGGAATGCAGAATTCTCTTCCCTTTGTTCTGCAGATTTGGATAAAAAGTTGGCAGATGAATTGTTTGGTTAAGAGCCACACTGGAAACCACCTTAGGCATAAAAGTGGGATCTGTCCTCAGAGACACCCTGTCTGGGTGAAATATGATAAAGGGCTCTACAGCCATGAGGCCCTGTAGCTCTGAAACTCTTCTTGCTGAAGTAATTGCTAGTAGCAGAGCTGTCTTCCATGATAATACCTTTATGTCAGCAGTAGCAGCTGGTTCAAATGGAGGCAGGGTGAGCTTTTCCAACACATAATTGAGGTCCCATGCAGGTAGTGGTGATCTTTTAGGAGGCCTTACATTTTTGGCTCCTCTAAGATACTGCTTTAGTAAAGGATGAGAAAAGATTGGTGGCTCTGTATTGTAATGAGCAGAAATGGCAGAGGCATGGATTTTGATTGATGAGAAAGATAGGCCTTTGTCAAGCATCTAAGTTACGTATTGTAATATCCGAGGAATATGTGGTTCTGCTGCATCAGTTCCTTGTGCTTGATTCCAAGCACAGAATCTCTTCCTTTTTTCAGCATAAGATTTTCTAGTACTAGGCCTTCTAGGTTCCAAAATCCATCCATCACAGCTTTGCTGAGAGGTATCGTTTGTATGATTACATGATTAGCCATGCTGCCAGGTTCAGAGTCTGTAGTTGATTGTGCAGGATCTGATTGTTTTGCTGGGACAGTAGTTGTGGTCTTTGAGGCAAGGTCCAAGCTTGGTATTGAGACAAGTTCCTTAGGATTGGGTACCAGTATTAGCAGGGCTAGTCTGGGGCAATTAATATCATCTTTGGCTTCTCTTGTCTGACTTTTAGGAGGACCTTGGGCAGAAGAGGCAGATGAGGAAAGGTGTAAACTGATAGGTTTTTCCAACTGAAGGATAGGCCGTCCACTTTCCATGCTTGTCTGTGATAAGTCCTTGTGCAGAATCTTTTCAACTGATAATTTTGAGGAGAGGCAAACAGATCTATGTCTGGGCCTCCCCATTTCTCTATCATGCTGAAGACTTGTGGATTTAGTTTCCACTCGTGAGAATCCATAAGGTTTCTGCTTAAATCATCTGCCAGAGTGTTTTGTTTTCCTGGCAGGAATTGAGCTTGAAGATGTATTTGGAAGGTCAATGCAATTACTGGTGCCAGGCACTTTGTAAAGACCCTGGGTTCAGTACATAAGCCAAAGGGCAGTGCAGAGAATTGGTAATGCATTAAGCCAGCCTTGAATCTGAGGTATCTTCTGCACGACTTTCGTATTGGGAAATGCAGGTATGACTCTTTTAGGTCTAAAGTCACCAGCCAAGCTTTCTTGCCCAGCATGGGCAGAAGCTGCTGCAAAGTCAGCATTTTGAATTTTGTAATGTCCAGGTATGTGTTCAAAATCGATAAATCCAGTATTGGCCGCCAGGCCATGTCCTTTCCGGGCACCAAGAACAGTCTTGAGTAAAAAACTTGTCCTTTTTCCTGTTCTGGAGCTGTCTGAATGGCCCCCCCATATCCATGAGGGATGTAACCTGTTTCTGTGCCTCTGGCCATTGATTTTTTTGGCAGATCTGGCCAACCATTTGCCAGTGGCAGAGTGTGGAAATGGAATCTGTATCCATGTGATACGATGTTTAGTACCCACTTGTCCTGGGTTATTAACTGCCAATTTTGAGCAAAAAGTGCTAATTTTCCCCCTATGGGTGCTGCCAAAAGATAAGTGCTTGGTGTAGGTAGAGGGAAGTAATTGGGATTGATTTATGTAGGTTGCGCTTTATCTCCTCCAGATTTGGAGGTGGATGCGCCCCATTGCTTTGACCGGTATGAGTCTTGCGCCTGGTATCTGGAACCCTTAGGGCGTCTGGATTTGTCCCTTTGAGCTTTGTCTGACACAGGAAAGGACCAATTTTTTGTAGGTCAGTGTCTACTGAATCTTGGTGGCTGCACTTGTAAGAAGTCTTTAACTTTTCTTTAAAACCTCTTCTGCCTTAATACCAAACAGTCATGCTGTAAAGGTGCATCTAGCAATTTAGCTTTAACATTATCAGGCAAATTTTGCTCCTTTAACCAGGCATGCCTCCTAATCACAGATCCAGCCTCTAAAGAACCAAAACCACATTGCAAAGTATGCTTTCCAGATTGTTCCGCTGCATGCAATAATTCCCGCAATTCTTTATTTTCTGCACATTCTGAAATCAACATCATTTTCTGTTTTAGCAATCCCATAACATGTTGCTGGTACTTAAGCATATGAAATTGACAGTTTAAGGCCCTGATTGCCAAGGTTGCAGATGTATAAACCTTTCTCCCCATCTGTCCAGTGCCCTTGAATCTCTGTCAGAGGTGGTAGGATTTTTTGCTGTTGAGGCCTTAACTCCCTTTGGACCCTGTGAAATAGTTTCAGGATCAGCAGCAGGGTTTCTAAATAAAAATTTATGTGAGTCAGGGACCCTGTAACATCTGTCAGGCTTACTGGGAGCCGGAGGTAAGGAGTCAGGGGTCAGGCTTGACTCCGAAAACACATCATCCACAATGTCTAAAACAGGGGGGAATGGCTAAAGGCTTGTGCTGAGGGAGAAGGAGGAAATCCCTGAGCCTCTTTTTTGATTCTGAGAAGTCTTGGCTCTCCCAGTGAAAATGCTCCCTCAAAGTATGCAAGGTTTCTCCAAATGAATAATCCTCAGGAGGAGATGCAGATGGAATAGACTCCTCAGCATCAGAATCCTCATAAGGAGGTAAAGATAATTCCTGATCAGAAGAGGAATCAGAAGAAATAGTAACCTGACCTGAAGATTCATAATCAGTGTCTTGCCTAGGCCTCTTATCTGGAGGGGGATGGGTACCCCTGATCAAGGTAATAAGGTCTTCAGCCATTTTGATCATCTGTTTTTTAGGCATAGAGGCCTGTGCACGTGGCTCAGGCATCTTTTTTTTTAGTTTTAGAAGTTGCTTTTGTCTTTGATTTTGCAGCTGTCGTCGGTTTGATATACAAATGTTGAGGTCTGAATACACCCTCAGAAGCTTGTGCCTGCTCAGCGGCTCCGGACCCATCCGAGAGAGATACATCCGCCAGTCCAATACCTTGAGAATCTTGCGGCATGCCGGACTCCACATGGGTGTTGGTAGAGGCCTGCGACTCGAAGGTAGTGGGTATCAGGGGCTGCGAAAGCACCTCACTGAGTACTGGTGAACCGGCGAATGGCTTAGGAGAAGCTTCGTCGTCAGTTTTGGATCTCGACTGCCTTTCTCTGTCCTTTTCTTTGCGTTTTTTATTTACTCTGGTAGTCGGATTGCTATCCGACGACATTTTTGGGTAGTTAAATCTGTTTCCAAAATACTTTGATGCAAAAATATACTGACGCGTAATAGTGCATTGGTTAAATCTAGAACAAAATCCAACAGCCAGGCACATTGTGATCAGGGCCTAGACAAGTAATACAGTATAAATGGAAATCCTTATGAAGTATTTGCTTCCCACAAGTAATACAATTATTAACTTTTTCTGACATCGGTAAAAAGCAAGAAAAAAAGTTTCCCCAGCGGGGTACTTAGCTTTAGTGAAGACTTCAGTTCTGAAACTCAAACTCGAATATTTCAGTAGTCGGCCGACCGGCACTTGCGAAATGCTTCTGCTTCAGGCACCGCGTGGCAAGAAAGACTGAAGAAAATGGCGTTGGCTGCATGTTTTATACCCCTAACGACCTGACGTCATGGAAGAGAAGACAGCAACCGACGCAGGACCCAAGACTTTGGAATTCAGGCCGACTGAGGGCAACCTACCAGCAGATTACCCAAATGTAATGACTGCAACAGAGAAACACGAAGAACATACTCCGATCTGTTGCAGCGGCAAACTAGATATGAGGTAACTCTAGGTGCATCATGGAATAGGGACTTGGCCTCGAGCTATTTGAAGACCTTGAGCTTTGCAATTGGCCGACTCGGAGACAAGGGATCAGCCCTGAACCCATCAGTAAAGAATGAATGGAGAGATAGAACTTCACATAAAAGGTTAAACTGTCTAATCCAAGAACTACAATACCTCTAAGAAGAACATTTTGTCAAACAGCTATAAGAAGAGTAATCAAAAAACACTTATCCATGGCCAAGAAGAGAACATCTGAACTAATCAAGCAGCAAAGGAGATCTGGGGGTTACTCCAGTGCATTGTGGGATAGGTATTGAGCCATGAGCCAAGTCAGAGACTTCAAGCTAGTATACTGGCCAAGCCGGAGCAGACTATTGGCTCCAAACCCATCCAAGTAAGAAAGAAAGCGAGTGGGACAACATAAAATAAGGAGTTTAGAAGAAGGCAAAAGCTTGAATAACTTGTCAACAGAATGACAGACCACAGCAGGGTCTAAAGGAGAACACTTGCATCGGTACTTAAAAGCTTCAGGCACCTTATAAAAATGGTCAGGCTTCTTAGAGGCCAGTGGTTGGGAATCGGGAACCAAAAAAGCAGCTGCAAATATATGTAACGAAGCATCCAACACATGAGTTGTTGCAGATGCAATCTCCTAGACCTTCTGCTGACCCCCCCCCCATAATACCTCTTTTGAATATCACAGACTTGTGAGCAGTCTCATTTAAAATACTCCATCTTGTGAGGAACTGTGTCCCAAAGTACAACTTCTGAAAGGGTGAGCCAGGACTCATGGAATCCTCTTCCTCAGACCCATAGTCTAAAGGGGAGGTAGTTTGTGAGAAGTAAGCCAATCACTCATCCCCTGAATCCACCTCCTCACATGAAGAATCAAACTCACTGTCCTTCTGACTGGAGTAGAAGACCATACAGAAGAAAAAACAGACACCCACTTAAGTGGTCTTAAGGCCATCAGGGCATTGAACAAGCCCTGGGTAAAATCCTGCCATTCCCTCGGAAAATCCTAAGTAATGGGAGGAATGTGCTTAGTTTTCATGTTTTTTTTTTTCCAAGGGGCATGAACTCTGAACAATATAAAAGGCATGGAGTCATGACTAGACTTAAATAAGGGCACCAGGGACCTCTTCTCTCACCAGAATCTGGGGAATCCCCCTCAGCCTTTTGGGAAAGAACAGTCATGGTTCCCCCTCAATGTCCACTGCAGATGTGTGAATTTCCTCAGAGGATGTGCAAGAAGCCAGTTTCATGCCAGCATTTGATAGGGTTGTGGCAGAGGATACAAGTGCCTGCGCCGGAAAGTCTTCAGCGTCTTCACTCCCGTCAAAAAATATGTCCTTTGGAGGCTGGACAGCAGCAGAGTCAGACCAAGATGTCTTGGTCTTCTTTCTAAAAGATGGCTGTACCTCAAGGCACACAGATACCATGGTACCCTAGGTCAAAAGTTTGAGATGCTCGTTCTCAAGATAAGAGAGATAAACAGGACAGATGGTTGTGAAGCACTTTGGAAACAAAAGCCTGACAAATGGTTCACTGGGTATGATCATGTAATGCACCTAGGTATAATAAACACTTCTCATGATGGGGAATCTGCCTCCCACGCTGACATTTTTCCTTCCTGGTTGACATGAACCCTAAGTACACAAATAAAGGAAGAAAAAGAAGGAATCCCAGTGGGACACTTACCTATAAATGACTCTGGTAGAAACTAGCTCAGCGATGGAACTTCAGACCAACATTCAATTGTGGCTTTTTGATTGGTGGCAAAGAAATTCAGAGTATGGAGAATACATATGTCACCTTTATGCCCTACATGGGGAGCATACACCTGACCTATCATATTAGGTAGTAGTAAAGGCTTTGGTATACTGGCCGGATGTTGGGCTGTCCTTGGCAGGAGATCTCAAGTTACAAAACTGCAACAGTGATATATGGAAGGACATCAATGAATCTCTTTCAAGATGTGCAAATTACAGTGCAAATATCAATGACAGTTTTCATAATCTACAATTTCACCTGATGCCATACAATAATTTTGTAAGTCACTTTTTTTGAAATATTAAGCACGTGGAAATATTGCTTATTTTCATAATTAGCAACAACTAGCAATATCTCCAATACAGTAATATAAACAAACATTAGCAATGAATTTTACTGTCTGCCAACATGACATTTCACATAACACCCCTAAATAACATGCAAGTCTCCGGGTTATGAAAATATGAATAATAAACGGCAGTTTTTCATTTCAATACTGCAGGACAGCATAGATTAACGATCTTAGTGTCATTTTAACAAGACCCTGCCCTTCTGAATACTGCGTATTATTAGCTAGTAAATCACTTAAAGAAGCTAGACCAAAAAAGGTCAGCATACCATATGAAGCTATGGATATTAAGTTGAAGTATACAAAAAAGGTGCTATAGGCTTGAACAAGTTAATAGTTTTCCTTTGTAATTGGCATTTAGTCCCTATGTGAGCACTGCTAGTCCACAGGCAAACTTAGGAGTGGAAATCTAACTGCCACACTTGAATGGATTCTTTGAAATTAAGAAATCCTTCTGTGTGGATCAGCTGATCACCAAGGAAATATTCAGATATAAACATGTTATCATCCCCTACTATTCAGCAATGATCAGACCATTTACAGTATACATCTCCTTTTGGGATGTATTGTACCTGTCATACCAAACAGCTGGAAAAACCTCAGAATTTCACAGGCTTAAAAATCTCTAAGTTACCAGAAAAGACAAAGCACCATCCATCTTTTCTGTGCCTTATAGGCTCCTCAGAGGAGAACAATACCTTGCCTTCTGAGCAATCAGTGACCCAGCAGTCCAGAATCTCTTGCACCTTTACAAACAGTCACAAAAACATCAGTGCAAGGGATCTAAACCTGATTCAGCAGATTAATAAAACAATATAGAGAGAGAGAGATTGATTAATAAGCATCTCCTCAAGCTCTTGAATAGACCAGCCTTTGAGACAAAACAGTGTGATACACTATCTTCTATCAAACAGGACCCAGATAACTGGATTTACTAAATGCACCGTCAGGCTTGACTTCCGTAGCCCTCCTTGAGGGGGACATTACAGTCTAGGGTAGGGACTGGCACAGTGTAATGGCCACAAGACTTAGCAGCCTTGAACTTCCTATGAACTGCCTAAGCTTCTGCAGAATACTTGGCTTGAGGCAGTCTGTGTAGTTTTCTGAATGAGTTTTTTTCAACAGTTACTAAGGTCAACCATAAAAGTTATTTTTCAGTAATTTAGCAATTTGATGATCTTCCCACTAGTGTTTTCGATTTCATGAGGTTTAGGTCAGAAATTAAGTTTTTATACTTTTATGTTATTTTAAGTCTAGTTAGAATTTGGCCTGATTTGTGCCAGTAAAACTGTCTGCTGATTTGCAAGTTATGTTTACTGCTTTATGTAGCTTTTTATTTAATTTTTTTTTAAACATTTTTGCTCTAATAAAAAGAAATAATTTCTGGGAGGTTCATTTAGGTGTGAAATGTTGTTCATGGGTATGTATGGATTTTTTATGTGCAGTATGTTGAATAACTGTTTTACACTGCAGTCTGTATTTCAGTTTATTTTTTTTTTTTATTTTATTTAGCATTTTATATTAAAGTAAATTCACATATGGGTTCAGAGGTGTTTTAAGGTGGCTAGTATTTTTTAGGGGTAACTGTGTCTTTCTGCGTGTATGTAATGTGCACACATTTTTTTTAAATTGTAATGAATTGGAAATCTGTGTTTCAGCTTTTCCCTTTAGCTACTTTATACGAAATTAAGTGCAGATTTGTCACTGCCTTTTCTGTGCGAGTGTGTGTGTGAAGTATCTAAACTAAATTATTTAACATTTTAGTGTATGTAGAGGAAAAATCTGTTTATGATGCTGTATGAAAAAACACAAAAATGCATAATATACAGACACATGCACCCAAAAAAATGGATTTCAAAGCTTATTATACAAAATCAGTGGCATGTCAGAGGCACAGACCTGCATATGGGAGTGAACTCGAAGCACTGCTCCCAACGAAATACAAGTTTGATGAATGTTTCTGAAAATACATTTTTCCTTCAAAAAAGCAGTATATATAGAGAAGAGGCAACAAAACACAGAAAATGACAGATAATGAACAGGAATCTCAGGGCCTAAAAATGAAACTGAGTAACTATTGCTTTTGATGGAGAACATCTTGGTAGCAGAGTAATTACAGGAATGTAGTACACAGAGATCTACACGTGCTATATAAACATACTGATATACACAGCTGAAAGAAAGGATGGTGACAAAAGAAAAGGTGTAATGCTCTATGTAAAGAAAAGGATCAACAGAACAGAAAGAATGGAGACATGGTCACTGTAGGTTGCACTAAGCAACTGTAACATAATTCACACAGGGGGTAGTGCAAGAAAGAAAAGAATTATAAATAAAAATGGACCGAAGCAGGCCTGCTGGCACAGAGGTAGTAGCCTTGATTGTGATGCAAGCAATTCATGTTTCAGTAGTGCCTTTGGTGCTGAAGGTCCAGAAAAGCGTGGGGAAAATGCCTTTAGCATTTACTGCCTGAAGGGCTTAAGGATCCCGGTCAAAAAAGCACCTCCAGCAAAGACTGGGGACTATCCTTAAAAAAAAAAAATCTAAAACTGATTTAACTAGAGAGGGTCATCTGTACAGACATAACTCTGTAGCTCTGACTCTATGGGAGAGCATGCACAAAGACGCATGCAAGGAGAAGATGGATGATGCATCAGAACTTTGTCCATAACGGACAGATTAAAATAATCCCTCTTAAGATACCCAGATCTTCTTTCCTTGCCACTTCTGTTCACCTTTTTGATGAGGTTCTTCATCTGGGAACCCACCTCAGAGCTACACTTGGGTGGTTGGAGGAACATACACATCAATGGGGTGTAGGGAAATCTTTTAATCAAATCTGGTTTCATGAAGGAAGAGAACGAATTTGGAAAAAGAAACCATTGAGAGGAAAAGCAGCAGAAAGTACAGTTGTGTAAGTTACCTGCCATAACATAAGATCTTCAAGGAGCCGACACTAAGTGAATTATAACATTTGCCCTTATTCATCTTTAGTTTTCCTACAATATGGACAGATACTTCTAGTAGTGGCTCTGTTGACAAGTGGTAGTCTTATGCCTTCAAAGGTACAGACAGGTGACATACTATTCCTTTAAGTGTTATGTTGTTAGCTGTTCTTTTTAGCTCTTTGAAATTTAGTGTTCTCAGCAGGGAAGTAAGCATCAGTTATAGGACCACAGTTTGGGTTATAACAGACAAAAAACTAAGAAACCTTACAACAATATCTAATTTTAAGTACACCTACTTCCCACTATGGGGAAAAAGGAAGGTAAGCTTTATTGTAACAGGAACTTCTCCTTAAAAGTTCAATTATTATGGTTTAAGTACCTTTTACAGATGTACTACCTTCTTCAGGAAGGGTTGCTATAAAAAGTAAACCATAATGTCCTATCAGCGTTTGAAACTAGATAATGACAACCACCTCCCCCCCCCAAAAAAATGATTACTATACCTCAGGGAAAGGAATTTTCTAAATGCAGCATTGTGAAAGTTAGTACACCTTTCCCCCTAAATGCACTTAAATTTTAAATATCCTAAGCACTGTATTTTTTCGACTTAAGCTTAAAACAAAACAATCAGATGATCTGGGCTGAATTCCAAGCAATACTTGGTTACCTCTGGCAGGTGGACAGTTCCCTTGTCTCACAAACAGGATAACATTTGTGCACCCCTAGAATGTAATTCTATCTCATACTGTATGGGGAAGCCATGGACAACAGAATGTACAGTTGTGTACACTTACCATAAATGTAGATGTTCGAGTGCATTCACTGTTGCAGTCATTAAATTTGGGTTATCTGCCTGCAGGTAGCCCTCAGCCGGCCTGATTATCAAATACTTGGGTCCTGCGTCGGATGCGGTCTCTTCTTCCATGACATCAGGTAGTCAGGGGTATAAAGCATGCAGCCGATGCCATTAGATCAGTTTTTCTTGCCCCAGATGTCAGGTGCCCCCATAATGGGAAGCAATTATATACAAGGTTACACCTCCAACAAAAAGCAAATACACTAAACAAAAAGAAAGGTATAGCCAATAGATGTCAGGGGGCTGGAGGGAGGGTAACCAGGACTGCAACAGTGAATACACTCGAACATCTACATTTATGGTAAGTGTACACAACTGTACTACGTTCTTAGTGTTTCACTGTTGCAGTCATTACACTTGGGTAGATTCCCAAAGCTAAAGAAAGGAGGAGGCAGTTAGAGTGCATTAGGACCAGCTATTAGGCCCTGCAAGACTGCAGTGGCAAAACCAGCTCTGGATTTAGAAAAAATAGGCAAGTGGTAATGCTTGGTGAAGGTATGTACAGAGCTCCAGGTAGCAGCTTCTAGGATGTCCCTGGTAGGAACACCTCTGAGAAAGGCTGTTGAAGTAGATGCAGCCCTGGTGGAATGTGATCTTATCCCCTGTGGGGTAGGTTTTTTTGTGATGCTTATTGCAGAAATGAATGCAATGACCTATCCACTTAGAAATGGTTTGCTTTGAAACGGCCTTCCCCTCTGCCCCTGCAGCAAAGGCAACTAGCAGCTGTTCAGTTTTCCTGATAGGCTTAGGTCCTGTCCAAATAAAATCTAAGTTGTCTGTGCATGTCCAAAGAGTGCAGTATTTGTTCTCCTTTGTTCTGTGGATTAGAAAAGAAGATTGGCAAATGAATGGACTGATTAAGGGCCACACTGGATACCACCTTGGGCATAAAGGAAGGATTGGTCCTGAGGGACACCCTGCCTGCATGGAAGATGATGAAGGGCTCCACTGCCATGAGGGCCTGTAATTCAGACACTCTTCTTGCTGAAGTGATGGCTAGAAGGCAGGCTGTTTTCCAAGAAAGGAATTTCAACAATGCAGTTGCAGCTGGCTCAAAAGGAGGTAAAGTGAGCTTTTCAAATACAAAGTTAAGGTCCCAGGCTGGAGTAAAGGCTCTCCTGGGTGGTCTTAAAATTTTGGCCCCTCTGAGGAATTGCTTCAGCAGGGGGTGAGAGAAGAGGGGTGGCTCAGTATTGTAATGTGCTGAAATGGCTGAGGCATGAATTTTAATAGATGAGAAGGAAAGGCCCTTGTGGAGCATCTCTGTTAAGTATTGAAGAATATGTGGTAAGCTGGGCACTGTTGCATCAATCCCGAGTCTGGCTCCAGGAACAGTATCTTTTCCACTTTTCACCATAGGATTTTCTAGTACTAGGCCTCCTTGCTTCCAGAATGACATCCAGCACTTGCTTAATAAGGGAGGGTATTGGAGAGCTCAGGTAATTAGCCAGGCTGCAAGGTTCAGGGTTTGAAGTTGAGGGTGCAGAATCTGGCCCTCCTGCTGGGACAGCAGGGAAGGGGTCTGTGGCAGGTGCCATGGTTCCAGCAGTGACATACTGCGCAAGAGGGGGTACCAGTGCTGGCGTGGCCAGTCTGGTGCAATGAGAATTGCCCTTGGCTTGTCCGGTTTGATCTTTAGCAGAGCTTTCAAGAGGAGAGGCAGAGGGGGAAAGGCATAAACTGAGAGGCTTTCCCAGGTGAAGGACAGGGCATCCACTTTCCAAGCTTGTTTATGGGGAGTCCTTGTGTCGAATTTGGTAGTTCTGAGGGGAGGCAAACAGGTCTATCCCTGGGCTCCCCCATTTGTTTCTCAAAATGTTGAATATCTTTGGTTCCAGTTTCCACTCGTGTGGGTCCATGAGATTTCTGCTTAGGTCTGCCAGGCTTGTATTGAGCCTGGCAGGTATTGAGCCTGTAGGAGCACTTGGTAGCTCAAGGCTGTGTTCCACAGAGCCATGGCTAGTCTGCAGAGAGTGTACGAGTGGATTCCCCCCCTTGCTTATGTACCACATAACAGTGATGTTGTCTGTCTTTACCAATAATTGTCCTGGAAGAATATGGTCCTTGAAGGCTGTCAGGGAATTCTGTACAGCTAACATTTCTTTTTGATTGATATGCAGGTGCATTTGACTCTGGTTCCATTTGCCCAGAATGCACTGCCCTGTCAAGTGAGCCCCCCATGCATAGTCTGATGTGTCTGTTGTTAGGGTTTGGGTGGCAGGGGGTAGAGTGAATGGCAGTCTCTTGTTGTGGTAGCAGGCCTCTGCACACCAAAGGAACTCTGTCTTTATACAAGGAACTATAGGGATCATTAATTCCAGGTCCTGAGAATGTTGACACCATAGACTTTTTAGATACCATGGTAGTTTTCTCATATGCAGTCTTGCATATGGAATTAGTTGGATGCAAGAAGCTATGAACCCCAGGGCTTGCAGTATTTTCCTTGCAGATACCTGGGTCTTTGTGGCCAGTAGTTTGAAGTAGGCTGTTAAATAAACTTGTTTCTCTGGCGTGAGGTAGGCCATCTGGGAAGTTGTATTCAAGCTTGCTCCCAGGAATACAATTTGTTGGCAGGGTACTAGGTGAGATTTATTTTCGTTTATGGTGTACCCCAGTGAGGTTAGCAGTTTCTTTACAAATGCCAGATGATTTAATAGTATGTCCTGGCTTTCTGCCTGAATTAGACAATTGTCCAGGTATGGGTATATTTGAATATTTCTTTGCCTGCATTATTCAATGACTGGAGCTAGGCACTTTGTGAATACCCTGGGCGCAGTAGATAAGCCAAAGGACAGTGCAGAGAACTGATAGTGCATGCAGCCTGCTCTGAAGCATAGGTATTTTTTGCAAGATTCCCTTATTGGGATGTGCAGGTAAGCTTCCTTTAAGTCCAGTGTTGCCAACCAGGCATTTTTGCCTAGCATGGGAAGCAGCTGATGAAGAGTTAGCATTTTGAATTTTGGGATTACCAAAAATGTGTTTAGAATAGACAGGTCCAGGATAGGACGTCAGGAGTCATCTTTTCTGGGTACCAAGAAAAGTCTTGAGTAAAAACCTTGTCACTATTCCTCTGCTGGGACAGGCTGAATAGCCCTGATACTTAGAAGAGAGAGAACCTGCTGTTGAGCCTCTGCCCACTGATTTGGGGGTAGGTCTGGCCAACCGTTTGGGGTTGGTAAGGAGTGGAAGTGGAATCTGTATCCTTGGGAAACTATATTTAAAACACATTTGTCTTGGGTAATGAGTTCCCAGTTTTTGCATGCAGGGCGATTTTTCCCCCTAAGGAGGCAGACAGTTGAGAAGGGCTTGGAAAGTTTAAGGTCAAGTCATTGTGACAGTTTACCATGGGGGGGGGTCTTACTACTTCCAGCAACGGAAGTGGGAGCCCCCCACTGCTTAGGCCTGTGAGTACCTTCAGACTGTAGCCTAGGTGGTCTGCTGTTCCTGGGTTTGGACTGAGAAGGCCTGGAAGAGACAGGAAAGGACCAATTCTTAGAAGGCCAATGTCTACTAAATCTGGGAGGCTGTACTTGCAGGAAATCTTTAACAGTTTGCATAGATTTAGCTTTTTCCTCCATCCTTTTAAGTACTACTTCTGCTTTGTTGCCAAACAGGCGGTCCTGGTTTAAGGGAGCATCCAGTAATTTAGCTTTAACATGATCTGGCAAATTTTGCTCCTTAAGCCAAGCATACCTTCTAAGAACAGACCCAGTGACAGCAGCCCTGCAAGATGCTTCTAGAGTCAAAACCAAATTGCAAAGTATGTTTACCAACTTGTTCAGCAGAATGCATTAAATCCTGTAAATCTTTATTTTCAGCACAGCCAGGAATCAACATCATTTTCTGTTTAAGTAGTCCAATAATATGCTGCTGATACTTTAACATATGAAACTGGCAGTTTAAGGCCCTAATGGCCAAAGTAGCAGAAGTGTATACCTTCTTACCCCATCTGTCCAGGGCCCTGGAATCTCTATCAGAGGGGGTAGGGTTTTTGGCAGTAGTAGCCTTAATGCCTTTGGGGGCCTGTGAAATGTTGTCTGGGTCCACAGTAGGATTCTTAAAAAGGAACTTGCGAGAGTCAGGTACTATGTAATACCTGTCAGGTTTTCTGAGAGCCGGAGGTAAAGTGTCTGGGGCCAGGCTAGATTCCAAGAAGGCATCATCTACAATGTCCAGTACAGGAGGGATAGCTAAAGGCCTGTGTTATAATATTCTGTGTTGAGGTAGGAGTAAAAATTCCCTAAGCCTCTTTTTGGAGTTGGAGTAATCATGGCTTTCACAGCGGAAATGCTCCTTAAGAGTGTGCAATGTTTCACCAAAAGAGAAGTCTTCTGGAGGGGAAGCAGAGGGTATGGAGTCCTCTGCATCAGAATCCTCTGCATCAGAATCCTCATAGATAGATTAGGGCAAATCCCGGTCATCAGAAGAAACAGAAATATCAGAATCCTAATCAGAAGGAAAATCAGTTCTAGGTCTCTTAGAGGGAGAAGGCTGGCTTCCCCTAATTAGAGTAATAAGGTCTTCAGCCATTCTTATCATTTGTTTTTTAGGCATATGGGCCTGACCATGTGGCTTGGACGTCGTTTTTTTAGGTGTGGGTTGAGTTTTAGGCCTTGAAGAAGATGATGGCGGTTTGAAATGCAAGTCCGTAGGGCCTGGGTTTGGACTGAGAAGGCCTCTAAGAAGCCGGTGCCTGCCAGTAGCTCTGGACCCATCCAATGTAGTGACAACCGCAGGTTCCATAGTCGAAGAAACATCTTGTGGCATACCAGACTCCGAATGGGTCTCAGTAGAGGCTTGCGAATCTGAAGTAACGGGCATCAGGGGCTGCGAAAATGCCTCACTGAGTACTGGCGAACTGGCGACTAGCTTAACTGAAGCATTGTCGGCAGGTTTGGACCTATGCAGTCTGTCTCTGTCTTTATCTTTACATTTTTTTGGAATGTCGGTAGCCGGGTGGCTTACCGAAGCCATTTCTGGATAATTAAACAGAGTACTGAAATGGTTTGCTGCAAAAATGGACCGACGACGAATAGTTCGAGGATTGAATAAGGCACAATACCGACAGCGAGGGACGTCGTGGTCTAGGCCTAGGCAAGGAATGCAGTAGAAATAAAAATCTTTATGAGGTATTTGCTTTCCACAGGTAATACAATTGTTAACTTTTACTGACATCGGTTTAGAGCAAGAAAAAGGATCCCGAATGGGGTACATAACTTTTTTTGAAGACTTCGGTTCTGAAACTCGAAAATGAAAATTTCAGGAGTCTGCCGACCGGCACTTGCGAGCTGCTTCTGCTTCGGGCACTGCGTAGCAAGAAAGACTGATGTAATGGCGTCGGCTGCATGCTTTATACCCCTGACTACTTGACATCATGGAAGAAGAGAGAGCATCCGACGCAGGACCCAATACTTCGATAATCAGGCCAGCTGAGGGCTACCTGCAGGCAGATAACCCAAATGTAATGACTGCAACAATGAAACACGAAGAACATCATGTGGCCGCTTGTAAACTAACTTGTGCTGAGGTGGCTGCTATCCTAAGAGGATAGCTCTTACATGGTCATGCAATGTTTTACTGCACTTTTCGTAGCAAAAATGCAATACAATGGGCCAGCACCTTGGATAAGGCTCATTTAGTAATGGACTCTTCCTCCTTTCCTAAAAGGAGCAAAGCAATTTTTTTTTTCATTACAAAAGAGGTCTCCGGGTACAGTATATCTTAACATATAAGGGAGGTATTTCCTTTCATTCTAGTAGTCGGGATAAAAAATTGGAAACTGAATAGTCTTGTTGACAGATATTGGTGAGACTACCTTAGGCATGAAAGAGGTATTAGTCTTTAGGCAGGTGAGTAGTGTGGCTTGCCCAGAGCTTTTGACTGAAATACTTCTTCCATGTCTTTTTGGAGGCCTTCCTTTCAAGATGACTTTAAAAGAAGGATTTATTGCTACTTGGAGAAAGACTGATAAACATGCACAAAGAACAGGGAGATATACACTTATCAAGAGGAATATGCTACATTAGATTCTAACAGGCAGTTTAACTAAGCTAGTGAAGTCCCATTGCAACGGACCACAAGCCAAATTTCCTCTATTTTTGCAGAGTGGATCTTCTCCCTCTTACCAACACACACACACACACACACACACGCACAGGCACACACAAACACAAGCACACAGAAGCACACACGCACACATCCACTCCCCCACCTGCTGGCCATCTAGCTGATCACCACAATCACTATCACCATTTAATCCCTTCTGGGTGAATGCCAATCATCAGAAGACCATTATGCAAGGCCGACATTTAGGAATGTATGTTATGCAGTGCCAATACTCACTTTTAGGCCTGGTAGGCACTTAATGGAGAAGCCTGCAAACAATGGGTACAGAATGGTGCCATCACTCACTACTGTATGTGGCATAGTCCCTCAGGCAACCTATCCCTGCTACTGAGCAGACAACTGCAGTTACGCCTCTGGTCTCCACCAGGGATGCACTATCAAGAAACGTACCACATGACACACCTATCATCCTCCCTCATAGAAAAGCTAAGCAGGCATTACCTCTTCACTCCTCTTTCTTCCCAATAGGCTCTTCCAACACGTGGTCAACATACCCAAACCCAGGTCAGATGGGTCATAACCAGGGCGCTCTCATGCTATGGAACCAGCAGAATGGTATTCCTGTCTATCACCAACAGAAATTACATGTTATGGTAACATTTCCTAAAATCAAACTAAATAATGAGGTATGTAGAGGCTAGATGTGAAAATAGCCCTTAAAAAGCAAACAATAAATAAAACACTTAAAAAAATATTTGCCAATAAGCAGTACCCACAGTTTTAACCAGAACAGACGCAGGTCTTTGCTACTCTAAAGGGTCTGTGGCACAGTTTACCTACCTGGTTAACAATTAAATACTACTTTGCAACAATTAGTGTGCAGTAAACTCCTTAATTAATTCACAACGGCTTTTGCTTTATAAAGACAAAGTACTAGCACAACCTGACAGTGAGCCAAGGGTAAGGATATAAATTAAAAGCTCAGAAGCCATCTGCCTCTTGTCCCTTGATGCCTTTCTTTTGGCAATGAATCTCCACACAAGCAGGAGCTCCTCCCATCCCATAATCCCCTGCTCTAAGGAGATACTCCAGATCAAGTATAGAATCACCAGCTATGCATTATAATAAAACTAAAGCTAAAACACAAACACCAATAGTAGGAAACTGGAGGATATGATCACCACACAGGAATTCCTACAAGTCCCTCAGGAATAAAAATCTGGAGGGGGAAGATGACTGAGATTGTTCTAGTGTTCAAAACGGGACCAGACAAATCTACTGATCTAAGTACATAACTTACTTAATCTGGCCCTATGCAGGGATTGGAAAAGCTGGACAGAATCCCAAACTAACCCTGGGGTAGCCTAAGCCAGCACTCCTTTGGTGGCTCCAAAGGAAGCCAGAGCCCTAGAAAGAGTGCTCAAAATGTAATGCTTTGCAAAGGAAAGTATGGTAGACCAGGTAGCAGCTGCAGTTATGTCTTCCAGACATGTTTCAAAGAAGAGTGGTTGATGTTGTTGGAGTCCTGACAATGCATGTTTTCAGACTAGTGATCACGGGTTTTTCCCTCTAAAGAATAGCAATAGGAACTGCAATCACATATTCATTTGGAAACTGTAATTTAAGTTCCATTTGAGGCTTTCTTGTCACAAGAAAAGAAGACAAATGTTCATCTTTCCTAAACTCTTTTGTGCAACGTTGTCTGTGGATATTCAAATATATAACTGACATTCCCCTTTATTCGCATATCTGAGGGAAAAAATGGCAAACTCAGGTTGGTCTGTATGGCTACCTTAAGCAAAAAGGTGGGTTTGGTTTTAACTAACGCTGTCTAGATGAAAAATCATATATGTATAATATGAAGACAAGTCATGAATTTCTGAAATCCAGATGAACCCTAGTAGAACAGCTAGCCCCTTCCTAGATGATGTGGGCCAAGAAGATAAGCACTTTGGAAAGAGAATCTGGCACAGGATCTGTATGCCCTTACCTGATGTCCACACGGTAAACTTTCTATCCCATTTGCCATTTTATATTTTTTCATGTTGAAGGTTTTTGAGAGGTAGACATTAAAATGACAACTTATTTGTTAAAACCTGGATCCCTAGAAATCACTTGAAGGGGAGAAACCATGCAGTCAGATGAACGGAGTAAAAAATCTGGGTGAGGTAATGTGGACAGATGTGTCGGCAGACTCAGGTGCTGCAGCAGGAGAAAAGGTGTTCTCTTTAGATGAAGCCACAACATGGGGAACCATATGTAGCAGGGTCAGATTGAAGTAATGAGTGTTTCCTTCACTTTGCATATTTTGGCTTTCCGGATGAACAGGTTATAAGAGGAAATAGAAGGAATACATACAGGAGACCTGGGGGCCAACTGTGGGTGAATGGGTCCCTTGGTGTCTGCCCTTCTAGATGAACAATGCTTAAATAAATCTTTGCATCTGGGGTTGAATGGTGAAGCAAAGACATCGTAGAAGGGTCTTCCCCCACCTGTGAAATAAACCCCACGCAGTTCTTATTGCCATTCGTGAGGGAGCAGTATTGTGTGATCAAACTTTTCGCAATCACTCTGGATGTCACCAGTATGCACATTGCTATAAGAAAACAGTGCGACTTCAAGGCCCCATTCCCATACACTCGTGGCTCCTCTGAAAAGGGAATAAGATCATGTTCCTCTGTTTGTTTATGTACCAAACCACTGCTACACCGTCTGAGTGGCTGGCAATTGCACCCTGAAGTGGCAAGCCCTGAAGTGCCTACAATGCCAAGAACTGCTCTCATCTCCACTATGCTGATGTCCAATTTGGTCTCTAGCTGTGTTCATGTACCCTGGACTGTTCTGTCCAGTGTAGATAATGCTCCCACACCCAAAAGAGGATGTGTCAGTCATTACCATGACAGCTGTGCAGGGTCAAGCAAAAGGGATTCCTACCAAATTATTTTGTCCATCATAGGAGAGACTGCATACAAGCATTTGAAAGTTTGATAGTGTCTGTCCATCACAGGCTGTTCTTGTTGTGCTGGTCTCGATTAGTTGTGTGTGTCCATTGTAAAATTCTCATGTTTAGTCTGGCAAGTGGAACCACCTGGACAGCTACAGCAGTTAAGTCCCAGCATTTTTAGGACTGCAGGCACAGCAGGTCTTGTACTTTGAGAAAGACCTTTTACTTCTATGGTGATGGAAACAATCCTGTCAGAGTAATTCAGCTTTCTGGCTAACAGAATCCAACCAATGAAAACTAGGGACTGCGAATTTAGTAGACTGACTGTGACTCACAAATACAGATACAACCAGATTAGGTACTGTCATGCCATAATGGGAGTTGCTGTAAGCCAGGAATTCAGGTAAGGGAAAACCTTTACTCCTGGAAGTTACAAGTGAGCTGTGACCAAGGCCATGCATTTGCTAAACACAGGGGGGGGGGGGGGGGGTCACGCTGTGGTGAGTCCAAATGTCAGGTCTCTGAATTGGTAATTACTAGCTCCCACCTGGAAGCGCCTGAACTTCCTTGATGCTATTGCCATCCTGATGTGCAGATACTGATCTTAGAATTCCAAGGAGCACATCCAATTGCCTGCTTGCAAACACAATAGGATGGACTGTACCATGACCACCCAAAGAGACTCCACCTTCAAATACTGGTTTAATCAACCAAAGTTGAGAATACGCCTAAGGTATCTAGTCTTTTTTTGCACCAAGAAACACCTGTAGTAGAAAACAGACACTCGTCAGATGGGACATCTTGGAAAACTTTTTTTTTTTTTTTTGCAGCAGAGATCTGACCTCCCAACTTGCTTCCCTCCTTTGATGGGGAGGAACTGTTGGGGGGAGAAGGCAGGTATAAAAAGAGAATATAGTAGCCACTGGATATAGTATTTCTTATCCACCTGTCTGGTGTGAAGGCCAAACAACTGTTCCGTACTCAAATTGATGGGGGCCTCAAAAGGACCCTCTGAAGTCCTGATGGTTCAGACCATCACGGTCAATTCTTGGCATCTTTTTGGTTCCATTGAGTGATTGGTCATCTCACACTGCAGCAGTTTCTCTTTTACATCCTACTCAAATAAGAAGGGACCTTCAAAAAGAGCACTGAGGAATGCCATGCTGTAGTGATCCACAAAGTCAGTAAAAGTCAGGACTCCCATCATAAGGCCAGAGGGGAACATCGATGAAGAACAGTCAAATGTATATGGGGGTGGAACTGACCATTCCTGTACCTGTCCCTAAAAAGAGCCATGAAATGACTCACCACTGATATACTGATGCAGGCATCTGGGTCCAAAGCACTTGGCACCAAGCAAGTCACTGCCAACATTGCATTAGCAATGCCAGAAAAGAGCACTGCTAGCACCGAATGCTCTGGCTGAAGTGACAGCCTGACCACACGTGTAAAAAAATAGGGAAAACGGGTTGTAGAGGGATAGATTTGTACTTTCACATTTCAAATGTCTGAGACATGTTATCAACTTCACTCTCTTTTTTCTTATAGTAATATTCTTTATATTTTCAAGTTCAGCTTAGATTTCGTCCTGTTACCCTGCCACCTTGCCTTGTTTTACTTATCCCTCTTTTTGGAAAAATGTCATTTTCTGTAAACTGAATGCTTTCTGACTGAGTAATGTTATCATTCCCTCTCATATGCAGTATCAGTTTCTGTATATATATATTCTCCTTGCATTATAGACATTACTATCAATTTTTTTTCTTATTTATTGTAAACTTCTCCCTTTATTTTTTTGTTTTCTTCACCATGCTCTGAATACTTAGACTGACATGTACTTTAATCCCGATTTTCGAATTGGTAAGTTGTTTAAAAAGAGACGTCAAAGCTGCAGTGGCAGCAATGAGATCTGAAGTATCGCCTTTGTGACAGGGGATTACAAAACAGGGGAGAAGCTTCAGCCTGCACAGAAATTCTTTGTAGAAAAGAAAGGCATCAAGGTGACCAGTCCAGCTGTTGCAGTGTCCAGACAGGACTAGCTTAAATTATGTTTAAAAAAAAGTTATATGAAACAACCACTGTGCCTTTATGTGATGCCATGGGAAAAATAATACAAGGAATATGATATTCCACAAAAATAATTCAATAGCTAAAATCTTAAACTACAGCTACTGTACAAGTCCCCTTACTAAAATGAACTGGAAGGTCACATCTACCACCCACTAACACAATGAGAATCACCAGAATTATAGTGGCTGCCCATAGAACTGGACTACACGAAACTTCCATTACAACTTGCAGCAGTTGTCACTGCACAAAAATGCATGTCAAAAACGCTAAACAAAAAACTAACCCACAGCTGTTTAATATGAAATCAAGAGAATATCACATAAAAAAGTGAATATCCTAACATTATACATCATCAAGTACTACAATACTATTCCAAATCTACTATAAAGGAGGGGGATAAAAGGTAACAATGGCTCACAAGTTAACAAGTTAAAAATTATATGAAACAGAAACGGTTGTTCATATTGGCATATATATATTGTTCCTTACCCAAGTAATAAAAATAAAATAAAAAAAAATCTTCTAAAAATACCCTCACAGCACTGGGATGTTTAACCTAACTGCTGCATTGGTTAGACTGCCTGGACCTTCAACATAAGGTGTATCAACTAAAAACAAAAAACAAACAAAAAAATACATTAGTGACATGACGGTGTCTTTCTCCTCATTTACTTAATAAAATGAGGCAGCAGTTTTTTTTTAAATTAATGAACATGATTTATTGTCTATTTTAACTGCAGTGCCCTCCTCACCTTAGCCTGATGAAAATTATCAGGCTGTAAAACGCAGTGTTGTTGAAATCTTTGAATAATACAGGCAAGTATACTGAATGCAGACCATACACTCCACCCATTCTAAATGTATCAAAGTGCGATCAGCCATGGCACTGAATTCATCCAGGAAGAAGTACAATACAAAAGACAATGCAATAGCAATGATATTGCAGCTCCAAAGAAACAGTAAATCACCACTTCTTAAGTCATGTCCCACACATTTGCCTGCAGTATGAATAAGCGCTTTGCAATCTAAATTACACTAATGTGGCCAATTTATACTGCTGATCAGTAATACATTTTTGTGTTTTATAAAAACTACTTACAATAAAGCTAACCCACCTTCTAGTTTAATTAGTACTGTATACATTTTTGCTATTAACAGTATGTTGTTAACCATTTTAGCTTTGTATAATATGAAACACTGTGAACCCTGTTGTGTCCCTTCTTGAGAGCTACACTGAACTTAACTCTCTACATATTCTGTAAATATGATGGTCTCTAAAGGTGTTATGTTAGCTGTAAGCCTGTCTCAATGTGTCATGTTTATATGTGTAACTGGAGCTTTTCTCCCCAGGCCTCCACTGAAAATGGACATGTATCCAGTCGGAGTATCCCGGTCAATAAATGTAAAATAAACAAACAGCTTGCCAAGTACACACACACGGGCTGTTTCATCTTTCAGCACCATGAGCACAGAATAAGAGGGAGACTCACCTAACTGGTGTGTAGTATTTCACAAAACAAAATTATGTCACTGTAGGGAAGTTTCCAGCCTTGGACTGCCTTCTCACTTGTCCACTTGTTGCCAACTTCAAGATATAATCTCTAGAGTATGCTTAGTAATGCAAAAATAGTAATGGCTGTAGAAATTTGATCTGTCTGAATTTAAATGCTAGCCAAAAGGTCCAGGGGACTCTAAAGGATACAGAGTAGAGAGCATATACTACTGCCAAAATCTCTTTTACTTTTGTATGTTTTGTTCTGTCCTTTTTATTCCAAAGACCCCACAGTTTTACTCCCACGGACACCTCTCTTCAAGCAAAGTCTGAGGCGTCTGTAGTTATACACTGTGCTGGAAGGGAAAATGGCAGACCTGGATCCAGATAAAACTGGTTTATCCTCCAAAGCAGTTCCCTTTTTACAAACACCAAAAAGTACAGTTTTGTACCTACCATAAATGTAGATGTTCGAGTGCTAATACAGCTGCAGTCATAACAGATGGGTTCTCCTGCCATCAGGCGGGTCTTCGGTCGGCCGAATTCCAAAGTCTAGGTCCGGCGTCGGTTGTCGTCGCTTCTTCCCTGACGTCAGTGCGACAGGGGTATAAAGGAACCAGCCAACGCCATTTTCTTCAGTTTTTCTTGCCCCAGATGTCAGGTGCCCCCAAAAGGAAGGCAATACATGAATTTGTGTGATAATGCAGTGCAATATAATCAAAATACAGTAGTTGCAAGCAAATACATCATAAATGAAAAACCCCAATCAGGTTGTATGAGGATGTGTTAGCCTATAGGCCTGTCCCAAGAGGGGAAGGAGGGAGGGAAACCTGGACTGCAGCTGTATTAGCACTCGAACATCTACATTTATGGTAGGTACAAAACTGTACTATGTTCATCGTGCATACAGCTGCAGTCATAACAGATGGGTAGAATCCCAAAGCTAAGAAAGTGGTGGTAGGCACTAGGTGGAACTAGGAGGAGCCAAAATGCCCTGCAAGACTGCAGTGGCAAAGCCTGCTCTAGATTTGGAGTATAATGGTAGGTTGTAGTGCTTGGAGAAAGTATGCACAGAACTCCAAGTGGCTGCTTCCAAAATATCCTTGGTAGGAACTCCTCTGAGGAAGGCTGCAGAGGTGGCTGTGGCCCTGGTGGAATGAGTTCTAATGCCTGTAGGAACAGTTTTGCCATAAAAGGAATAGCAAAAGCGTATGCAGTGGGCTATCCATTTAGAGATTGTCTGTTTGGAAATTGGCTTCCCTTGAGCTCCTACCGCATAGGCCACAAAGAGCTGTTCTGATTTTCTGAAAGGCTTTGTTCTGTCCAAATAATAACGCAGTTGTCTGTGGATGTCCAAGGAATGTAGTAATCTCTCCCCTTTGTTTTGAGGATTAGGATAAAAAGTAGGTAAATGTATGGCCTGATTTAAAGCTACCCTGGATACCACTTTAGGCATAAAGGACGGGTTGGTTCGTAAGGAAACTCTGTCCTGATGGAAGATAAAAGGCTGGACAGCCATGAGAGCCTGTAGTTCTGAAACTCTACGAGCTGAGGTGATAGCCAGAAGGAAAGCTGTTTTCCAGGACAAATATTGCAAATCTGATGAGTCAGTTGGCTCAAAGGGAGGCAAGGTCAGTTTTTCCAGAATGAAATTAAGATCCCAAGCAGGTATTGGTTGTTTCCTTGGAGGCCTTAAATTCTTAGCCCCTCTGAAGAACTGTCTTAAGAGAGGGTGAGAGAATAAAGGTGGATCAGTGTTGTATTCTGCAGAAATGGCTGAGGCATGGATTTTGATGGAGGAGAAAGAAAGTCCACTGCTTAGCAGTTCAGCCAAATATTGTAGTATTTGAGGTAAATTCAGTTTTCCAGGATCCTGGCCCTTTTTCTCATTCCAGACACAAAAACGTTTCCATTTTGCGGAATAAGCTTTTCTAGTCGATGGCCTTCTGGCCTCCAAAATGACATCCTGCACCTCCTTGGAGAGTAGGACCTGTTGTGATGCTAAGGAATCTTCCATGCGGCTAGATTGAGTGTTTTTAGCTGGCTGTGAAGAGTTTTGAAACTGTGCTGAGTCAGAAGAAGAGGCATTAGAGGCAGGGTCCATGGTGGGGAATGTGTCAGGCTCCTCAGGAGTGGGTACCAGTGTTGCCTTGGCCAGTCCGGAGCAATGAGAATCATCTTTGGTCTGTCTGCTTTGGTCTTTAATAGAACTTTGGGCAGCAGAGGAAGAGGAGGGAAGGCATAAACTGTCATTGATGTCCAACTGAAAGAGAGCGGCCACTCTCCAGGCTTTGGATGGAAGATCCTTGAGCAGAATTTTGTCAATTGATGATTCTTGTGGGAGGCAAAGAGATCTATGTCTGGCCTTCCCCATTCTTGGATTATTTCTGTAAAAACTTTTGGATGCAATTTCCATTCATGTGGATCTGTCATATTCCTGCTTAGGTTGTCTGCCAGCATGTTTTCCTTGCCTGGCAAGTACTGTGCTTGTAGTTCCATTTGTAAGTCCATGGCCATGTTCCAAAGTGACATGGCCAGTCTGCATAGGGGGTAAGAATGTGTTCCTCCCTGTTTGTTTATGTACCACATAACTGTGGTGTTGTCCGTTCTTATCAATAGTGGACCTGGTTGTAGAAGGTCCTTGAAAGCTATAATAGCATTTATTACTGCTAGCATTTCTTTTTGATTGATGTGAAGGTGCTTTTCTTTTTGGGACCATTTGCCCTGAATGCACCGATCTGTCATGTGCGCCCCCCAGGCGTAGTCCGAGGCGTCTGTTGTGATGACTTGATTTGCTTGAGGCTTGCTGAATAGAATACCTGTGTTTGTTTGACATGCTTGAGCCCACCACAGAAATTCCTTTTGCAGACATGGAATTAGTGGTATTATTGTTTCCAAACTGTGGCTGTGTTGAGACCATATGTTTTTCAGGTACCATTGTAGTTTCCTCATATGCAGCTTTGCACATGGGATTAGTAAGATGCAAGATGCCATGAATCCCAGAGCCTGCAGGATTTTCCTTGCAGTCAGCCTGGTGCAATTTGCTAGTGCTCTGAAGTATTAAATTAGTTGCCCCTGCTTCTCTGGCGTGAGGTAGGCCATCTGGGTGTTTGTGTCCAAATTGGCACCCAGGAAAATTATCTTCCGAGAGGGTATTAGCCTTGATTTCTTTTTGTTGACTGTGTATCCCAGAGAGTTCAATAACATTATTACATAAGCCAGATGTTTCAGTAGAATGTGCTTGCTGTCCGCTTGGATCAGGCAGTCGTCCAAATAGGGGTATATTTGTATCCCTTGAAGTCTGCAGTATGCAATTACTGATTCCAGGCATTTCGTGAATACTCTGGGCGCAGTAGATAAGCCAAAGGGCAATGCAGAGAATTGATAATGGGTTGAACCTGCAAGAAATCTGAGGTACCTTCTGCAATTTTGTCTGATTGGGACATGCAGGTATGCCTCCTTGAGGTCCAATGTTACCAGCCAAGACTCCTTGCCCAGCATGGGAAGAAGTTGCTGTAGAGTGAGCATCTTGAATTTTGGTACAAGTAGAAATGTGTTTAGGATGGATAGATCCAAAATAGGTCTCCAATCTTTTCCCTTCCTTGGCACCAGAAATAGCCTGGAATAAAAACCTTGACCTTGTTCGTGCGTAGGTACCTCTTGAATAGCTTTCATGTTTATGAGATCTGTAATTTGCCTTTGTGCCTCTGCCCTTTGATTGTGTGTCAGGTTTGGCATGCCTCTCATTTTTGGAAGGGTGTGAAAATGGAATTTGTAGCCTCTGTTTATAATGTCCAGGACCCATTTGTCCTTTGTGACAACATGCCAATTTTTTGAAAATAATGCCAGCTTTCCTCCTAAGGGGCTGCCATTTGAGACCTGGTAGACATGCAAAGGGAAAGTCATTGGGTTTGCTTTCTGAAAGATTGCGAGTTGTCCTCACCACCTCTTTGTGTAGGAGCTTGCCATTGTCTGCCTCTATACGATCCTTGGGATTGTCCTCTGCCCATCGGGCGCCTGTATCTGCCTCTTTGGGGTCTGTCTGTGGCAGGAAAGGACCAGTTTTTGTAAGGCCAATTTCTACTAAAACGCGGGGTTGAACCTGTAGAAATTCTTTCACAGTTTGCATTGATTTAGCCTTTTCCTCCATTTTCCTTAATACCTCCTCAGCATTAGCACCAAATAGTACATCCTTTTGAAGAGGGGCGTCTAGTAATTTAGCTTTGACATGATCAGGCAAGGCTTGTTCCTTGAGCCAGGCATGCCTACGTATGACTGATCCTGTAACAGCAGCTCTACATGAGGCCTCTAGAGCATCAAAACCACATTGTAAGGTATGCTTACCCACTTGTTCTGCACTATGCATCAAATCCTGCAACTCCTTCAAGTCTGGTTGTTCAGGTTGTGACATTTTACTTTTCAATTGTGATAACAAAAACTGTTGGTATTTTAGCATATGAAACTGACAGTTTAAGGCCCTCATGGATAAGGTAGCCAAGGTATATACCTTTTTTCCCCACCTTTCTAAGGATCTGGAATCTCTCTCGGAAGGCAATGGATTTTTGGCAATGGAGGCCTTAACTCCCTTGGGGCCCTGTGAGATGGTTTCTGGGTCAGTAGCATGGCTTTTGTATAGAAATTGGTGCGAGTCAGGAACCCTGTAGTACCGGTCAGGCTTAACTGGAGCTGGAGGTAGAGAGTCCGGGTTAAGGCAGGCCTCCGAGTAAACATCATCTAGGATGTCCAAGACAGGAGGTATAGCCAGAGGCCTGTGCTGAGGTAACAAGAGAAATTCCCTCAGCCTTTTCTTGGAATCTGAATAATCCTGGCCTTCCCAGTGGAAGTGTTCCCTTAAGGTATGCAAAGTTTCCCCAAATGAGTAATGCTCAGGGGGGGATACAGAAGGGATGGACTCCTCCGCATCAGAGTCTTCAAAAGGGGAGTAAGAATGTTCCTGATCATCAGAGTGCTCTGAAATAATGGAGCCCTGATCAGAGGAGGGGGAATCTTCCTCCACTCTGGGCCTTTTGTCCGGTGGGGGCTGAGAACCTCTGATTAGAGTAATTAAATCCTCAGCCATTTTAAGCATCTGTTTCTTAGGCATGGGGCCTGGAGATGGGCCCTGTGCAGCTGGTCTCTTAGAGTGCATGGTTGCTTTAGACTTTGTGAAAGCCTTGATGGAGAAAGAAGAGGAAGGTCTGAAGACACCTTGAATGGAGGTGGACCTGTCCACATTCTGAGTTTCAACGCCAAGAGTGGCTTCGGTATCTGTAGTCGGGGTGTGGGCCAAGGAGCCTGCGACCTCGGGCACAGGAGACACCGTCAAAGAAGTGTTGTCGGTAATCAGGGGCTGCGTAGGCGCCTCGCTGAGAACCGGACCACGTGTAGCCGGCTTTGGTGTGGTGTCGGTAGAGGCCGCGGACCTCGTGTGTCGGTCCTTGTCTTTGCGTTTTTAGACAAAACCGGAGTCGAAGTATCCGACGACATAGTATAGTTAAATGCTTTCCCAAAATAATGCTGGGCGAACTCCGCCCGACGCTTAATAGTGCGTTTGTTGAATGTAGCACAGAAGCGACAGACCGAGACGTCGTGGTCTGGGCCTAAACAAGGTATACAGAGGGAATGGAAATCCTTATGCGGTATTTGCTTCCCATAAGAAATACAATTATTAACTTTGTCTGACATCGGTCTGAGGCAAGAAAAGTTTCCCCAACGGGGTACTTAGCTTTTAAGAAGACTTCGGTTTCCAAATTTTCGTAATCTCAGGAGCTGGCCGACCGGCACTTGCGAACTGCTTCTGCTTCGGGCACTGCGCGGCAAGAAAGACTGAAGAAAATGGCGTCGGCTGGTTCCTTTATACCCCTGTCGCACTGACGTCAGGGAAGAAGCGACGACAACCGACGCCGGACCTAGACTTTGGAATTCGGCCGACCGAGGACCCGCCTGACGGCAGGAGAACCCATCTGTTATGACTGCAGCTGTATGCACGATGAACATCAGAGGAAGTTGATGTTACGATCATGCAGACTTTAGGTGCCATTTAACCTTTGGACTTTGGCCAAGCAATTCCCTTGCTAAAGCTGTGGATTGACTGGAAAAAAACTAGGAAAAAAATCTAGATATAGATCTACTTTTTCGGGTATAAAAAAATCTCTTTGAACTGAGGTGTCAAGGAGACACCCCAGAAAACAATCTTGTAACGAGGAGTCAAACAAGACTTTTGGATGCTCTCTTGAAACTCCAGTCTTTAAGAGAGTTCTGTCACCCAAGTGACAGATTCCTGACACTTAGAAAATGACTCTGCAAAGATAAGCAAGTTGTCTAAATAAGGACAAAATACTTTGCAGTCTACAATGTGCTATACCTGGAGTTAAACACTTTGAAAATGCTGTTGGAGCAGTGTACAACCCAAAGAGTAAAACAGAAAGCTAATAGTTTAATACAGACACAGAAACCTTAAGAAACATTTGAAATTTGAAGCTTTAGGAATTTGATGATAATCATCCTTAAATTTGAAGTTACTAAGAAACTTACAGGGGGAATCTGAAGAAACAGGCTGTGAAGGTATAACATTTCGAACTTTGTGACTTTCACAACTGGGTTAAGAAAAGAAAAATCCAAGGCTGGTCTCCAACAGGCTACTTTCTTTGGTACTAGAAACATTATTTAATAAAAGTCTTTCCCTAGCAGAAAAAGAGGGTTAGCTTCAGATGCTGACTGACAGGACAGAAAAAGGAAATTTGATTTGGTACATGAGGATGAATCCCCTGAAAAGGAAAGAGGAATTCCAGCTGCAATCTGTATTTTTTGATGTATCACTCTTAGAACTCATTTGTCTGACATGATCTGTTGCCAAAGACAGAAATGAACAGCCAGATTTTGGAGAAGACTTAAAATCTTACTGACAGTCATTCAGACTTGCAGGACTGTCCTTGTTTCTGGTGGGTGGGCTCCTCCTTTCTTTTTTTACAGCTTCTTTGCCATTTTTAAATATCTGCTTGCTAGACGCTTGTTGTTTCTGTTTATTTTGATTTTTACAAAAGAGTGGCCAGGTAGGTAAAAAACCTTTAACAAACTTGGAAAAGGAAGGCTGAAAATACTGAGTAACTCACTGAATCAGTTTCCCTCCATTACACTTTTCAGAACCTCAGCAGCATAGTCCAAAAATCTCTCTAACTAAAGGGAAGTTCAAAATTTCAGTTTTTAACATCTTCAAGTAGATTTTGTGGACTAAACCAAGAAAATCTTCTCTTAACAGTTCCAGTAGCAGTTCCTTAGGAAGACGCACAAGTTGAATCAGAAGCAGAGATTTTTGTTTTCCTTCAGGAGAGAGAAGTGGTATAATATTTCTCAAAAGATCCAAGCATAAACATATAAGCATGACAATTACATGACAGAAGTATACACTTTCTCCCCAAATCTATCAAAAGCATTCTCATTCAGGATTTCCAAGGAGGATGCAACACTGATCAACATCTAAACTTCAGCTCTCCCATCATGAAAAACACAAACTAAGAAAAATGAGTGCCACTGAAACTTTTTTTTTTTTAGTGTGTGTGTGTGTGTGTGTGTGGGGGGGGGGGTCTTGTTCAGTTACTAGCAATCCCAGGATGCCAGCAAAGATGATATTTGGAAAACCTGCAAGAAAAGCAAACATAAAAGGTGAAGAGAACATACTGTCTGGGGAGGATTCCACAGCTGTTCAGCAAAAAGTAGTTCAAGCTTTACATTAGTTCAAGGTATGGCTCTTCCACTGATTTATAGGAAAATATAAATCAAAGGTACTAAGAGATGATTAAAATAAATGAAACATTGAAGGAACACATCAACTCAAATAACAATTGGTTGGAAAAAAATAGAAGCTTTCACTAGCTGTTCAAATGAACTGCTAAAACTAAAAAAAACATCAGAGGTTGAAATGAAAAAAAAGCTGGCTGAACATGAAGCTTCTCAAGAAAAGCGGTTTCAAAAACAGAGTTAGAAGACAGCACGAACAAAGAAAATGTGAGATTTTCTGTTGTACCAGAAAAACTGGAAGGAAAGACAGTATTAATTTTATAAAAGTACAAATAAGCAACTGGTCTGGTGTTCCACAGCAGGATTTGTTAACTGAAAGGCCACACTGATTGTATGCTCCAACCTGGCTATCCGAAAGCAGCAAAGAACCTACATTAGTAAAGATGCAATCATAACAACAGAAAGAGTTGATTCTGACAAAACTGTAGCAAAAGGGCAAATTATTAAAATTGGAGCAGCAGAGTGTTTGTGAAAAAAAAGAAGTTATGTCTTACCATAACGTTCCATCTGAGTTGTTGATCATCTTCCAGTCATCACTGATGGGGCCGTTCCGAGCCCTAGGAACCGAGCCGGCCTAATACCAAGCTCGCGTACACCAAAAACTCTCGAGCTAAGCTCTGCTACCCACAATGCCCTAATCCCCAGTTACCTCAGATTGAGTTTGCATGCAACATATAGAAGAAAACAGAAGAGAGAGGCCATTTCTGTGCAGAAACCCTGAAACACTACAAAGACCCAGAAGATCCACCAGAAGCCTTTGGTGGGGGACGATGGGAGGGTGTGATGACTGGAAGATCATCAACAACTCAGATGGAATGTTATGGTAAGACATAACTTCTTTATCTGAAGTTGTTAATCTTCTTCCTATTCATCATTGATGGGACAGAATCCCAAGCTACTTGGAAAACCTGGGTGGCCCTTATGGAAGAACATTCCTGAGAACCATTGAGCCGAAGGCCGCTCTTCCCCTGGAGACCAAATCCAATTTGTAATGCTTGATAAAAGTATGTGGTTTAGCCCAGATGGCTGCTGTACAAATGTCATCCATGGAAGCCCTGGAGTGAAAAGCAACCAAAGTTACGATGGCCCTAGTTGAACGAGCTTTGATTTGAACAGGTTTAGATTCATTCTCTAGGGAGTATGTAAAGGTAATACATTCTCTGAGCCATTTTGATAAAGTAACTTTTGAGACAGCACATCCCATTATTGGACCAAATAAAGAAATGAAAAGTTGGTCCAACTTGCGGATGGACTTAATCCTGTTCAAGTTGAAATGTAGTTGTCTATGTACGTCCAATGAATGTAGACAGCATTCTCCCTTGTTGGAATAATTTGGGAAAAACACAGGGAGCTCAATGGAATGGTTAACAGAGAAGTCGGACACCACTTTGGGGAGAAAGGATGGGTTAGTACGAAGGGATACTCTGTCCTTATGAAAAATTAGATACGGGCTCTTGATGCATAAGGCTTGTAACCTCAGATCATCTGGCTGATGTGACCACTACCAAAAACAAAGATTTCCATGACAGGAATGTAATATCACATGTCGCAGCAGGCGAAAGGCTGGGTAGAGAGAGAGAGAGACTGTAGAACCCGAGAGAGATTCCATGTCTCTACAGGTTGCCTGATAGGTTGTCTGCTATGGAAAACTCCCTTGAGAAAGGTCTTGCAAAGGCGTGTGGAGATAAGAGGAACTCCATCTGAACCATTATGGAAATTGGAAATTGCTGCTAAATGGACTCTAATAGTAGAAGTTGATGCCCCATTGTTAAACAACTCAGAAAGATACTGAAGTATAGCAGCTGTAGGAGTTGAAAAAGGATCTAGCATCTGATTATTAGACCAGATAACAAATATTTTCCATTTGTCTCTGTAGAGTTTTCTGGTGGATAGTTTACGGGAGGCCAGAATAATATCGGACAGGTGAAGAGAGGGTTTCCTGCCTGGCGACTAACGGAAGTGGAGAAACCAAGCTGTCAGCTTGAGAGTGGACAGATTTGAGGAGGTTAGCCCTTGTGGGTGAGATATTAGGTCCTGACGAGTGTCCAGGATCCAAGGAGGGTGTAATAGATGAGGCCGGAGGAAGGGAAACCACACTTGTTGAGGCCAGAAAGGGGTAATGAGGATCACTTTGCATCTCAACCGAATTGCTTTCTTTAGAAATAGAGGTATCAAAGGTATCGCAGGATAAGCGTAGAGGAGACCCACGGGCCAATCGTGAGTCAAAGAGTCTCTCGGTGATTCCCTGTCTGGGGGAAAGAGGGCAAAGTAGCTGCTGCATTTTTTGTTTGAAGGGGAAGCAAAAAGATCTCAGCAAGGCTGGCCCCAACAGATGAAAATTTCTGCCGTCACGTTCGGGTTGAGAGACCACTCGTGTGGACAGAGGATGCATCTGCTCAGCCTGTCCGCAATCACATTGGAGCTCCCCGAATATGCTTTGCAATTAGAAAGCAGTTGGAAGCTATCGCCCAATGCCAAAATCTCATGGCCTCACGACATAGGGGTAGGATTTGGTCCCTCCCTGTTTATGTACCAGACGACACATATTTGTCTAACTGGATTGCAATTGTTCCCGATGGAAGGAGCTGATGAAGTGCCTGCAACATTAACAGCACCACTCAACTCCAGGACATTGATATGCAAGTTGACCTCCAAGCTGGACCACGTGCCTTGGACTGTCTTTCCCTGGAAATGGCCCCCCCACCCTATCAGGGAAGCGTCCGTGGTCACCGTGGCATTGGGTTGAGGAGTCTGGAAGGGGTGGCACCAAGGGTTTTCATCTGTTCTCATCCACCAGAGAAGATCTTGCTTGCAGGAATTGGTGATGAGGATCTGTGAGTCTAGAGGATGGAGACTGGATACCCACTAGGACAAAAGGAGCCCTTGTAACAATCTCATATGCAATCTTGCCAGGGGGACAATTGGGATGGCTGCCGCCATAGACCCCAGAGCCTGTAGAACTTCCCTTGCAGACACCTTCCTTCGACAGAGTATCACTTGTACTTGTAATTTTAATCTCTGAAGTCTGTGAGGAGGGAGAAAGACTTGGCTTGTTTGAGTACTGAATACTGCTCCTATAAATTCCAAATGTTGAGCAGGATGAAGGTTGGATTTTTCCCAGTGTATTGTGAAACCTAGGAACTCCACCAGTGCTAGAGTGTAGCAGAGGGCCATGACCACTGGGCGCTTGGTGGAGGTGGAGAGGAGCCAATCGTCTAAATATGGAAAACACATGGAATCCCTGAAGTCTCAGATGAGCTGTTACCACTGCTAGGCATTTCGTGAACACACTGGGGGCCGTCAAGAGACCGAATGGCAGGGCTCTGAATTGGTAATGATTGGCTTCCAGCCCGAAGTGAAAGAGACACCTGGAGTGCTTGTCCATTTTGATGTGGTAATACACATCCCAGAGGTCTATCGAGCACATCCACACAACCTACCGAAGATATGGGAGAATGGATTGTATCGTGACTATGTGGAATGTGGTCTGAACTACTGACTTGTTTAGTTGGTTGAGATCCAAAATGGATCTCCATTCCCTGGTCTTTTTTGGCACCAAAAAGAATTTTGAGAAAAACATGGATCCGCATTGGTCTGGGGGGACTTGTTGGATGACTCGTTTTTGACACAGCTTTCTTACTTCTGAAGCTGCTTCTTCCCTTTGACTGGGTGGGACATCGGGAAGGCATTTTGGGGGTCTTGGGTAAGATATTATAAGGATGTAATAACCTCTGGAAATTATTCTCTGCACCCACTGATCACTTGTAATACATTGCCAGGTAGCTTGGTGCAGAGAAAACCAAACCCTGACTGCTTCCAGAGGAAAGCAATCGGGCAGCGCTTCAGGAGCGCTGATCAGGTCATCCGGAGAAAGAATCCCTGGAGTCCTGGTATCAGGGAGCCCCTCTGCCCCTAAAGGGGCATCTTCCATTATTGGAACCCACTCTGCCTCTGGAGGAATCCTCACCATGTGCACTACGGAAAGGGCCTCGAGATGTTTGTGCCACATCTTTCCACTCCTCTGGTTCCAGGAGAAAGAGCGCTGAGGTTTGGAAAAACATAGGCCAATGGCAGACATGGTTTTTCCACCCTGCTTGTGCACCTGGCTAATGTGTCCTTCAATTTAGAACCAAACAAAGCAAACAGTTCGATATAGGGGCGTTAAAGAATGAAGACCTGAAGGAGTCCGTGAGGTCACAAATGCGCAACCAGGAGTGGCGTCTCACAACTACACCTGCAGCTCGAGCCGCCCCTTCTGTCGTGTGCGACAGCAACCTCATGGACGAGTTGGAGATGGACTCTAGGGAAGCAAGATGAGTAGCAACGTTATCGCGTGCCCTGTCAGAAACTTGACCCGTGAGTGTTCCAGAGAGTTCAGAGATGAGATCCCTTTGGAGCCTCGTAAAATGGGCCAAATAGTTCAGACACCTGACAGCAAAGGTCGCTGAAGCAAAAACTTGCTTCCCTAATCTGTCCACAGCCTGAGACACTCTGTTGGGTGGATGGACAAGCAGGACTTTCCTCCGCAAGGTCCTTTTTTGTGGAGGCCGCCACCACTATAGCGTCTATTGGTAAGCCTCTAGCCCAATGGGACTGTTCCTCTGGAGGGACAAGTATCTTGTCGGGTCTCCGGGAAATGGCCTCAACAGTATCAGGGTTCTTCCATACCCGCTGCACGATGAGCTGGTCTAACTCATCGGCAGGTGGGGTCACCCAAGAAGTAGAAGGCCGAGAGTGGAAGGCCTGCAGGAATACGAATTCCTCCCTAGAAGGGTAGGAGGGCTTCCAGTCACCCCTCTGCCTCAAAATTACCAGGATGTCTCCAAAGGAGACATCATCAGGAGGTGAACATGGGGACCCTTCCCCATCATCGTAACCTGTAACCTCATTGAGGGACTCCTCTGGGGAGTCCATGTGATTCCTCTTACACATCCGTTTCTGAGGTGGTTCTTCAGTGGGAGTGTCTGAAGAAGACTCAGAAGGGAGGTTACTCTGAACAGGGGTTTCCTGAGGCTTGTGCTCTCGGTGTCCTGGGGAGGTGGCCTGTGATAGCTGCAGCTCAGGAGGAGCAGGGGAAGGTCTGACATAGGAGGAGCAGGGGAAGGTCTGACATAGGAGGAGCAGGGGAAGGTCTGACATAGGAGGAGCAGGGGAAGGTCTGACATAGGAGGAGCAGGGGAAGGTCTGACATAGGAGGAGCACTTCCCGATGCAAGTACCCTCTCACCCGGAAGGAAGGCCCACCCAAAGTGGAATGGGAGCTCGGAACCGGGGTCGCGGCCCGCTCCCGAGGACAGAGCCGCAAGCAAAACCAGGGTGGGTGTCACCCCCGGATCCGAAGACGGAACCAATGAAAAAATTAGAACCGTATCTGGAGCTGGGGTTTCCACCCCCCAAGCATGAGATTGAGGAAGTGGTGGTTCCGAAGAAACCGAAACCCAAAGGGGCCTCGGAGCTTCAGAGAAGGTCACTGTCGGCACCGATAAAAGGATTCCCCCGAAAGACACTGGAGCTATGGGCCTCAAAACTGAAGGGTCCAAGGGAGGAGAATAAGTGGGAGTTGTGGGGGCAATGGACCCAAAACCGAAGTGGGATGGGTTTTAGGAAAATTTGTAATCCATCTGGCTGTCAACAGCTGATCAAACAGGCGCACCACATCCAATTCTGGTGGACCTTACCGACACTCCTGAGGGGGAGTCAGGTCAGCCCAAAAAAGGGCTAAAGGCTTGCCCTGAAAACGGATCCAAAGACTGGGAGTACTGGGTCCATGGTGTAGGAAAAGTCGGCACCGAGGATACCAGTTTCAAGACAGGTAAAAGGGGGACTATCGATATCGAGAAAGGGCTCGGAGCCAAGGGAATAGCTGGAGTGGAAGTCATTATCATCTCTGAAGAAGTGGTTGGTATCTATCTCGGAACGGAGATGCGTGATATTGGTGCCGAGGTAATAGCAGGCTATAAGAGTGGAGTCAAAATCACACCTGGAAAAATAGCAGTCGGTGCCAAGGGCGGCGCCGACATGGAAGTCATAGAAATATCTGCAGAGACCACTGGAGCTGAACTCAGAACCGAGGTGGTCGGGGGCGATCTTGTGCTCCGTGGAAGACTTGTGGGCCTTATGCTTATGAGGCTTGCCCTTATCACCAGCCAGTGAAGAAGGATCAGAATGAGGATGTTTTTTGTTCTTAGATGGAGGGGTTGGGACCTCCAATGCAGAAGGAGCCTCAGAAAAAGGTGAAGAAAGCAGGCCTTTCAAAATAAATTTATTTTTCCTTTCATTCAGTGTCCGCTGACTGAAACTGACACAAATCTGACAGGGAGGCTTCACAGACAAGTGGGAAACACCCAGACAATACACACAATCATCATGCAGGTCGCTAGTGGAGAGTTTACAACTGCAGGAAGTGCAATGCTTAAACCTCAAAGTCCTTTTCTTTTCAGACATATCCAGTATATCGATTCAACAATACAAAAAAGATAGAGAAAGGAAGGAGAAGAGAAAAATATCAACAATGGTATTAAGAATACCACAAGGGTAAAGAAGGGCGTTTACCAACAATGGTAAGAGGAGGATACCCGTGGGTAGAGCTGGTTAAAGTTAACAAGATATAAAAGAGTTTTAGGAGAAAAAGCTTACAAAACACAGTAAATTTTGAAAATACAACACTTAGCTGGAGAGCACGGTGAAATGCTGTTATATGGCTGCGTGGCAAATGAGATCTGAGGTAACTGGGAGAAGGGCATTGTGGGTAGCAGCTTAGCTCGAGAGTTTTTGGTGTACGTGAGCTTGGTATTAGGCTGATTCGGTTCTGAGGGCTCGGAACCGAACCCATCAGTGATGAATAGGAAGAAGATTAACAACTTCAGATTGGTTATTCACTGCACATCAGGCAGAATAAGAAGTTATGTACCTACCATAACGTTCCATGTTAGTTGTCTTCTCTCGCCTTCTTTCTTGCTTGATGGGTTCGGAGCCGATCCCTCGGCTCCGACTCGGCACTTGCTTTAGCTCGAGAACTCCTTTTACCAGCTCGAGGCAGCCCCATATCCCATGATGCAAGGCAGGAAGTACCCAGATCTCGTTTGTTGACAAAAGGGCAATAACACCAAGCATAAACAAAAACTTCCCAAAGGAAGAAGAAACTTACAGATGGAAAAAGGACCAGGTCTGAATGGTCTTAGCATAATAGTTTCTTGTACAAGGTCTGTCCAGGCCAGGGGGAAGGAGGGAGGGTCAGAAAGAAGGCGAGAAGACAACTAACATGGAGCGTTATGGTAGGTACATAACTTCTTAATGTTAAGTTGTCAATCTCGCCTTCATTCTTGCTTGATGGGACCGCGTCCCTAGCACCTCTATCCTGGGTGGCTCAATGGAACAAACTCTTGAGGACTGTAGAGCCAAAACTGGCTCTGTCCCTGGAGGCCAAGTCCAATTTGAAATGGGAAACAAAAGTGTGAGGAGTGGCCCAAGTGGCGCTGCACAAATAGTATCCAAAGGCAGTCTAGCTTGAAAAGCTGTAGAAGTAGCTAAACTCCTAGTTGAATGTGCTTTAGGTTTTGAGCACAGCTGTTTTCCCTGATCGTATAAATTTCAGTGATGACCGAAGAAAGCCATCTGGACAAAGTCACTTTAGAAACAGGAAGGCCTTTTTTATTATCCGCATAGGAAACAAAAAGTTGATCAGATTTTCTAAATTTTTTGTTCTGTCCAAATAATATCTGAGCTGACGGTGGACGTCAAGATAATGTAGCTTTGTTCAGCTCTATCTGAATAGTTAGGAAAGAATACGGGGAGATCAATGGATTGATTCAGATTGTTTTTTGAAGCGACCTTAGGTAAAAAGGATGGATTAGTTCTCAAAGATACTCTGTCTTTGTGAAAAATCAAATAGGGGGGTCGAACTGAAAGAGCATGAAGTTCCGACACCCTCCTGGCAGATGTAATAGCCACTAGGAATAAAGTTTTCCAAGAAAGATATTTGAAGGAACAAGAAACAGCTGGCTCGAAGGGGGGAAGAATCAATGATGTCAGCACCAAATTTAGATCCCACTGAGGAGGAGGATTCCTGATTGGAGGTTTTAGTAGGAAAATTCCTTTCAAGAAGGCCCTGCAGAGTCTATGGGACATAATATTATGATCTGCTATCCCGACATGAAAATTAGAAATAGCAGCCAACTGAACTCTGACTGTTGAAGAAGAGGAGCCTGCATTAAAAATCTCTGCTAAGAAGTCCAGAACTGCCTGAACAGGGGCAGTGAAAGGATCAATATTTTGGGCCTTAGCCCAATAAGAGAAACGTTCCATTTGCTTGTGTAAATCCTCCTGGTAGAGGATTTTAGTGAAGCTACTATGATATCTCTAACTGGGTTAGAGATCAAAGGAAGCCTGGCTAAGGAAGGAAGTGGAGCAACCATGCTGTGAGGTTGAGAGAAGGAATTGAGCTGTGCAGCTGACCGGATTGGTGAATCAGTAGATCTGGCACTGGGTCCAGATGCCACGGCTGCACCAACAGGTGACGATGGAGGAACGGAACCAAACTTGTCGAGGCCAGTAAGGGGCAATGAGAATCAATTTGGCTCTCAAAACGGTAGCTTTCTGGATCACCTGAGGGATCAGAGGAAATGGAGGGAAGGCATAAAGAAGTCCCTGGGGCCAATCCTGGGTCAGAGCGTCTCTGGGGGGATGGCCTGATAGAGGGAAGAGGCTGAAGAAGTCTGGACATTTGCTGTTTTGGGGAGTAGCAAAAAGATCGCAACATGGACGACCCCATTCCAGAAAAATCTCTTCCGCTATAGATTGCTTGAGAGACCACTCGTGAGGCATGAGGATAGCTCTGCTCAATCTGTCCACTATAATGTTGGTTTTCCCAGGGATATGCGTTGCTACCAGAAACCGATGAGAGGAGATCGCCCATTGCCAAAGTCTGAGCTTCTCGACACAAGGGGTAGGACTTGGTTCCGCCCTGTTTGTTGATATACCAAACTACAGACATGTTGTCTGTGTGGACTGCAATTGTCCCTACGGGAAGAAAGTCGTTGAGGGCTTGCAACGTTAAAAGCACTGCTCTCATCTCCAGGACATTTATGTGCAGATGGTACTCGAACGGTTGCCACGTCCCATGAACCATCCTGCCCTGATAATGACCCCCCACCCGATCAGGGAGGCATCCGTGGTGACAGTGGCTATCGGGGACGGGGTTACAAAGCACCTGCCTTGGTGAACCTGAGACGATGTGATCCACCAAGCAAGATGTTGTTTGCATGTCTGTGTCACCAGAATCTGGTGACGCATTGGGAGTTGCTGGTATGACCACTGTGTGAACAGCATCCACTGAAGGAGGCGCATGTAGAATCGAGCCAGGGGAAGAAGAGTAATGGCCGCAGCCATGAGACCTAATACCTTTAGAACCATTCTGGCCTGTACTTTCTTGCTGGCCAGAATGATCCTGACATGAGTCTGAATGTCTGAAACTCTTTGTTCTGTAAGGGTAGCTGACATCCGAACAGTGTCTAAGTTTGCCTATGAAGGTAATAGACTGGCAGGGCGATAAGGATGACTTTTCAAGTTGATTGAGATGCCTAAATGAGAACAAAGGTCTATTGTGTAATCCCTGGCTTGTATAAGCTGATGCCTGGTGGTGGCTGACAGGAGCCAGTCGTCGAGATACGGAAACACCTGGAATCCTTGACGTCTCAGGTGAGCCGTGACCACTGCCATGCATTTGGTGAACACTCTGGGGGCTGTAGTGAGACCAAAGGGCAGGGCTCTGAACTGGAAGTGACTGGACCCCAGCCAGCGGAGAAATCTCCTGGAGCGTCTGTGAATTTTGATGTGATAGTACGCATCCTGAAGATCTATTGAGCACATCCAGTTGTCCTTCTGTAAGAAGGGCAGAATTGACTGAAGAGTGACCATTCGAATCTTGTTTTCCTGACAGACTTGTTGAGTCTGCTGAGATCCAATATTGGTCTCCAGTCTCCCGTCTTTCTGGGGACCAAAAGAACCTTGAGTAGATTCCGGCTCTGAATGGTCTATTGTAACTGGCTGAATGGCTCTTTTTGCAGTAGTTTTGATTTCTGACTCTGCAATGTCCCTTAGACCGGGTGGTACATCTGGAAGGGAACTTGAGGGGAAGGGACTTTCCTCGAAAGGAATTATGTAACCCTTGGATATGATCGACTGTACCCATCTGTCTTGAGTGAGGGAATGCCAGGCTTCTGGGTACAGTGATAATCTTCCCCGACTGCCTCCAAGGAGGGACAGCCGGGCAACACCTCAGGGATGCTGAAAGGGCTTCTCAGGAAGAGACTCCCTGTTGCCCTGGTTCTTGGACCCCTCTGCCTCTAGAGCGGCGTCTGTTGTTGTTACCCCTCTGCCTCTAGGGGTAAACTGACCACGTGAATCCGGCGTGACTCCTTGGGATTTACGGAACCACATCTTCCCACCCTTCTGTCCTTTGGGATAAGGCCTAGAAGGGGTGGAAAACGGACTCCAACAGCAGAAAGAGTCTTGCCGTCCTGCTCACACCTGGTCAAGGTTTCCTTCACCTGAGGGCCAAACAAAGCTGACCCATCAAAGGGAGAATTTGTGAAGGACGCCTTAAAGGGATCCATAAAATCACATAGCCGCATCCAGGCTTGGCGTCTAAGAGCCACACCTGTGCCTGCGGCTCTACTCGCTCCATCAGCAGCATAAGATATTAGCCGCATGGAGGAGTTAGCAATGGAATTGAGGGTTCCTAGCTGCGAAGCAATCTTTTCTTGGGCCCCTGCAGCTGTAGGATCCTGAACTACTTCTCCCAGCTCCTTCAGGATATCTCTCTGGAGTCTGGTGAAGTGACAAAGATAATTCAGCGACGCATAGCAAAGGTCGTTGAGGAAAACATCCGCTTGCCGCACCTATCCATGGTCCTAGAGTCCTTATTAGGAGGATGGACGGGCACAGAAGGATCTGCAAGTTCCTTTTGGTGGCCGCAGCCACCACCATGGCATCAGCGGGGACACCCTTGGTAAGGAATTGTTTGTCACTAGGGGCAGTTATAAATTTAGAAGGCCTCCTAGGGACTGGCTCTACAGAGTCAGGAGCTGTCCACGCCTTCGAGCAATAACCTGCATAAGGGGTCGAAAGGCGGAGACACCCAGGAGGTGGAGGGCCGAGATCCAAACGCCTCTAGGTATACTGACTCATCCTCAGAGGGATTGTTGGTGGGCCAGTTTCCCTCTGTTTCAGAAGTTCTAGGATGTCTGAGAAGGAGACATCCTCAGAGGGGATCTAGGGATCCCTCTGACTCATCAAAGTCAGTATCCAAGTGACAGACTCGGGAGTCTACATGCTTCCTCTTACAAGTCCTCTTCCTAGGAGGATCTCCCAAACATCAGGAGAATCCTCGGAAGAGGGGAAATTCCCAATGGGGAAACCTGAGGCGGAGGATCTCTGGGTCCTGTAGCAAGAGAAGTGGCAGAGATGTCAACAGGTACAATAGAGGGAGGAGCTACGGAAGAGACTGCTGACTGATACTAGTGGCCAGTACACTCTTCATCACCTCGAATGCTCCCCTCCCAGGCAGGTCCGAGAGGCTCCGCTCCAAGAGCTAGGAACTCCAGGGGCCACCGAAGGGAAGTCTCCGAGGCAGATGTCGGAGCCGAGCTCACCAAGGCCGAGGCTCCAAGGGGAAGAGCGGGCTCGGACAAGGGTCCGATGCCACTCACCCCTCGGAGGAGACCATGGAAGCCCGACCACCGAATCCCTCTAAGGAAGAGGAGATAAGAGTAGGGGCTGAAGGAACAGAAGGGGTATCCGTCCTCCAGCCGTAGCAGTAACCAAGCCCGAAGACTCCAACTCCAAGCTCTGGGGTAGAGTTGAAGGAGGAACTGTAACGGGGTGTGGACCAACAGTCGTCTGCTGAGACGGACTGTGAAGCATTTGGGCCAGTACCTGTGACTTGAGCAATCTACTGACCACTCTCTAGGTCATGATCTGACAACCTGGATGACCTTGAAGATCGGCTCCGATGGCTCCGCTCCGATAGAAGAGGCGAGGCCGGAGCCGAAAGTATCGGCTCCAAGGAAGGAGACCTCGACCTCTTCCTGGAATGGGCCATCGGAGCCGATATTACTGATCCTGTCGGCACCGATTTCGGAGCCGGCAGAACGTCTCGATGTATCGGCTCCAGCCGGAGCCGATACAGCCACCAGTAACGGTGTCGGAGCCGATCGGAGCCGACACCGATGCCTGAGCCACATGGGTGCCGGAGCCGATCGGAGCCGACACCGATGCCGTCTGCGTGGGTGTCGGAGCCGGTTGGAACCGACACCACAGTGGTCAGCAGATTCGGCACCGATAGCCATCGCCGAAAGCTTAGTGGATCCAGAATCGGCTCCAGCCGGAGCCGATCTCGACTCTATACGGTCGGAGCCGAGGCCACAGGCTTAGAAACAGAAGCCTGGGTCTTGGCAGATTTAGTTGATTTTTGAGGGGCCGACTTAGCCGGAGAGCCCTCCGGCTTAAGAAGACCCTGAGAATCAACTTATTCTCTCCTGCAGGACTCTCTGGCTGAAGGAGTGACAAATAGCACAGGAGTCCTGCAGGTGAAGAGGGCCCAAACAGTACAGGCAAGAAGTGTGACCGTCTGTCAGAGACATCTTCTGACAGCACGAGTCACACTTCTTAAAACCTGAAACCCTCTCTTTAGACATGGTGCCTTAACACAACACACACACACCAGTCCAATTAAATTAAACTAATACCAAAAGGTATTTAGTAAAAAACACCAACACACACACCCTAACAGGGGGGGGATGGGACAGGGAAACTAACTGACTAAAAAAATTAAGAGAGACAGGGAATTCTGTCAGAAAAAGTTAAATTTAAAGTTAAACTATCAAAACAAATTAGTTTTTAACTAAAAAGGGGCTTAAATGTCACAAATGTGAATTACTTACCAGGAGCTGGTAAAGAGAAGACCTCCCAAGCGAAGCGGCAAACGAGATCTGGGTACTTCCTGCCTTGCATCATGGGATATGGGGCTGCCTCGAGCTGGTAAAAGGAGTTCTCGAGCTAAAGCAAGTGCCGAGTCGGAGCCGAGGGATCGGCTCCGAACCCATCAAGCAAGAATGAAGGCGAGATTGACAACTTAACATGCAAATTTATCCTAGAAATCAGGGAATGTAGAGAGGCAGGTGTGAAATTCAAGCCGTTATATTCAGCTGTTTTCAGAGTATTTTATCCCGGAGGGTCAAAGTCATTTTTTGATGCAGAACAGGTTAAGGATGAAGTAAAATTCATCCAACAAAGAGTGAGTCAGCAAGCAGAAGGGGATTCAGTTTCTCGTTCTTTTGACAGTAAGGTTCATAGAATTTGCCAGTAAAATCCTTTCCAATGATCTAAAAGAAAATGCTTGAGAGACAGAAAAAAGGAAAGGAGTTGACTAGAAGAATCAGGAGTACCTTGGACTTGAACCAGAGTCTGATGTTGAAGACTGAGAAAAGGAGGAAGACCCAGCAACACTGAAATCAGTGAATAAATGGGAAACTGATAAAACTGAAAAAAAAAATCCAAATTTATGAAATAATGCTTTGCAAGAAAAAGTGGCTGAAAAGACCGACTTATGTTGACTGTTAAATTTGTGGGAGGAGTGTAAAGCACATAGTCCACTTTATGTAATCAGTGTTTAAGAGGACACTAAAGGAGTGAGGGAGTAACCAAGAAAAAAAAATGTTTTCCTACTATTATCTGTATAAAATATTTCACGATATAACCTGCATGTTATGTACAGTAAAACAGTTTTGTGTAACGTAGTCAGGGTTATTATAAATATGGAAGGAGTCCATTCAGAGACTGCTGTATGCACTAAAGTTACTACAGTAGAAAAGTACTTTGTTTTAGTTGTGAAAAATATAGGCTTTACAGTATACCAAGGGAAGAAAGGCTGAACAAAAGCAAGTTTAATTTCAGTATGCTATGATCTTGTGTTGCTTGGAGGTGTGTGTGTAAAAGTGCAGTGATGACATTACGCCTGTTGTAAGTACTTTCTCTGACTTTGTTACACTTGGGCTCCAAACGAGCTATTCTACAATAAGAAGGTGTTTATCTGCACTACTGTGGTAGAAGTGTGCTGATCTAACCTGTCTGCGTTGGGAGACTGCTGCTGGAAGGCTTATTGTGTGCTTTTCTGATTGGTTGTAGTTCCTCTTTGCAAGTACTTAAGCCTGGTGCTTGTGCGGGCTTTGGCAAACATACTCAGAGCCACTATTCGTTTGGAGACTTCACTACAGATTTCAGTAATGGATTGCTTCAGATGAAAGCAAAGACAAAAATAAGTATTTTTTGCACTTCTCATAAATTCTGGCTGTATTTTAGCAGTTTCATAAGTTATTTGATATATATATATATATATATATATTTACACACAAATATATATATATACACACACACACACACACACATATATATATATATATATATATATATATATATATATATATACACACACACACATACACAAACACACATATATGTCTGTGTATATGTAACTGTACTGTCTAATATTGCTTTAAGTAGTTAATTATTACTACATTGTATCTGATAGTTGTAGGTAGTTTGTGTGATCCTGTTACACTTGGGCTCCAAACCAGCTATTTTACATTAAGAAGGGTTTTGTTTCTGCACTCGTGGCAGAAATGTGCTAATCTAACTTGTCTGAGTTGGGGATTACTGGTTGAAGGCTTACTGTGTGCTTTCCTGATCAGTAGTTAGCTTAACACTTGTTTTTCTTTGCTCTTATTTAAGCCTCACATTTGCATGGTGCTGCTCTTTGTACAGCGACGGTTAGGAGTGGCCTGTATAGACGCAAAAGCCTTGAACCTCAGTTTTTCCCTAAACAGCTGTCAGTGAAAAACATCCAAGCTTTTCTGCTGCTCTAGGATCAACTCATTTGTGCACTAAGCAGTGCTATCTCATTGATCAACCTTAGCCTACACAAAGTAATAGGTCCCTCTTGTTGTCTTGGAGCTGCCACCACAGTCCTGTCAAATTAACCCATTCCCTTCCCCAATAAAACACACAGTAAGAACCTGCTATCATGGACAGGCAGTTTCCCATCATCTCTCTGGCCAGCCTGATGGACATGGGCATCTTGAGGCAATGTAGCAATTGTGTGATGTATACTAACAAACACTTACTCTTGAAACAAATAGTTTATGTGAAAGATGTAGTTACACCATGAAAAAGGAGACAAGACTCAAAAAAAGACAAATTGAATGCCAAACAGGTTGTCAGCAAATACACATCCCTATCCAAACTAAATAAGAACACGACACAAACCCACATATGCAGAAATACTCACTAGTAACTTACCAAAAGATCAGTGGCCTACCAAAGGGAAACCACTTGCACACAATTCAATAAATAACCACAGCAAATACAACCCACACACAACACACCAGTCTCGCAACAAAAAAAAAAGCCCTCAAGCCGTAACACAAAATCTAATGCATTGATCATGGGAGACTCCACAGTGAGACATACAATGTTCCCCTCAACAGGCTGGATAAGGAGTGAGTTACGGTTAACAGTCAGTCAGGTGTCACTGGTCCAATGGAGGAGATTGGTGCATTTTCTGCTGTGCTTGCTTAAAAATTTCTGGAACTGTTGCAAAGTTACCAGTTGTTTTGGAGGTGCCAGGATATGTCAAGTCACTCAAGCCAGTCAACCACAAGTACCAGTATGACCTCATCATAGTCCATGTTGGGGTGAATGACTTGAGACGTACCTCTCTGGACTATATGAAGAGAGTCATGACTGAGCTCTCACATCGTGTCACAGGCAGGTATAAACCTGGCCTTCAGCAGCATTCTACTTTTTCCAATGGTGATGCCACAATACAAACAAAAAATGATAGACTAACAGTTGGCCTAGCTTCTGACGTCAGTCCAGGGATGTCTTTACAATAGGGTATCTGTTTTACAAAATGTTAATGCCCTGGCTAGACACTCAGAAACTTGCAGTAATAGCAACAGATTTTTATTTGGCATTACTGAAATCGCTGAAAGGAACCTGGGGAGGGGGGGTTTGGAAAACTTCTTTCAGTATAAAGCAGTAATCTGGTAACTTGGGTTAAATGCCATTTGCACCCCCCTCCCCATCTGAATGACAGCACTGATGCTTAGAGAGCTGAAAATATGAATTTGGTATTTTTGTGTGCGTGTATATCTTTTAAAAAAAAGTTATGTACCTACCATAACGTTCCATGTGAGTTGTCCATCTTACCTTCATTCTTTACTGTTGCGGGTTCGGAACCGATCCTCAGTACCAACTCGGCTGTTTTTACAAGCTTGAGGTCTTCAAACAGCTCATGGCCTATTTCCTATCCCATGAAGCTCTACTGCCTTCCCCAAATCTCGGCTGTTCACATTACAGGTCGCCACAGCGGATCATCTGCTTCCATTTCTTCCTGTCCTCTGCATCATGCTCTTTCACACCAACCGCCTGCATGTCCTCTCTCACCACATCCATAAACCTTATCTTAGGCCTTCCTGTTACCTGGCAGCTTAATCCTTAACACCCTTTTCCCAATATACCCAGCATCCCTTCTCAGCACATGTCCAAACTAACGCAATCTTGCCTCTCTTGCTTTGTCTCCAAACTGTCCAACCTGAACTGACCCCCTAATATACTGATTCTTAATCCTGTCCATCCTAGTCACACCCAGTGCAAATCTTTAACATCTTTAACTCTGCCACATCCAGCTCTGACTCTTGTCTTTTTATCAATGCCACCGTCTCCAACCCATATAACATAGCTGATCTCACTACCCTCTTGTAGACCTTCCTTTTCACTCTTACTGGTACCCGTCTGTCAGAAATCACTCCTGACACTCTTTTCCACCCATTCCACCCTGCCTGTACTCTCTTCTTCACCTTTCTTCTACACTCACCATTACTCTGAACTGTTGATCCCAAGTACTTAAACTCATCCACCTTTACCAACTCTACTCCCTGCATCCTCACCATTCCTCTACCCTCCCTCTCATTTACACACACATATTCTGTTTTAGCCCTGCTGACCTTCATTCCTCTCCTCTCTAAAGCACATCTCCACCTCTCCAGGGTATCCTCAACCTGGTCCCTAGTCTCACTACATATCAAAATGTCATCTGCAAACATCATAGTCAACGGGGCTTCCTGTCTGATTTCATCTGTCAACCCTGTCCATTACCATTGCAAATCAGAAAGGGCTCAGAGCTGATCCTTGATGTAATCCCACCTCCACCTTAAACATATCTGTCACTCCCACCGCAGTCCTCACCAATGTCACACTACCCTCGTACATATCCTGTACCACTCTTACATACTTCTCTGCCACTCCCGACTTCCTCATACAATACCATAACCCCTCTCAAGGCACCCTGTCATATGCTTTCTCTAAGTCACAAAGACACAATGAAACTCCTTCTGACCTTCTCTGTATTTCTCGAACACTCTCAGAGCAAACATTGCATCTGTAGTGCTCTTTCCTGGCATGAAACCATACTGCTGATCACTAATCATCACCTCCCTTCTTAACCTAGCTTCCACTACTCTTTCCCATAACTTCAAGCTGTGACTGATCAATTTTATCCCTCTGTAGTTACTGCAGCTCTGCACATCACCCTTATTCTTAAAGATAGGTACCAAAACACTTTCTCCATTCCTCAGGCATCCTCTAACTTTCCAAAATTTCATTAAATAATCTGGTTAAAAATTCCACTGCCATTTCTCCTAAGCACCTCCATGCTTCCACTGGTATGTCATCTGGGCCAACAGCCTTTCCATTCTTCATCCTCTTCATAGCTGTCCTTACTTCCTCCTTCCTAATCTGTTTCACTTCCTGATTCACTATCCCCATATCATCCAACATTCTCTCTCTCTCATTCTCTTCATTCATCAGCCCTTCAAAGTACTCCTTCCATCTACTCAACACACTCTCCTCACTTTTGAGTACGTTTCCCTCACTATCCTTTATCACCCTTACCTGCTGCACATCTTTCCCAGCTCTGTCCCTCTGTCTAGCCAATTGGTACAGGTCCTTTTCTCCCTCTTTAGTGTCCAGTCTCTCATACAACTCTCCATATGCCTTATCCTTAGCCTTCGCCACCTCTCTCTTTGCCATGCATCTCATCTCCTTATACTAATGTCTACTTTCTTCATCTCTTTGACATCCCACTTCTTCTTCGCCAGCCTCTTCCTCTGTATACTCTCCTGTACTTCCTCATTCCACCACCAGGTCTCCCTGTCCTCCTTCCTCTGTCCAGACGTCACACCAAGCACCTTTCTAGCAGTCTCCCTTACTAGCTCTGCTGTAGTTACCCAGCTATTCGGTAACTCTTCACTGTCTCCCAGTGCCTGTCTTAACTCTTCCCTGAACTCCACCTCACAATCACCCTTTTTTAACTTCCACCATTTAATCCTTGGCAATGCTTTCACACTCCTACTCTTCTTCTTGATCACCAACGTCATCCTAAAGACCACCATTCAATGCTGCTTAACTACACTTTCCCCTGTCACCACTTTACAGTCTCCAATCTCCTTCAGACTGGCCCTCCTACATAGGATATAATCCACCTGTGTGCATCTTCTTCCACTCTTGTACGTCACCCTATGCTCCTCCCTCTTCTTAAAATACGTATTCACCACAGCTATGTCCATCCTTTTCGCAAACTCCACAATCATCTGACCTTCTGCATTCCTCTCCTTAACACCATACCTACCCATCACTTCCTCATCCCCTCTGTTCACTCCACCAACATGCCAATATATATATATATATATATATATATATATATATATATATATATATATATATATATATAAATATATATATATATCTATCTATCTATGGGTCCTAGTCAGAACATCGAATGTGCAGTTCATTGAACTGTACTTTTGCAGACCCACTTTATCGAAAGTGCATTTTATCAAAAATGCACTTTCGCTAAAGAAAAAGAAAAAAAAAAAAGAAAAACATGCTGTTTACATGTAATGTTAGTTGTACATCGAGTAGTGTTGATGTACAACTAAGCCAACTATTGCGGAGATGGTGATGAGGGAATACTCCCTTTTCCTCACTGCAGTGCGATCTCAGAGTGAGAACATTAAAGTAGGGGGGTGTGGGGGGCAGAGCCCCCACATGGGGAGTGCCCCTCTGCATAATACTGTTTTTTTTTTTTTACTTTTTTTTTTGTTCCACGAGAGCACATTTTCGATAGAATGCACTTTTGCGGAAGTGAGTTATCGAAAATACGGTTCGATGAACCATATTTTCGATAAAGCAACATAGACCCATATATATATATATATATATATATGTGTGTGTGTGTGTGTGTGTGCGTGTGTGTGTGTGTACATATATATATATATATATATATATATATATATATATCATTCCCTAGTAATTAGGGGAACAGAATAGGGGCAAAGTCAAGCAGGTGGCAATCAGAACTTCTTGAGCCATTAGAAGCCACACGCTCGGGGGTGGAGGGCGGGGCGTAAAAATGAAGTTGAGATGGACAATTCACATTGAACATTATGGTAGGTACACAACTTCTTTATCTGAAGATGTCCCATCTCACCTTCATTTTTTACTGATGGGACAGCATCCCTAGCACCATCTTTTTGGTGGCTCACGGGAGTATATTTTTCAGCACAGTGGACCCAAAGAGGGCCCTGTCTCTGGAGGCCAAATCTACTTTGTAATGAGTGATAAAGGTATGAGGCCTTGCCCAAGTTGCTGCTGCAAAAATGGTATCTAAACAGCTGCACCACACCACACTCATCACATAGTCCCTCAAAACCTACACCACCAAAACACACACAGAAGCACAAAACACCCGCCTACATTCGCGGAGGCTCTCAATAAAAATCTGCCCAAACAACCGAGACCTCCAAAGCAGAAATGAAACCAACCTCCACCCCCAACACAACCCAAATGAGACACAGCCCACAAACTCTGTGTGCCACTCAACTACAGCCCATAAGGCATAACGTTCCCAACACTCTAGTCATAGGTGACTCTATAGTCAAGCACACTGATGTTCCACTCATCAGGCTAAACAAGGAGAAAGTTACTGTCAGATGCCTGTCGGGTGCCATGATCTGCCACATAACGCACACACTCAGGTCACTTCACAAGTAGTACAAATATGACTCTGTCATTGTCCATGTTGGTGTGAATGACCTGAGAAGTACCTCCCTGGACTACATGAAAAGAGACAAGAAGGAGCTCTTCGATCTTGTAGCCCAGGCATGTATGACCCTAGCCCCGAGTAGCATCCTGCCATCACCCAGAATGATACCACAGTACAAGGACAAAATGATTGACTTCAACAATTGGCTAAGCTACTAGTGTCATTCTAAGGGGATCCAGTGGCTGTCGGCCTGGAATGACATGATCGAAAGACCACGATGCTTTGCCAGAGATGGTCTGCACCTGTCGACCTTGGGATTCCAGATACTGGCAAAGGCTCTTGCCACTCCTATAGTGCCTTTTTTGGCAAGGCTTAAATGACAAATTCACCACCGTAACAGGTACAAGCAAGCAAAATCTGAGGGTAATGCTACTCAATGCTAGAAGTCTAAACCTCAAAATGCACTCACTCGAGGCACTCCTTAAAATGGAGAACATAGACATCTGTGCAGTAACAGAGACCTGGTTCAAAGCTCCAGAGAGCACCCCTACATTACCAGGCTATAATTCATACCACACCTTTCGGCCACCTAACCTGGACCGAAACACTAAAGGCGGAGCCGTGTCCATATTCATTAAGGATATCCACAGCTCCAAGCTAGCTGCTCAGCATAATGCATCCGAGATTATCCAAGTTCAACTAACCCTGGGCAAGACCGCAATCCAGATTATGGCTTGCTATAGACCCCCACCATGCCCCAGGATTCCCACTCCTCTTTTCTTAATACAATGGAAAATATTAGGGTACAACCAAACACCCTAATAATGGGTGATTTCAACTACCCCACTATTAACTGGGAAAACTACTCATACACCAACTCTTTTGCTCAACGTTTTCTGGAATTCATAAATTCCAACGCCTTGGATCAACTTATCCACACCCCCACCAGGGACAGCAATATCCTAGACCTGGTCATCACCAACATGGGCGACTGGTGTTCCACACCAGAGGTCAATTCCTCATTGGTCAGATCCGACCACAAGCTAATCACCCTAGACATCCACATCCTGCCCCCACCCTCCATTAGGAAAACAACCATAAAAAATTTCTCCAAAGCCAACTTCACCCTTCTTAAGACAGAAGTGGCAAACTTCACGTCACCCATTCAGATGGACAATAGAGGTACGACTGCTGAATCCTACACAAATGCACTTTATAAGCGAGTGCATGGGTCGTGCTATCCCTAACAGAATCAAGATGCTATCTTCCAAAAAAACGAAGCCAATCTGGTGGTCCTTCTGCCATAAACAAACTCTACAACAGAAGAAAGAAACTGTTGCAAAAAAGAGTAAAATCCCATGATTGGAGGAACTCCCTGGTCAGCCTCAGTAAGAAGCTGAGATCCCCTCATAAAATCCTCCAAAGCTAGTTATGATAATAAAATTGCCACTGATTCTAAAGACAACCACAAAGCATTCTATAGCTATGTCAAGAATCTCAATGGCAACACTCAGATCTGTTCTGAGTTATAGCATAATGGCACTAAATATAAAGAACCAACTGATATTGCCAACATCCTGGCAGATAGGTTCAGTGCTAACTTTACTCCGCCTCACCCCCTAAAGGGCCCATCTCTATACCGGAAGAATGCAAAGTTGCTGTAATCATGGCTGCACAGGTACAAACCTCACTCTCCAAAGCCAAGAACACAGTATCCATGGGATGTGACAACATCCCATGCTGCCCTCTACACGGACTACAGAATGAACTGGCACCCCACCTAAGTACCATGTTCAGTCATAGCCTCACCTCAGGCTTTGTGCCCATTGAATGGCGTATCGTGACGGTTATCACACTCCACAAAGGGGGAGCCACGACAGACCTGGGAACTACCGCCCCATTAGCCTGACGAGCCTGGTCTGCAAGGCCATGGAACATATCATCATGGATCTCATAAACAAAGACATTTGAGATCTCCAAACTCTGGACCCCACACTGTTCAGGTTTCTAAAAAGCAGATTATGTCTCCTAAACCTGATAGACGTTTTTGAAGCAGTCACCAAAGCCATAGATGAGGGTAAGGTGGTTCACACAGCCTGTCTAGATCTCACCAAAGCATTCATCACCATCACCCACCCTGGAATTATAGATAAACTCACTAAACTAGGTATAAATCCTTATGTCACAAGATAGGTTGTCAACTGGCTTACTGACAGAACCCACACTGTGAAAGTAGCAGACTCCAAATCAGACTTCAGATCAGTGACAAGTGAAGTACCACAGGGTTCAGTCCTGGGTCTTCTCCTATTTGGTATCTACTTCTCTGAAGTACAGGCTAACACAGAAGGTCTTTGCCTAACTAAGTTCGCAGATGACTGCAAACTAGGAGCCATAATCAAAACTCCTAACGATGTGGACATCCTACAAAAGGGCTTCACTGAGACAGATGCCTGGCGTCAAAGCCATGGCCTCTAGCTCAATGCCAAAAAGTATATTGTCATCCCCTTTGGTAAAAACTCTGTACCCATGAACTATCACATAGGCGGAAGTCTACTTAACACTGAAAGTGTGATAAGAGACCTTGGGACACAGTAGTCTCTCCTTTGATAATCACATCACTACAGTAGTCAGGAAATCTTTATACGTGGCACACCACATCACAAAAGGTTTCTCATCCAGAAAAAAAGAGGTCATTGTTCCCCTGTACTCATCACTCATTAGACCCATTATAGAGTACAACGCCCCTTTTGGTATGTACCTCACAAGACCTCTACAACAACAGGAAAAGCAGCAGAAATACTTCACAAAGAGGATTACTGGCCTCAAACAGATGCCCTACGCACACAGTCTAAAAAAACTCCAGCTTTACTCCGTTGCATATCGCCTACTCAGAGGCAATCTCTGCCTAACATACAAAGCTGTCAAAACCCAGAGCTGTTGGACATGCTCCACTTAAAGAAATCCCAATCCCTCCAAGCTACACGCTCTAGGGACCTAAACCTTGTCACCACAATAAACAGAACATGCTGGAAGGATAGATTCCTGTCCCAGAGACTTCCCATACTCTGGAACAGACTACCTATGTCAGAGCTCCTCATTAGCGCTCTTCACGGAAAATTTTGATGACTGGATGGGAAATTCACCCCGGGGATCACTTCTGTGGCTCTGCTTGACAGGGGCACAGGAAAATAATTTTCTTGGGTGGCGAAAGCCGGGGTACCTTTTTGGGTAGGCTTATATAGGCCCTAGGGCCAATAACCTAGTACCCTACCTATGAACTTGACACGAAATGCAGAAGTGGAAACAACCCTGGTAGAATGACCCTTTATTTTGTTTGGTAGTTTATTTACTGAATTATAAGTAAAGGAAATGTAGTCTGATAGCCATCTGGACAGGGTAGTTTTTTGGCATCTGAAAATGACACACAGTTAATCAGATTTTCTAAATTCTTTTGTTCTGTGTAAATAGAAGCGCAATTGTCTATGAACATCAAGTTGCTGTAGCATACATTCTGCCTTATTGCCATACTTGGGGAAGAAAACTGGTAAATCGATAGACTGACTTGGGTTGGATTCTGAACCTACTTTGGGCAGGAAAAACGGATTAGTACGCAGAGATACCCTGTCACTGTGAAACAACAGGTACGGGGGTTTGATTGACAACACCTGTAGTTCCGATACTCTCCTAGCTGAAGTGATGGCCACTGAAAAGATAGTTTCCATGTTAAGAACTTTAATTCACATGATGATGCAGGTTCAAAGGGGGGGAAGATTTATTCTGGATAGAACAAAATTTAGGTTCCATGGTGGTAGTGGGGCTTTAATAGGTGGCCTCAGAAGAATCATGCCCCTAAGAAAAGCTTATGACAGTCTGTGAAACATAATATTCGATCCTTTGTCTCCAAGGCGGAAATTTGAAATTGCTGCTAATTGGACTCTGATAGTAGCTGCTGCAGCCCCTTCTTTAAAAATCTTTGATAGGAATTCCAGAATAGAAGGGATAGATGCTGAATAAGGATCAGTTTGATTCTCTAAAGCCCAAACTGCAAATCTTTTCCATTTACTAAGATATAAACTTCTTGTTGATGTCTTATGAGAAGATATTAAAATGCGTCGTGTAGTGGATGAAAGATTTTGTAGCCTGGTTATATTTGGAATTGGAGCAGCCAAGCTGTCAACTTGAGGGTTTGAAGGGATGGATGAGAAATTCCCGATGAATGAATCAGAAGCTCCGGTACTAGGTCCAGGATCCAGGGATCCTCCTGAAAATGAGGCTGTAAGGAGGAGAACCAAATTTGACGAAGCCAGTAAGGAGCTATCAGAATTAAGATCTTTCCCAATGCGTTGGCTTTCTGGAGAACTTTGGGTATTAAAGGAAAAGGTGGAAAAGCATAGAGAAGTCCCGGGGGCCAATCGTGCACCAGTGCATCCCTTGGGGACTTCCCCGGAGGGGGAATCGGGGCAAAGTAGTTTCTGCATTTTATGTTTGTGGGCGTGGCAAAGAGATCGCAGCAAGGTTGACCCCATTTCTGGAAAATCATTTCCACTACTACTTGTTTGACGGACTACTCATGAGGCAGCAGTATTTCTCTGCTGAGTTTGTCCACAACAACTTTGGACTTCGGGATGTGCATTGCTACTAGAAAGCGTTGGGAGGACGTTGCCCACTGCCATACTCTCAGGGCCTCTCGACACAGGGGGTAAGACTTGGTTCCTCCTTGTTTATGTACCATACAACTGACATATTGTCTGTCTGGACTGCAATTGTTCCTAAAGGTAGAGAGAGTCCTGGAATGCTTGCAACAATAGAAGCACCACTCTCATCTCTAGGACACTGATATGCAAGTGAGCCTCGTGATCTTTCCACGTGCCTTGGGCTGTTCTTCCCTGATAATGCCACCCCCATCTGGGAAGCTTCTGTGGTCACCGTGGCTACTGGGGCCAGAAGAATAATAGGTCGGCCTATTGTCATTTGGTCTGAGTGAAGCCATCAACGTACGTCTTCTTTGCACAATTGTCTCAGTATTATTTGGCGAGACATTGGAAGTTCCTGTATGGACCTACTGAGTGAAAAGAAGCCCTTATAGAATTCTCGTACATAAGAGCAAGAGGAATTACATTGATCGCCACAGCCATTGTGCCCAGTACTTTCAAACTTCCTTTGCTTGGACTTTTGCTTTGAACAGGAGATCCAACACTTGCATTCTAAGAGAGTGTATCCTTTCTACTGGGAACTTTACGGTCATTGTAGTTGTCTTCAATTATGCGCCTATAAAAATGATATGTTGAGATTGCAATAAGGCAGACTTTTCATAGTTGATGGTAATTCCTAACTGGGTAAAGAGTTGTAAGGTGGTGTCCTTTGCTTGCATTAGTAGCTGCTTGGTGGTGGCTGTTAGGAACCAGTCATCTAGGTACAGAAACACTCAGAATCCTGAACACCTCAGGTGAGCCATAACTACTGCCATGCATTTGAACACTCTGGGGGCTGTAGTGAGGCCAAACGGCAGAGCTCAAAACTGGTAGTGACTAGCTCCCAGCCAAAAGCGCAGATGACTCCTGGATGGCCTGTCCATTTTTATGTGGTGGTACGCATCCTGGAAGTCTATAGAGCACATTCAATTGTCTTTTCCCAGAAAGAGAAGTATCGACTGCGGTGTGACCATCCAGAACTTCATCTTTTTTACTGACTTGTTCAGTCTGCTGAGATCCAATATCTGTCTCCAGTCCCCTGTTTTCTTTGGAACCAAAAAGAACCTTGAGTAGGTCCTGGATCCTACCTGGTCTGTGGGGACTGATTGTGGACTCTATTTCTAGCAACTTCTGTGGTTGCTTGATCCCTGTGATTGGGTGGAACATCTGGGATCTTTTTGCTTTGTGGAGGTGGCACTGAAAAGGGTATTGAGTAACCTCTGGATATGATGCTTTGTACCCACTTGTCTTTTGTTATTTTTAGCCAAGCGTCTGGGTACAAAGATAAGCGTCACCCAACTACTTCCAAAGTGGGATAGACGGGCTTCCTTTCAGGAGAGCTGGAAGGGCTTACCGAAAAAGGATTCCTGATCGCCCTGGTTCTGCAGACCCCTCTGCCGCGTGGTCGGCATCTTCCATTATTACCTCCTCCTCTGCCCCTGGAGGAAGGTTCACCACGTGTTTCATAAAAAACTCTCTGGGATTTTTGAAACCACATCCTTCTCCCCTTCTGACCTTAGAAGGAGTGGAAAAATGGACTTCGACAGCAGAGAGAGTTTTTCCTTCCTGTTTACACCTGGTTAGTGTCTCTTTTACCTTAGGCCTAAAGAGACGGGTGTTAATAAAGGATGACTTGAAGGGCTCCACGAAATTACAGTAGCACATTCAGGAATGTCTCTTTAGGGCAATTCCTGAACCAGCTGACCTACTCGCTCCATTGGCTCCATAAGAAATTAGCCTCATGGATGAGTTCACTACAGATTTAAGGGTGGAGAGCTGGGATGATAGCTTTTCTGTTATCCCCTCAGCTACTGAATCCTGGAGAGCGTCTCCAAGCTCTTTCAGGAAATGTCTCTGTAGTCCAGTGAAGTGGGTTAGGTAATTCAGGGACCTGAGTTTAAAGGTTGCTGAGGAAAACGTGCTTTCCGTATCTGTCCATCATGTGCGAGTCTTTGTTCGTGGGATGAACAGAAGTGCATGTTTCCGATAACTCCGTTTTAGTGGCTGCCGCCATCATAGCATCTACAGGAACACCTTTTGTCAAAAAAGTTTTATCCTCCAGAGAAGTTATGAACTTATTCGGCCTCCTAGGGACGGGCTCCACTGTGCCTGGAGACTCCTGCGGGGAGTTCAAATGCTTCCTCTTGCATGATCTCTTCCGGGGGACCTCTTTAGAAGGGTATTCCAGAGAGGTTTCGGAAGAGCAGGGCCTGCCCACTGGGGCATCCTGAGGCTATGGGTCTCTATGCCTGTGCGGGATTGGTTGTGCGGAGATGGACACCAATGCACTATGGGGAGGAATGGTTGAACCCGAATGTGGGGCTGTCTCTGAGGACAGTGCTCTCCTCATAGCTTCAAAGGCCCCCCCGCCCATGATGCAAAGAACCTTCTGGCTCCGCAGAACCAAGAGTTCCTCTCTGCACCACGGGGGTAGGCTCTGAAGCGGATGTAAGAGCCAAGCTCACGTGAACAGAGGTAAGATGGGATCAGACAAAAACTCGGCCCGACTCTCCTCCCAGGACCCGACTGGCGAGTGTTGGCACCTAGAACCCTCAGATGGCACCGAGGTAGTTGGAGCCGAAGATCCTGGTGCAGGTCTTGGTTCCAACAGTTCCACCACAATCAGTTCCACGCATTCTGGCTCTAAAACCGCTGTTCAGGTCATAGGAGGAATTGAAATAGAAGGAACAGGTGCAGTTGTCTCCAAAGGCCTCTGGGTGGGTTCAGGGAAAAGTCTGGCCAGCACTGGTGTCTTCAACAGTCTGTGCACCACACGATCCAAATCAAAATCAGAAAGGCTTCTGGAGGATCTAGAAGAGGGAGCTGGAGATGCTACAAGTTGCAATAATGGAGCCCTTAGTGTAGAGGATACCGGCTCTAATGCAGGGGACTGGCTCCTTACTTGCAAACCAACAGCTCCGATACCAGTGGAGCCAAGGTAGATGGTTCCTCAGAACTAATAGGTCTAGCCCCTGTTGGAGACGTTCTAGGAGTCTTTTTTGATGGCTCAGACATTTCAGAAGTAGATGATAATCTCTTGGAAGATTTTGTCTTGTCTGATACAGGTGACTGTATTGAAGCTGATTAGCTTTTTCATGTGAACCTTGACCCTTCTTTAGGGCTTCTGTAAAGGAAGATGTTATCAATCCTTTTTAAGATCAGTTTATTTTTCCTCTCCTGGAGTACCCTTGAGCTAAAGGAGTACCATATGGCACAATTCTCCTGTAAATAAACTGCCCCCAGGCAGTATACACAATCTGTGTGTCCATTAGTAATTGACATTATCTGACCACATTTTGGACACCTTTTAAACCCTGAAGGCTTCAATTCTTTTCCTTGCTTAGACATTGTAACCGTTAACAGAACAGTAACCAATACAGTCCAATCTATCAAAAAACAATTCCTGCAGCTCTCTAACTTAAATGAGCTGGGTATAGATATCTAAAGTTTGAAGAAGAAGAAAACAACACACCACATGCAGAACTTCTGAAGTAAAGATTAACAAAGTTTTTTTTTTATAACTCTCACAGAATAAAAGGGACCTCTAATTTAAACGGGCTAACTAGCTCTATCAGAAAACCCGACCTACGATAGAAATGGGTAAAACACACAATTGCACACAATAGGACTCTGGAAAAAACACAAGGCTAACAAATTTAAAGGAATAGCCCTCTAACTAAAATGGGCTGAAAAACGAACAACACACAAGCCTAAAAAGCAGGCTAACAGAAGAAACCTTATTAGATACCTAAAAAAAAATATGTAACTACCAGAAAAGTATAGAGCACACACTATTAACAAATGGGATAGGGAAAAAGATCATTTTGGCCAAAAACAGTAACAACACACACTATATATCCAAGGGAAAAAGTGTTTAAAAGATGCTTAGAGGAAAGAAAAAACTATCCAATTACCAAAAATAGCACAAGAAATAACACACTTAAGATATATTCAAGATACAAATGGAAAAAAAAATTGACTTAGCCTGAGCTGGAATCCAACGCTCAATCTGTTTCAGCGGCAAATGAGATCTGGAGAAGGCACTAGAGCATCATGGGATAGGGAATAAGCCACAAGCTGGTTGAAGACCTCGAGCTTGTAAAAACAGCCGAGTCGGAATCGAGGATTGGTTCCGAACCCCCATCAGTAAAGAATGAAGGCAAGCTAGGACAACTTCACATCAATGCTTTTGGAATTTTAAGATCAAGCATAGCCCTGGATTTTCTTTCTTCTTAAGTAATTTTAAGAAAGTTGAATTGCGAGTTAGTTTTTATTTTTATTTATATTCATTTACATTTCCAGTTTTTATTATTACTATGTTTAAAACATTTCAATGTTTTTTTTAAAAGGCTGTTTAAAGGAATCTTAACACTTTAAGTCATAAGTCATGTTTGAAGCTCTCTTGCAATTCTAGGGGGGGAAGCACAGAGTTTAAATAGTGTGTGCGTTCCTTTAAAATTTTAATGACTAATTTTGTTTTCAAGTTCCCATTAATTAATTCAGTGAAGATATAAAGGGATGGGAAACTGGATACTCGTCATGCTGGTGAAGTCTGCTGACACAGACAAAATCTCTTAATCCTGGTTATTTTTTATTTTTGTATGGTTAAATAAATATACTTTATATTTTGAACTTTTCATGCTGCCTGTTCCTTCATCCACTCATTTGAAGTTTTTCGGTCCAAGGGGATCTGTCAGCCGGGTAAGATGGTTGGCAGGCCATGCTGTTTTGTAGAGATGGTCTGCACCGGTCTCCTGTAGGCTTTAAAATGCAAGTCTGTAGGCCTGAATACAGCCTCAGAAGCCAGTGCCTGCACAGCGGCTCCGGATCCATCCAAGGTAGAGACATCCGCAGGTTCTGTAGTCGAAGAAGCATCTCATGGCATACTGGACTCCGAATGGGTCTCAGTAGAGGCCTGCGAATCTGAAGTAGTGGGTATCAGGGGCTGCGAAAGAGCCTCACTGAGTACCAGCAGACTGGCGTCTAGCTTAACGGAAGCGTCATCGTCAATTTTGGACCTATGCGGTCTCTGCCTTTATCCTCAATTTTTTCGGAATATCGGCAGTCGGATGGCTTACCGAAGCCATTTCTGGATAGTTATACCAAGTACCAAAATAATTTGCTGCAAAAATAGACAGACGAATAGTTCAGGGGTTGAATAAGGCACAAAACCGACAGAGAGGGATGTTGTGATCTGGGCCTAGGCAAGGAATGCAGTATGAATGAAAATCTTTATGAGGTATTTGCTTTCCACAGGTAAGACAATTGTTAACTTTTACTGACATTGGTTAAGAGCAAGAAAAAGGATCCCCAAAGGGGTAATTAGCTTTTTTGAAGACTTCGGTTCTGAAACTCGAAAACCGACCAGCACTTGCGAACTGCTTCTGCTTCGGAAACTGCATGGCAAGTAAGACTGATGTAACGGTGTCGGCTGCATATTTTACACCCCTGATGACCTGACTTCATGGAAGAGGAGACAGCATCAGGTGCAGGTATCCAAGACTCTGGTATTCAGGCCGACAGAAGGCTACCTGCAGGCAGATAACCGAAATGTAATGACTGCAACAGTGAAACAAAAAACATCTGGATACTTGTCATGCTGACTAAGTCTGCCGACACAGATAAAAGCTCTTAATCCTGGTTATTTATTTTTTATTTTTATATGGTTAAATAAATATACTTTATATTTTGAACTTTTCATGCTGCCTGTTCCTTCATCCACTCATTTGAAGTTTTTTGGTCCAAGGGGATCTGTCAGCCGGGTAAGATGGTCAACAGGCCATGTTACTTTGGTAGAGATGGTCTGCACCTGTCTCCTCTAGGCTTTGGATACTGGCAAAGGCATTAGCCACAACTACCGTGCCTTTTTTATGCAGTGTCAAAATAATCAACCTCCCGAAGTGACAAAATCTGGTCTAGATATACTCATGGTATGAGTCTAAACAAGATACTGCACTCCGTGGAAGCAACCTCACCATGGAAGATGCTGACATCTGTGCAGTAACTGAGACATGGTTCAAAGTCACAGAAACACACTGGTTGTGCAGGGCTGCAACACCTTCCATATGTTCAGATCACAAACTGAGCATGAAAGAACCAAAGGAGGAGGTGTATCTATCTTCATTAAGGAAAAGTACACCTTGAAACTGCTCAAACAGTATGACTCTCTCAAGCTAGTCCGTGTCCAATTAATTTTAAGAAAAAACACCTGCTACATCACAGCTAGCAAGAGGCCCCCACCATGAACCAGGAAAAACATACTGCATACCTGGACTTGCTGCAGTCACTTGCCATACAGCCCCAAATCTTATTCATGTGTGATTTTATCTATCTTTTCATCGACTGGGAAACACACATGACCACAAACATGGTGGCTCAGAGGTTCTTGGACTTTGTCAATGCAAATGCTCTGGAATAGTTAGCACTCCCAAAAGGGGATCAAATGTCTTGGACATGGTACTAACTAAAATGGGGAGTAATGCACCCCCTTCTCCTCCTGTGTGATGTCCTCCCCGATACGATCAGACCACAAATCATTCTTGTTCAACGTAATTATAAGGCCAGATACTCCATCAAATTACCAACTGCTAAGCAATAGTATAAGAAGCTTCAAAGCCCCCTCTAACACAGATAACTCTGACTCCTATGCAGAGATGTACACCAATGCCTTGTATAACCACTTAAACAGCTGTACAGAATCGGCTGAACATTACTGGATTAAAACCAGGTCTTGCCAAAAAAACAAGCCACCCTGGTGGACCCATAGCATAAACAGGCTATATAACAAGAGAAAGAAACTAATGTCCAAGGACAACTGTCTCAGCAGAGGCAGAAATCCCTTTTAACTTAAACAAATTAGAGATCTTCTCAAATCCTCCAAAGCTAATTACGAAGCAAAAATAGGCTCCCTAGCTAAGGATAATCACTAGCCACTCGAGCTACGTCTGAAATCTAAAATGGAATACACAGTGAACTGGTTGTAGATGGCACCACCCATACTCAACCAGCGGTAACAGCCATTCTGCTAGCAGTCAGATTTGGAGCAAACTTCACCCTCCTGTCCCCACCAGTCATCCCACGAAGTATACCTGCCACCATTCCTCAGCCTATTATTTCAAGGCAGCAGGTCATCTCTGTATTCTCCAAGGCCATCAATGTGACCAGACAACATCCCAGGTTGCCTTTTAAACAACTTAAAACATGATCAAGTAGATGCACTTGGATCCCTGTTTGATGACAGCCTACAAAAACTGGCTATGTTCTGGAGGAATGGAGGACAGCAACAACAATCTCTCTGCACAAAGGAGGACCATCAACCCACCCTAGGCATTGTATTATAATGCAGCATTCAACTTCCCAAGTTACCTTTTAAACAACTTAAAATGGGACCTAGCAGACCCACGTGGATCCCTGTTTAACCAAAGCCTGCGAACTGGTGTAATCCCTCTGCACAAAGGGGGATAACACTGACCCTAGAATTATAGATGCAAAAATCTGACTAGCCTCCTCTGCAAGCCATATAAAGAATCATTATGGATCTTGTCAACAAGGACATAGTTAATCTCCAAACTCTGGACCCAAACCAGCTTGGATTCATTAAGGGTGGATCATGCCTGTTAAACCTGGATGACTTTGAGAAAGCCACCAAGGCCCTGGATGAGGGAAAGAGGGTACATGCCACCTACCTACCTTGACCTAGGCAAGGCATTTGACACAATCTCCCACTCAGGTATTATACAGAAACTCTCAAAATTGGGAATGAACCCCTATGGCACTAGATGGGTAAGCCTATTTGTTCACCAACAGGTCACATGCTGTCAAAGTGGGTGATTTCACCTGTAGCAAACGACCAGTCACCTGTGGTGGACTACAAGGTTCTGTGCTGGGCCGTTTACTGTTCTGTATTTATTTCTCAGAAGTCAGGGCAAATGTGGCTGGCCTGTCGCTGACCAAGTTTGTGATGACTGCAAATTGGGAGCAATCACAGAGTCCCCCAACAATGTTAATTTACTGGAGAAAGGGTTAACAGACAAATGATTGGTGTGAAAGCCACAGATTATAGTTAAATGTAAAAAAAATGCATTATTCCCTTTGGGAAAACTGACATTCCCTGTTAATTACGTTATAGACAGCACCCCTCTAAATGTAGACAATTGCATAAACTATGAGCCTGAAAAACATTAGTGTGTTAATGTAAGACAAAAGTTGGAAATACATATTCTAAAAAAAATTAACATGTATAATATATGGGAACAGTAACTGTTTATCATAATGGCTAAGCTATCCATATTATCTTTGAACATAAATGGTCTTACAGGTACACAAAAAAGAAAGAGTACTGTATTATATTAAGAAATGCAGAGTGCCAATAGCAGTGCTGCAGGAGATACCTTTGGAAAGACATGAGCATCTGAATTTGACAAAAAGGATTTCAGGATGGATATTCAAGCAGACAATCAGGGACAAAAAATAGAGGGAGCAATAATACTGATTGCTAAAGGGGTTTGAATAGTGGTAGAACAGGAAAAAAGATAATGGTAGATTTGTGGGAGTAAGGGGCTACTGGCAAGGGAAGAGGAGGCGGAGAATTATTACGGCATGTATTTATATCTCTCCAAAAAGTGATATGGAGCTTAGGAAAATTTTGTAAGAAATAATCAGCATCCAACGGAATATTACTTTTAGGTGAGGACTGGAACTTGATTTGCAGTAGTGTGGATGCATCATGGGGACATAAAAGGAAAAATATAACAAAAGGAGATACATTTCTGAAAAAAAATTATGAAAAGATTTGGTATGGAAGACGTGAATTCAGTAGCAGAAACTGAGAGAATTCACATATTATTCCCCGAGATACAATAACTGGGCTAGACTGGATAGAAATTATATTTCACAGGAACGTGTGGACTTAATTTAAAATTTCAACACATCCAAGAACTATTTCAAGATCACCACCGATAAAAACTAAGGTAGAAAAGCAGAGTACGGAAGTAAAAATGAGACATTGGTGCTTTATTACCTACCTAATAAAAAGAGAGGACATTTAAGGAATGGATAGCAGAAATTATTCCAGAGTTATTAGAGAAGATAGAAATTTCTTCAGAAGTTACAGTGAGTGGGATAAAATGAAAAAGGAGTAAAACAGGGTAGAATAAAACAATGAGATATGGTTAAGTAGTGACAGAAATTATTTAGAGGGGTAACAAAGGGTAAAGTATTTTAAAATAAGGGGAATCTTGCTAAACAAGTAGAGGCACAACTGCAGAATGCTAAAAAGAAAATAACTATTTGGATAATATGCAAGGGTTTAGAAACATTGCTGTTAATTAACTATTTTGCTGATTACTACAGAGAACAAAGTCTTTTAGTACAATGACTTGGGCAATAGAAAGTAGAAAGCATTATCACCAAACGTAGGAAGCCTATAACAAGAAAAATAACCAGAGCTCCTGTACAGGTGTTAGAGATCTATCAGAAATGTTTTGAAATCCATCCATCCTCAACCCATTTTTACATTTTGCACAATGGGTCGGGGTGTCACTTCAATAGTGACAATCATCCCGAGCCAAGGTTTACACCACCGGGTTTCTAGCCCTGCCAGGATAGTTCATCCATACCACTCAATCGCACCTATGGCCAATTTAGTGTGTCCAATACACCTACAGCATATGTCTTGGGAATGTGGGACGAAACTGGAGCTCCATGAACAAACCCGCACAACTGCAGGGAGGATGTGCAGACTTCACACAGAAGGCACCCCAGCTGAGAATCAAATCAAAGAACTTCTTGCTGTGAGGCAACAATGCTAACCACTGCACCACCACTAAAATTTGTATAAAAAAAGAGCAATCCAGAAAACAACAGCGAGCACAAATGGAACATTTATGAAAGACTTAATTTTGCCAAGATTAGATGTAGATGAGGCTCAACAACTAAAAGGATAGCAAGAGATGAGAAAAACTGTGATATATAATAAATTGGCAAGAAAGTCTCCAAGAATACATGGTACTCCTATAGAATTATGAAAGTTAGAGAGATCTGGAAGATTTTGTTTAACAGTATTTTAAAAGGAGGGGAAACACCAACATTTTGGAAGAAAGCTGTGGTGGCTGTATTACCTAAGGTTGGTAAAGACCTGTCAGACCCAGCTTCAATTTTAAACCATGATTATAAAGTTTTTACGTCTATACTAGCTTAAGCAATGGCAACGGTGTTGCCAAAATTAATAAATATAAATCAGTGGGGTTTTTTGTATTTTTGTGTGAAGGGGAGGGCAAACATTCAACAAAATTCCTATAACAATGATGATCCAGAGGGAAATAGAATGTCTGAAAATATTGCTGTTGTAGGTGGGTCCTGATGCAGAGAAAGCATCCAACAGAGGAAACTAGAATTTTATGATAAGGGAAATGAAAGCATTTGCATGCCCTGATATAATAATAAGATTAATCAGGAGGATGTATGAAGGATCAGACACAAGAATTACATTGGGAGGATTCCTCTCAGTTAAGTTGTGTTTGAACTGAGGAACTTCTTTACCTTTTCTTATCTGCTTTACATTTAGTGGCAATCTTCTTTCGGCTTTTTCCCGGTTAGGGGTCACCACAGCGGATCACCTGTCCGCTCATGATTGATTGGCAGTGGAGTTTTACAGTGTCGAGTAGCCAGCCCGGCACTCAACCTTCCACAGAAGGTACACACATGCACGCACGCACTCACTCCTAAGGCCAATTTAGAGTGTCCAATCCACTTACTTTGGGATGTGGGAGGAAACTGGAGCACCCAGAGGAAACCCACGTGACCACAGGGAGGACATGCAGACTCCGCACAGAAGGCACCCCAGCCAAGGATTGAACCAGAGAACTTCTTGCTGTGAGGTGGCAACACTAAATGCTGCACCACTGCGGCTGCCCTATGACAAAAAAAAAATAAGGGACTCAGTAATGCAGCTAATTGGTATGGTAATCAAGAAAAGTTGGCTTTATTTCATAGGGACTATCATTCTCTTTGTATTCCTTGCTTAGGGCCTGAACACGACGTAGTCGGGTGTCACTTTTGCGCTAGATTTAATAAGCGCACCATTAAACGCAGATTAGACTGTGCTAGGCTTGTTTTCGGTAAGCGGTGTAACTACAACATGCCGTCGGATCCTCCGACGCCCGCTACCGCAAAAAAGCGAAAAGATAAATCCTTAAGGTCTACACCGGATGAGTCGTCTGTTGCGGACGCCGGTTCTTTGGAATCTACGGTTGAATCTGTGGATCCAGCCGAGGTCTCGGCTGAATCCCAGGGGGAACCTTTAATTTTGCAGGAGTTGGCCTCTCAGGAGTTAGGTCAGGCCGAGGGTGCTTCTCAAGTTTCTGTGGTTCCATCCTTACAAAAGGTTATTAGGCCTTCTACTTCAGTCACTAAAGGCCTGGCTAAGGCTAGACCTGGTATTTCTGGTACGGGCCACAGCCCTGGTTCTTCGGGCTCTGTTCCTAAAAAGCATATGTTGAAAATGGCAAAGGATTTGATTACTTTGATCAGGGGTTCTATGCGCCCTCCAGAGAAGAGGCCTAGGGTGGAGACAGATTTAGAGGGAATGGAACATTCCTCAGATTACTCTGAGTCCTCAGCTGAGGATATTCAGGATTTTCCTCCCTATTCTGATTCGGATGCAGAGGATTCCTGTCCTTCTGCTTCTCCTCCAGAGGATTTTTCCTTTTCTGAAACCTTGCATTCCATGAGGGAGCTTTTCAAGTGGGAAGGTCAGGATTTTTCAGATTCTCGTAAGAGGCTTAGGGAATTTTTGTTTTTGCCACAACATAGACCTTTGGCAATTCCCCCTGTTTTAGATGTTGTTCAGGATGTCTTTTCTGAAGCTTCCCTTAATCCTGATTCTTTACCCCCTGCCCCTGTCAAACCAGACAGGTATTACAGAGTTCCAGAGGCACATAAATATTTGTATAAGAGCCCTAGAGCTGACCCGGAAACTATTATCCAAGGGCCTAAGGGTGTCAGGGCTTCTGTGGTTAAGAATCCAGTTCCTTTGGATAAAGATTCTAGAGCGTTGGATAGGTGGGGTAAAAAAGTGTACACCTCTTCTACGTTCGCTATGAGGGCTTTAAATTGCCAATTCCATATGCTGAAGTATCAGAACTTTCTGTTAGGTCAATTGAAATCTAAGGTAGATGCTTTATCTGAGGGTATAGAGTGTAAGGAGTTGCAGGACTTGGTTCATGCTTCAGATCAGGTTGGTAAACATTCCCTGCAGTGTGGCTTCGATGCCCTTCAGGCTTCTTCCAGGGTAGCTGCTACTGGTTCAGTTATTCGTAGACATGCCTGGCTTAAAGATCAAAATTTGTCAGAGCATGTTAAAGCTCGGATTTTGGATGCTCCCCTTCAATCTGAAGTTCTTTTTGGTTCCCCTGTGGAGTCAGTTTTGAAAAAGATGTAAGACAAAGCTAAGTCTATGCAGACAGTTAAGGAATTTTTGCAAGTGCAGCCCCCTAAGTTTAGCAGGAATTGGCCTGCAAGAGGATGGTCTTACCCTTCTTCAGATTTTCAGTCTAAGGGCAAGTCTAGACGTGGTAGGGGCAGAGCTCACGCTCAGGGTTCTTTCAGACCTAGGACTTGGAGTTCTCCTGCACAATCTTCTGGTGAGGGCAGGGGTCAGCCTTTTCGTAAACAGACCCAATGACCTGCATCTCCAGCTGCCAGATCCTTCCTTTCTGGCAGCTCCTCTAGGAGGAAAGTTGGCACTTTTCAAGCAAAATTGGCATTTGGCCATCCAGGACAAATGGGTGTTGGACATAATAAATCAAGGCTACAAGTTTTATTTTCACACTTTTCCCCCCTTCAAAGGCATGCCAGATGTACCTCCTCTGCAAAGGCTGGAGGCTCAGGAACAAATGTCTTTGCTTTTACAGATGGGGCAATCCAGGTGGTACCTCAGTCAGAAGAAGGCCTAGGGTTTTATTCTCGTCTATTCCTAGTGCCAAAGAAAGGAAACACTTGGAGGCCAATTCTGGATTTGTCCATTCTCAATACATACCTAGACATTCCAAAGTTCAAGATGTTAACATTACAGCAACTTCTGCCTCTGCTAGGCAAAGATCACTGGATGGTAACTCTGGATCTCAAAGAGGCCTATCTTCACATTCCTATCAGGCCCAGCTGCAGGAGATTCCTGCGTTTTCGGGCTGGCACTTCTCATTATCAGTTCTCTGCATTGCCCTTTGGTTTATCTACTGCGCCCAGGGTGTTCACAAAGGTTCTGGCTCCTGTAATAGCTTTCTTAAGACTGAGGGGAATTCAAATTTATCCTTATCTGGACGATTGCCTGATTCTTGCTCAAGACAAAGACAAGTTACTTCAACAGCTACAGTATGTAATGGCAGTTTTAAGGTGCCTAGGGTATTCTGTGAACGAAACAAAGTCCAGTCTAGTACCCTCTCAGGACATGTGCTTTCTGGGTGTGAGACTGAATACAGCTTCTCAGATGGCTTTTCTGACCCTGGACAAACAAAGAACTCTTCACCTCTACTTCCAGCAATTATCAGTACGGTCCAGGCTGACTGCAAGGACAGTCCTTCAAGCCTTGGGGTTCATGGCATCTTGCATTCTGGTACTTTCCAATGCCAAACTGCATATGAGGAAGCTACAATGGTATCTCAAAAGTGTATGGACTCAACACTGCCACGATTTGGACACTGTCATTCCGATACTACCGTGCATCCAGAAGGAATTCTTGTGGTGGGCACAGGAATGTCACCTAAACAAGGGACTCTCTGTGACCCGACCAGAGGCGAGTCAGATCTTAATGACGGATGCCTCAGACCTGGCTTGGGGAGCACACTTCAATGGGAAATGGATTCAAGACACGTGGCCTCCCAAATTACGCATTTGCATATCAACATGAAGGAGATGTTAGCAGTCCAGTTTGCCCTGATGGCTTTCAAGGGCCTACTTCAACCAGGACAGGTGTTGATTCAAACAGACAACACTACAGTCATGTGGTACATCAACAAGCAGGGAGGGACCCATTCTTACCCTCTTTGCAGACAAGCTATGATATTGTGGGAGACTGCTCTGGGGTTGCACATCACTCTTCAAGCACAGTTTCTGCCAGGAGCACAGAACTCCCTAGCAGATGTATTGAGCAGACAAATTGTGGATCCCCACGAGTGGAAATTGGATCCTCAGGTATTCCAACAGTTGACAGTGGCTTGGGGAACTCCAGACATAGATCTGTTTGCTTCTCCTCTAAATTTACAACTACCAAAATTTTGCACAAGGATGTTTCACCCAAAAGCTTGGAAAGTGGACGCTCTATCTTTCAGTTGGAACAACCTTCACGTCTATGCTTTTCCTCTTCTGCCTCTCCTTACCCAGGTACTCTTGAAAGTCAGGAGGGACAAGCCTTGCATGATTTTAATAGCACCAGATTGGCCACGTCAGCACTGGTATCCTCTGCTGAGGAGTTTAATTCAGGAGCCTCCTTGGCCTTTACCACAGCTTCCTCATTTGTTGTCCCAGTCAAGCAGTCATTTGCTCAATGTCAGGGTGCAGTCCCTGCATCTAACAGCCTGGCGTATTCTGTTTTAGAGCCTGGGGGTTCTCAGCTTCCCCAGCAGGTTTTGGATGTCATTTTGGAAGCTAGGCGGCCTAGCACTAGAAGAGTTTATGCTGATAAATGGAAGAGATTTTTTCTTTGGAGCACAACAAAGGATTTTGATGTCTCAGTACCTAATTTGAGTTGTACACTGCAGTACCTTACTGAATTACTGGACAAGGGTTTGTCGTTTTCCTCTGTGAAGGTTCATGCTGCAGCCATTTCTGCTCACTATGATTGTGACCCTCCTTTATTTTCTCACCCTTTGTTTAAGCAATTTCTTAGAGGGGCAAAAAATATAAGACCCCACGGAGCTCCTACTCCTTCCTGGGATCTCAATTTTGTGTTGGAGAAGCTTACTTTGCCTCCTTTTGAACCTGCAGCTACGTCTGAATTGAAGTTTTTGTCCTGGAAGACTGCCTTTTTGTTGGCCATTACTTCTGCTAGAAGGGTATCTGAATTGCAGGCTCTCATGGCAGTTGAACCTTTTCTAATATTCCATAAGGATAGAGTTTCTTTGCGTACTAACCCTACTTTCATGCCAAAAGTGATTTCTAATGTGGCCTTGAACCAGTCTATCCATTTGCCTACCTTTTATGCTGATCCCCAAAATTAGGGGGAAAAAATCTTGCATTCTTTGGATATACACAGGCAGTTACGTTATTATTTGAGCAGAACTAAGGAGTTCAGACAGACTCAACAGTTATTTGTTTCTTTTGCTTTGGGTTCACAAGGGAAAGCTGTTTCTAAGCAGACTATTTCAAAGTGGATTGGTAATTGTATTGCTTTTTGTTATTCTCATCATGGGAAGGATGTTCCTGCTGGGATTAGGCCTCATTCCACTAGGGCTACTGCCAATTCTGCTGCTTTTTTGAGGGGTGTAGCTACTAAGGATATTTTGGAAGCAGCTACTTGGAGTTCAGTTCATACTTTTACTAAACATTACCATCTCCCTCTTTTCTCCAAGTCCAGGGCTGGGTTTGCCACTGCAGTCTTACAGGGCATGTTAGCAGCCCCTAATGCCTTTTAGTTTGCCAGCCTCCCTTTTCCTTTGCTTTGGGATTCTACCCACAGGTTATGACTGCAGCAATGTGAGACGAAGAACATAGTACAGTTTTGTACCTACCATAAATGTAGATGTTCGAGGATCCACATTGCTGCAGTCCTATTTTCCCTCCCTCCTTCCCCTCTTTGGTTTGGGGGTGTTGTTGTTGTTTGTTGTTATTGTTCCTTGGGGATAATTATTATTTTTCTCCTTTTGTGGCTCTGGCCTTTCCTTTTTAAGGCCTTCTGACATCTGGGGCAAGAAAGACTGAGGATATGGCGTCGGTCATGCGCTTAAGTACTACTACGTACTGACGTCAGCTCCGGGCGCCCATGACCGACGCCAGCCTAACTCTTTGGTATTCGGGCCGACCGAGGACAGCGGACTACCCACAGGTTATGACTGCAGCAATGTGGATCCTCGAACATCTACATTTATGGTAGGTACAAAACTGTACTTTTTACAAGGGGACAATAACATGACACATGTATGGCTTTGAAACGTGCAACTAAGTCCAGAAGGTTTAGGACTTTTGCTTTGAAGTTTATGCACTGATATTTTATACCAGTCAGACTTCAAATAACTGTTTCTCAGGTAACTAGCAAATGTTAGGAGGTGTGATGGGGAATAAAGGGGTAAGACTTTAATGAGATGACAGACTTTGAAAACTGGAAACCATGCACAAACCACTGGAAAGAAGATGCAGAAGTCCTTAGAGAGTACTCTAGTCAGTAACATGGGGTGAGCAAATGACTGTAACTCAGCAAATTATTCTTTTGAGTTTATTATCTGAATTGCCTAGACAAAGTAAGACCTTGTTAATTTTAATTATATTGCCTGCCAAAAAAAACCCAAAATACTAGAGAATGGAAAGCAATGTCTAAATCAACTGTCATTTTGAGGTATTGAACACTGTAAAAGGAACTGGAAGAGGGATCTTTAGACAACAGGAACAAATTACATAGAAATAAAAGAAATTATGGGACCAATACAAGCAGAATAATATTCAGGAGGAGAACTGAGGTTTAAGAGAAGGCAAGAACTGAGCAATTTATGTAATGTTGGACTGATAATTATAAAGAAAACATGTGATGCATAATTTATGTAAAGGAAAAATATTAATATGGTTTGTTTTCCTTTTTAGTAATGTATGTTTGCCTATGTTCTACATAATAATTTAATGAAGCTGTTAACACAAAACGGACTACGGAATATTATGTCCCTACCAAAACAACTGGTTCATTCTGGATCTGGTTACAGAAGGAAAAAAAAATCTTCTAAGGGACTTTCAGAAAAAAACATTATTCCCAGAATAAGAATCGGTCACCTGGAGGTAAGAAAGCAGAAGTTGTCCCCTCAAAATCATGTTTCTATTCAACATACTGGGAAATCTTTAAGACAGTATTCATTGCTCCTACCTCCAAGACCAACAAGAGCAGTTCTTCCTTGTCACCAAGGGCAAGCCACAGATGATGTGCCTAAATCCCAGTCCATGGTGGCTGAAGGGACTACAGCAAATGGAGTTAAGGAAAAAAGATTTTTGGTTTGTCCTGCTGAAGTCTGAACAGAACTTTCAGAATGATCGGGGGGTGGGGGGGGGCATACAGAAACATCCTCTTCCAAGAGAAGGGAAGGGTGCCCACCTTCCAAACCAGAGGATGTGGGACTGACATAAAACTGTGGAAGTTGTCTGTTCATGGGGGAGGCAAGGAGATCTACTTGAAGTATACCCAACCGACGGACAATGTCCAGAAACACATCCCTTTGAAGCATCCATTACAGGGACTGGGTTAGGGACCCGCTCAAGGTGTCTGCCACACAGTTTTGCTTGGATGGAATGCACACTGCCTGAAGAGTCACCAGATACTGGACTGCCAGCTCCCAAACCTGAAGTGCCAGCCTGCATATTAGATAGAATTTGGCTCCCCCTGCTTGCTCACATACCAGAGGACCGTCATATTGTCTGTGAACAGTTTTAAAGGTCCTGGTAGGAAGAGAGGATGAAAGGTCTGAATGGCACTGCCCTCATCTCCCTTACAATGATGTGTTCCCTTTGTTGAGAGGGTGAAGAGGGAGAAGGTTTCTGAAGTAGGACGTGAGGTCCTGTGCCTTCTGAGCAGGAAGAGAGACTCTCATGAGGTCTGTCTAAATCCTGCACCCCAGGAAGATGTGATCCTGAGAGGTGAAGAGAACGGATTTTTTGTAGTTTATGGTGAACCCCAGACACTGTAGAACAGAGATGGTCAAAAAGGATGTTTTGCTCTAGGATCTCTGGGAGGTCACCATAAGGAGGAGATCGTCCAGGTAAGGGAAAATGTGGATGCCCTGAAGCCTGCAGTAGGCAATTACAGGGGCCAAATATTTTGTAAATACCCTTGGTGCAGTGGAAAGTTCAAAGGGCAAGGCAGAGAACTAAATGCCAGGAAGCCACAGAGAAACACAAAAACTTCCTGCAGATGGAGTGGATGGGAATGTGTAGGTATGCACCTTTGATATCCAAGGACGACAAGAAGGCTTGTGACAGAATAAGAGGGAACAAGGATTGAAGATTTAACATACGGAAGGTGTTGAGATGAGACAGATCCAAAATGGGTCTCAAAGAACCATCCTTTCTGGGCACTAGAACATTCTGGAGTAGAAACCTCTTTTTTTTGGTTTTGAGGAACTTCCTGAATGGTCCCTTGTCTCCATAGGTATAGAATCACCTCTAGAAAGGAGGGTGGTAGTTCCTTTGGTGGTTGAGGGGTGCCCCTGATGGAAGGCAGGGAACCCCATACCAGAAAGTATCCTTTTTGAATGACAGCAAGAACCCAAGAATCTTGAGTTATGCTTTCCCAGACTGGCAGAGATAGAGGCAAGTGGTGGGAAAATGGAATGTGGGTGAGGTGGTTTTGGCACTCAGAGGGAACCAGGCTTGTCTGGAAAGGACCGCTTCTGAGCTGGAATTGCAGGGGCAGCCCTGGACTGCCGAGGCCTCTTACCATCTTTTTTTGGTTTAGGTGGCGGAGGGCGGGAGTGCCTATGTACACAAACAGTTTTTACTGGGTAATTTCACTGACATTTAGGCACCAGAGAGACAAAGATGTGTTTCAAATCTTGCAAATTCTTTCCCTTTTCCTGCAGGGCCAGACAATGCAGAGTTGTCCAAAGCGGCATCCATAAGCTTAGATTTAATGTCCTCTGGTAATACCTGGAGTCTTAACCAGGAGAATCTCCCTAAGAGGCAGCTGTCCTGGCAGAAGCCTCTGCAGCATCATAGCTGCATTTGAGGGGAGTGGCAGCTGCCTGTGAGGAGGCTCCAAGCAAGGATGCAGCCAAGGTTTTATTCTCCAAGTCAAACAAATTAGAAATCACCTGGGAGAGTTGAGACAGAAGCTCTAGGGCAAATTTGGTCATGTGTGTTTGGTAATTAATGGCTTTAAATGCCAAGGGAGCTGAAGTGTACATTTTCTTGCCCAGCCTTTCCAGGATCCTGCTGTCCTTATCTGAAGGAAGGAGAGAGGGTGAAGGCAGTAACCTGGATGGTTTGCCTGAAGCCAGTGAAATAACTGATGGGTCTGCTGAAGGACATTTTAATAGGAACTTACAGTCCCTCAGGGACCTTGTAAAATCGGTCAGGCTTCTTAGGGACAGGAGGCTGGGAATCAGAGGCCTTGGAGGCAGAGGCAAAGGCATCTAGGAAAGCAGGTAACACAATAGGAATAGCTGAAGGGCTGGGTGATTCCACCTGCAGAAGGTCGTAGTATCTGTTTTGTACGTCAGACATCCGCATGGTACCCCATTTGAAATGATCTCTCATTTTGACTAAGGTCTCACCAAAAGAGAGTTCTTCCATGGGTAAGTCAGTTCCACTGGAGTCCTCCTCCGGGGAAGTGTAGTTTAGAGGGGAGGGATCTGTGAGGAACAGGCAAGAGAGTCCTGTTCTGAAGATGCATCTTCATCTGAAAAAGCCTCTTCTCTAACTCTTCTATGTGGAGATGTTGTGCGGGGTAGAGTAGGGACTGAATGGGAGGTTCCTTTGGAGGAGACAAATGTTTAGTTTTCTTCTTCTTTTGATACAGGTCTGTCCTATGTAACGTAGGTGGCTTGGATGAAGGCCTACATAAAATAATATCACGAGTAAATTTCCTCCAGCACCAGGATTTGGGGTATCTCCTTAGGCCCTTCAGTTATCACGCGCATCGGTTCCCCCTGTACATCCGAGAAGGATGCCTGTTCAGCCTCTGAGGATGTGTCTGTGGTCGGGTCCAAGGTGGCCTCAACATTGGACTCGGCTTGTGATCCACAACCAGAAACTACACATCTGTGGAATCTCATCTGCCTTAAGAGAGATGTCCATAGTAAGAGCTGCAGAAGCTTCAGGCTTCTGCTTTTTGCTCTTCCACTTAACGACCGACTCAACCCCCCACCCCCACCCCATCCCAGAGGATCCCTCCATTGCCCTTTTAGCTAATAACTTTAAGTGCTGGGTTTCAAAGTAAATGGCTAAGGAGGAAAGTCTACTACTTAGGGTCTTGGGCACAAAGGCCTGGTAAATGAAATAGGATTTGTGTTTGTGGGTAGGCCCTAGGCAAAACAAACACTGAAGATGGCTATCTTTATGTGGAATTTGTCCTCCACACTGCCATTTGCTTTTTTTGGATGACATGAACCCTATCACAAAACAGCAGCACAAGAAACAAGATTTCCCCAATGGGGCACTTATCTGAGAAAAACGCTGGAACACAGCTAATGGCTCGGCAAGCAGAATTGCATTCAGACTGGTGGCAGAGAAGTTCAGAGGTAGGCGAGTACATCACTTTTATGGACAACCTACTTGCGACATGTATCCTACAGTAGTGAAAGACATTTGCATACTGGCTGACGTCAGGTTGCCTACGGGGGAGAACTCCCACATTTTAAGAATACTGCAAAAGATGAATAGAAGGACATCTGGAGACACCTGAGGAAAGGTAACGCAAGAGATAAACGGTCAGTGAAGAGGAGGGAAGATAGAGAACGGGTCAACCTCAGTATGTAAGAAAACAGACAATGCATAAAAAAGATAAGGGGGAAGGCAGAGTGGAAAGGAGTACTGCAATAGTGATCAGATATGGTAATTTCGTACACAACTGTACTATGTCCTTCCTTAGATTGCTGTTGCAGTATTTCAAACTGTTGGGTGATTCAAGAAGTTTATACTTATAAAGGATGGATGACTCAGGTATAGGGAAACTGAATTAATCCAGAGAGAACAGATCTGGCAAATAGGCTCTGGATCTTGAGAAAGCATCAGTATTTGTCTGCATGCACACAGAAGGCAAAGTAGCTGGTTCCTGAACAGCTCTGTAATCAATTACTTTGTAAAAAAAAAACATTGCCAAAAGAGGCAACCTCTGTAGTGAAATGGGCTTTAACCAGAGAAGATAAGGATTTGCCATGGTGGACGTAACAAAAGGAAATTAAGAAATCCAGTTAACATCAGTTTTCTTGTTGACAGGGTTGCCCAAATTATCATCCTACAAAGAAACACACAGCTGGTTAGCTTTTCAAATGGCTGGTTTTATCCAAGTAAAATCTGAGCTACCTCTGCATGTTCAGAAAATGAAGGATGCCTTCACCCTTGTTCTGAGGGTTAGGGGAAGATTAATAGCTTGGCTGAGGGAAAACTCTGACATTAGGAATGAAAGCGGGACTGATCCTCAAGGGAAACAATATCCTTATAAAAATGAGAAAGATAAAGGGAAGCTCTAAGGTCTTGAAACTCAGAACGTCTTATAGCAGAGGTAACGGCCACTAGTAGAATGTTTTTCCATGTACAGAATTTGAGAGAAGTGGAAGCTACTAATTCAAAAGCAAGGACAGGAAGCTTTTCCAAGACAAACTTTAGGTACTACAAAGGACAAAAAGCTTTCCTGAGTGATGTCAAATGAAGGATGCCCTTGAGAACCTACTTTACCTCAAGCCTAGAAAGCAGTGGTTGATCTAGAGACAAACATGCAGAAATGTCAGATAAATGTGCCTTAACACTGGAATAGTTGACTTGGGTTCTTAACTCATACAAGTAAGAGAGAAAAGTAGGAACCCTTGTTTGAGTAGGGTTCTGCTTGTTAGCACACCACCACGCAGAAAATATTTTCCATTTATACATCAGCCCCTCTTCATGCCTATGACTTTCTAGTGGTAGGCTCCCTGCCTCATGAATAACCTGTAGCACCATCCTAAGAAAACTGGTCTCAGAGATCAGTCCAGGAGTCGAGGTTGTCATAATGGTTAATGTCGCTTGTCCAGTCAGGATAAAATGGACGAGTCTTTGTAGGTTCTGTTGAAGCAGCTTTAATATATACAAACACATCAGGCTTAATAACTTTAACTTAGATAAACAAACTAGCTATTACAATCATACATGCTCACGCTCTGGCTGCACTCAAAATGCCATTGAAGCTAGCACGTCCTTGCTATTTATATGCATGTGTCAACATTGAAACGCTTCTTAAAGGGTACAACATACACACACTAAAGTCATGCAAAGTTGATGACATTAATTGACATACAATGAATACAAATAATTCTTTGTCATGCAATTATACAGAACTAAATACACAAACAATTATGTCCAGGTTGCTGTGTACTTCTCACTAGGTCTGCAAATACAACCAAATTGTGTAACATAGAAATTAGAATCAGGTCTAGCAAATGGGATGGGTCTCTGCTGAATGCTCAACTTCAGGGACATCAGGATCATCAACAAGAATTGAAGTAGAAGGATCATCATCAGGAATGGAAGAAGTCGTCAAGACATGTTCTGCAACTGGAACACTGTCTGGATTGCTCTGAGATCTAGAGTCTTATCACATGAATAATGCTGCAATATTGATTCTGGTACAGGAAGATGATGTGTGTGATTTCTCCAGTACTCTACACCCTCAGATTCTAAGAAGTAGGATCTCGGCTCGGCACATACTTGACCAATCCAGCCGAAACCTTTTGCCGTTTGTATCCTCACTCTCTTTCTTTCAATGGACGAAGAAATCTGCTCGATTCATCATAACTGTACTTCTGCAAAAAACACTTTCTGAATAATTGGGCTCTAATTGTCCTGTTCTTAACTTTAGGCCTCAACAAACTGGAACCAATAGGCAGTGTTCTTCTGGTTTGCCTAGATGGAAGTGTCTGAGCATGTGACCCAAGTATATCGTCACGGGGTATGTTTCTGGGATTAAGTAAATTCAAAAAGAAACCGGTATTATCACGCTTTGACCTTTTAAGTAATTGCTTTCCACTCTGGACTGCATGTTCAGCTAGTCCATTTGACTGTAGATATTCTGGACTACTAGTAACATGTACAAAGTCCCATTCTTCTGCAAATTTCTCAAACAACTGACTGGTAAATTGGGTACCACTGGCTGAAATAATGTTGTGTGGACTACCATGAACTCAGAAATGTTTCAACTTGGACGCTAGGTTAGGTAGCAAATCAATCTCCAGTTCAAATAAGAGTCTACCAACACTAAATAATGTTAATTGTTCCACTCGAATAGATCAGTGGCTACTGTTGACCAAGGTAGTTCAGGAACTTGACTTAGGTGAAGCGGTTCTTTATGCAAATGCAATTTAGTACTATTGTATACTGAACAAGAAGAAAGTACTTTATCAATGTATTTTATTACAGAAGGCCAAAATACTAGTTCTCTCACCCTTCTTTTGGTAGATTCGGAACCTGGGTGACCACGATGCAAAATCTGGATATATTCATGTTGTAAAGAAGCAGGAACAATTTTGGGACCTTTGAAAATAATGCCATCTTCCATCAACATTTCATTTCTGTAAGGAAAATAAGTTTGCACTTCAGGTGGTACAATAGATTGCCATGATGGTCATCCAACATTAATGTAGTGGTTGAGCTTTGTAAAATTGGATCAGTGTTTGTATGATTTCTCAACTCATCAAGTCTTGTGGTGGAAAGATTACTCACTTCCATGATGTCAAAGTCAAAATTCTCACCATGAAGCTGTTCTGTTTCTGGGCAATGTGGATAAGGTATCTGGATAAAATAAAGTTTAGCTTTTGTATAGACCATTTTGAAGCTGAACTTTTGCAATTCAAGCATCATTCTTTGTAATTTTGCTGCAGCTGAATGCATAAGCTTCTTTAGAAGAGTAACTAGGGGGTTGGTGATCAGTTTTAATCTGAACAGCGTGACCATTGATATAATCATGAAACTTTGATCATGCAAATACTATTGCTCAATTTGAGCATATTGCAGTTCAGTTTGGGTAAGAGTTCTTGATGCATAGGCTACTACTGGTCTGCCTTCTTGAAGAATAACTGCGCCAAGACCAAATTTTGAAGCATCACAGGAAAGAGTTGCTGATTTATTGACATCACAGTATCTTAATGTAGGCAGGGTGGCAATTTTCTGCTTAGTGTCTTCAAATACATTCTGACGCTGTTCCAACCAAGACTGTACAACATTTTTGAACGTCAGCTCACTCAAAGGTGCTGTCAACATCACTGAAGTCTGGTATAAACTTGCCTAAATAGTTGACCATCCTACGAAAATGCTGTAGAGCCAGAACATTATCTGGTGCTGGCATCTCAAGAATAGCTGCTTGCTTTAATGGGCCTGGTCTCAAGCCAGTGCTACTAAATAAATGACCTACATATGTAACTTCTAGTAGCCTGAATTTGCACCAGAGGATTGAGCTTCAATTTCACTTCATGTGGTCTATCTAGAACTTTCTTTTGGTTTCTGTCATGCTCTGCTTCACCACTGCCTTGAACCAATAAAATCATCTACTATTGTGGCATAAGGATAACCTGAAAAAATTTGCTCCATTGCACGCTGGAAGACTTCACTTGCAGAACTTAATCCAAATAGCATCCCAAGGAATCTATAGCTGCCAAATGAGGTACTGAAAGTAGTTGGTAATGAGAATTTGTGATCAAGCATCACATGCCAAAATTACCTTTTTGCATCCAGGACAAAAAAAACAGTGACATTTGGTATAAGGCTGCAACTTCCTTGAATGTACACATTGGATGATGCTGTCTCTAATTCTTTGCTCAAATCTCTTGGGTTAATACATATTCTGACTTTGTCTGAGCCTTTTTTGTGGCCTGCTACCATGGACGACATCCATTCGGTTGGTTTTGTTGTTGTTGTCTTTCGACTTTTCCCGGTTAGGGGTCGCCACTGCGGAACTCCAGTCCGCTAATGATTGGCAGTAGATTTTCACGAACGCTGAGGTGCCAGCTCGACATTCAACCTTCAACAAAGGCATGCCCATTTACGCATGTCTTTCGAATGCCCACCCAACCGCGGGGAGGACATGCAGACTCCACACAGAAGGCACTCCCCGCACTCCAGCCGAGAATCGAACGGGAGAACCTCTTGCTGTGAGGCAACAATGCTACTGGATAAATTACAAGTTACTGTACCATTTTATCCAGCTGAATTTTGACTTTATTCTGCATAGTTATTGGAACTTTTCTTGCTGGTCTGACTACTGGACTGACCTCTTCATGGAATACACAAATGGAAGTCTGCCCAACTTGTCTTCGGAAACATCAGCATACTCTGAGAAAATAGCTTCAGTATATGATGAATTTCTTTGGTAAAAGCAAGCAAATTCATTCTCAAACTGTCTCAGACCCAATAATGACTGCAGAGGTCTTTGAACTACATAAAATAAGCTGCAACAGTTCCTAGCTAAATAAAATGAAAGGACTACTGAGCCTTCAGTTTGAATTTCTTCACCTCCATAAGCAATAAGTTTCGCACAACTAGCCACATTTGAGTTGTTCACCAGTTCTCACCTTAGCAAATGTGTCTGATGACATAACATTACACTTTGAGCCAGTATTCAATTTAAGCTCGGTGGATTTACCATTGATCTGGACAATACGAAACACCTCATTCTTTGCCAACAAATTTAATGCATTAACATTTTCAACAAATACTGATGCACCATCTATGTAGAAAGTTGAATCGCAGCTCTCTATATGATCAACTTGCTTTTTCGAGTGACCCTTCCTTATAACTGTGCGAGGTTTACTTGATTTGCAGAACTTTTGAAAATGGTACCATTTTTTTTTTTTTTTTTTTTTTTACAGTTCAGTCATTGTTGACCAAATGCTAAGCATTTTTCTCTTTTAAGACTCGTGACTGGCGCCACAATTGCGACAGTTAACAATAAAGCCGGACTGTACTGCACTGAGCATGTCCTTTTCTTAGAACTTGCTGGAAAACTACAACTCCTCCCAGGAAACCCCGTAGCAGTTGCAGCTGCCATGTGCTTAGGCCTGCTTCTGTTAGCCATGTGTTACATGCTGTCTACATTTGCTCTGGAGCCTGCTGAAACCATGCTCTTATCACTTGCATCTCAATAGCTTTGCTCAACATTAAATCACTGTTATGAAGCAAAATCTTTCTCATTGCAGCGCTATTACTACCACACACAAGCCTGTCCTTTATCAACTCATCTTTTAAGTCACCAAACTGACACATTTTAGCTTTGTTTCTCAAGTCAGTTATGTAAGCTGCAAAGGTTTTCCCTGGTTTTTCATCTCTTGTAAAAAACAAACACCTCTCTACTGTAATATTTGTCTGAGGGTTGCACATTTCCCTGAACTTGCACTTCAAACACTTGGGGTCTTCCCTTGATTCAGCTTGTACACAAATATGACAGTTTTCACTCTCATATACTGCTGGTGCATACACAAATGAATGCACTCTTTCAATGGCCTCTGACCCAGCTAGGTTTAGCAAAATGAATGCCCTGGTGCGTGCACCTCTTTCAGAATAAGCTGCGTATATAAAAACATCATACGCTTGCTCAAATACTCTCCAATTCTCTGCAATATTCTGATCAAACACCAACGGTGAGGGGTTTCTGAAATCCATCTGCCATATTAACACATACCAGCAAACGCTTTTGCGAGTATGCACAAACATACACACACATACATATGCCAGATATTTACGCCAGTATTTGTAACTATGCCCAATAGCACAATAAGCCTCTGAATAACTGAACTTTGCAAAATAAGTCTCTTGGGCACTGTAATACTTTTGAAATCACTGTACTGTAAGAAATCACTTCTCATCAGTGTAGGAAACATTGCGAAATAAGACTTTTTGGCACTGTAATACTCTTTAAATTACTGTACTGTAAATGCCACTTATTGTAAGAAACATTTCAAAATAACTGCACTGTGCGAATAAATTGGGCAGAAGAAGGTCAGAGTAAGAAGCATTTCAAAGTTACTGCACTTTGTGAATAAACAGTACACAGGGCACTGAAACTTTCCCAAAATGGCTGTACTTTACCAAGTAACTCTTTACAGGGTAAGAAACACTCTGTAATGGTGGCACTTTGCGAAAAGACACACCCAACTTAAGAAACTTTTCAAAATGGCTATATTTTGACTGTACTTTACAAAATAGTTGCACTTTGCACACAAACTCTGTGGAATAAATGCACAGTAATAAGCACACACTAAGTACTTTTACACACTTTGAAATACTTTGAATAACTAGTTATGCCCTGAATACAATGCAAAGTAGTAGTTATGCCAAAACACATTACTTTGCCAAAAAACATGCAGACACCTAGCTTTAGTTATGCTTAATGTGCCCTTTTTTATATTCGTTTTGTTCATTTAAACTCTTTTCATGCCCCTTATACTTTTCTTGTGCTCGTTTTACTCTAAACATGCCTGTTTTGCTTTAAATATGCTCGTTTTGTAATTCAAAGGTAATTTGGAACCCCTTATGTGCCTTTCTGATGATCATTTTGTCAAATATCTTAATTTTAAACATTTTGTTTAATTAATAAACCTTTTTTGCCTCTCATTTGTTCACTGTTAACTCTGCACCTTGTAGCTCTGAAAAGCAGTCTCTGCAATCCCAGTTCCGACACCATGTCACTCGTCTAGTCAGGATAAAATAGACGTGTCTTTGTGGGCTCTGTTCAAGCAGCTTTATTATGTACAAACACATCAGGATTGAGGCTTAATAACTTTTAACTTAGATAAACTTGTAAACAAACTAGCTATTACACTCACACATGCTCACTCTCTGGCTGCACTCACAAAATGGCACTGAAGCTAGCATGTGCATGGTATTTATATGCATGTGCCAACCTTGAAATAAAAAGTACAGTTGTGTACCTACCATAAATGTAGATGTTCGAGTGTATTCACTGTTGCAGTCATTACACTTGGGTTATCCTGCTGGCAGGCTACCCGCAGTCGGCCAGAGTTCCAATGTCTAGGTCCGGCGTCGGTTGCTGTCACCTCTTCCCTGACGTCAGTGCGCCAGGGGTATAAAAGATGCAACCAACGACATTTTCTTCAGTTTTTCTTGCCCTAGATGTCAGGTGGCCCCAGATAGGAAGGCTGAAAAAACTACATTATGCCAAAAACCATGTATGTACCAATATAAACATAGCCTTCATCTACAAGCAAATACACCACATAGGTTGTATAGAGTTGAGAAGTACAGAGAAGTCCCAGCAAAGAAAAAGGGGGGTGGTGGGTGGGTAACCTGGACTGCAACAGTGAATACACTCGAACATCTACATTTATGGTAGGTACACAACTGTACTATGTTCATCGTGTTTCACTGTTGCAGTCATTACACTTGGGTTCAATCCCAAAGCTGAGGTTGGGCGGCTGGGTCTAAATTAGATTTGCAGAGGCTACCAGGCCTTGCAGAACTGCAGTGGCAAAGCCTGCTTTGGATTTGGAGTAGAGAGGTAAGTGGTAGTGCTTGGTGAAAGTGTGCACTGAACTCCAGGTTGCAGCTTCTAAAATGTATTTGGTTGGTACTCCTCTGAGAAAGGCTGCTGAAGTGGCTGCTGCTCTGGTAGAATGTGGTCTAATGCCCTTAGGCACTGATTTGCCATGTTGTGCATAACAGAAGCGAATGCAGTGTCCTATCCATTTTGAAATTGTCTGCTTTGTCATAGGCTTTCCTTGTGATCCTGCAGCATAGGCTACAGACAGTTGCTCAGTTTTTCTGAAAGCTTTTGTTTTGTCTAAGTAGAATCATAGCTGTCTGTGTATATCCAAAGCGTGCAGAAGTCTCTCCCCTTTATTCTGGTGGTTTGAGTAGAAAGTTGGTAAATGAATGGTTTGGTTCAGGGCCACATTGGAAACCACTTTTGGCATGAATGTTGGGTTTGTCCTAAGAGAAACCCTGTCCTGGTGAAAAATGATGAAAGGTTCCACAGCCATTAATGCCTGTAACTCTGAGACTTTTCTTGCTGAAGTTATTGCTAGGAGCAGAGCAGTTTTCCATGATAAGAATTTTATATCAGCTGTGCTGGCTGGTTCAAAAGGAGGCAGTGTGAGCTTTTCTAAAACAAAACTGACATCCCAAGTTGGTACTGGTGCTCCCCTTGGGAGTCTTGTTTTTTGCCCCTCTGAGGTACTGTCTTAGTAGAGGATGTGAAAAAATAGGAGGTTCCATATTGTAATGAGCTGAAATGGCAGAGGCATGGATCTTAATTGATGAGAAAGATAGGCTTTTGTCCAGCATCTCAGTTAGGTATTGTAAAATCTGAGGTATATTTGGAACAAGTGGTTTAAGCCCTTGTGCCTGGTTCCAAACACAGAAACTCTTCCATTTTTCTGCATAAGATTTCCTAGTGTTGGGCCTCTTGGCTTCTAAAATGACATCCATAACAGCTTTAGAAAGAGGCGCAGTCTGAGTGGCTACATTATCTGCCATGCTGCCAGATTTAAGGTTCTGAGTTGACTGTGCAGAATCTGACTGTTTTGTTGAGTCAGAAGATGAGGAATTTGAGGTAAAGGCCAGGCTGGGCCTTGAGACAAGCTCTTTAGGATTGGGTACCAGTGCTGGCGTGGCCAGTCTGGGGCAATCAGGATAATCTTTGGCCTCTTAAATTAGGCTCAGAAACATCAAATCCCTTTGCTGCACTCCAAAATAAAATTCTCTTCCATTTATCTGCGTACACTTTCCTTGTAGTAGGCCTTCTGGCTTCCAAAATAACATTCAAAACTTGCTGTGGAAGTTGAGACCCTCCAGAGTTCAAAACAGAATATGCCAGGCTGTTAGGTGAAGAGAGTGAAGTTTGACATTGAGTAAATGACTGTTCTCCTGAGACAGTAGGTGTGGAATCGAAGGCAAAGGCCATGGAGGTTCTCGTACCAGACTTCTCAGTAATGGGTACCAGTGCTGTCGAGGCCAATCTGGAGCTATTAAAATCATCTTTGGCTTGTCCTGTCTGACCTTTAGGAGTACCTTTGGGAGGAGAGGCAGAGGTGGAAAGGCATACACATGAAGATTGCTCCAATTGAAAGAAAGAGCATCCACTTTCCAGGCTGTGTGATGAAACCTTTTTGTGCAAAACTTTGGCAGCTGGTAGTTTAGTGGAGAAGCGAACAGATCTATGTCTGGAGTTCCCCATGACACTGTCAATTTCTGGAATACATGAGGATCCAATTTCCACTCGTGGGGATCCATAATTCGTCTGCTCAACACATCTGCTAAGGAGTTCTGTGCTCCCGGCAGAAACCTTGCCTGAAGATTTAGCTGTAAACTGAGAGCAGTCTCCCACAAAATCATTGCTTGCCTGCATAGAGGATAAGAATGTGTTCCCCCTTGCTTGTTGATGTACCACATGACAGTTGTGTTGTCTGTTAGAATCAACACCTGCCCTGGAAGAAGTAAACCCTTGAAAGCTATTAATGCAAATTGGACTGCTAACATCTCCTACAAGTTGATATGTAGATGTTGTAGTCTGGCAGGCCACGTGTCTTGTATCCACTTTCCATTTAGATGAGCTCCCCAAGCTTTGTCTGAGGCATCTGTCGTTAGAATCTGACTCGCCTCTGGCCGGGTAACAGAGAGTCCCTTGTTTAGGTGACATTCCTGAGCCCACCACAAAAATTCCTTTTGAATGCAAGGTATTATCTGAATGACAGTGTCCATATCCTGGCAGTGCTGCGTCCATACATTTTTGAGATACCATTGTAGCTTCCTCATATGCAGTTTGGCATTGGGAAGCACTAGAATACAAGATGCCATGAACCCCAAGGCTTGAAGGACTGTCCTTGCAGTCAGCCTGGACTGATGAGACAATTGATGGAAGTAAAGGGAAAGATTCTTTTGTTTGTCCGGGGTCAAAAAGGCCATCTGGGATGCTGTATTCAGTCTTACACCCAGAAAGCACATGTCCTGAGAGGGTACTAGACTGGACTTTATTTCGTTCACAGAATACCCCAGGCATCTTAGCACTGCTATCACATATTGCAAATGATGAAGAAGTTCGTCCCTTCCTTGAGCCAGAATCAGGCAATCGTCCAAATAAGGATAAATCTGTATTCCTTTTAGCCTGAAGAAAGCTATCACTGGAGCCAGAACTTTGTGAACACTCTGGGTCGAGTAGATAAGCCAAAGGGCAATGCAGAGAACTGATAATGTGAAGTCCCAGCCCGAAAACGCAGATACTTCCTGCAACTGGGCCTGATAGGAACATGAAGGCAAGCTTCCTTGAGATCCAGAGTCACCATCCAGTGATCTTTGCCCAGCAGAGGTAAAAGCTGTTGTAACGTCAACATTTTGAACTTGGGAATGTCCAGATAAGTGTTGAGGATAGATAAATCCAAAATTGGTCTCCACGTGTTCCCCTTCTTTGGTACTAGGAACAGGCGAGAATAAAATCCTAGGCCCACTTCTGGCAGAGGGACCGGCTGTATGGCCCCTATTTGAAGTAGCAGAGAAATTTGTCTGTGAGCCTCCATTCTTTGTTGAGGAGGAACGTCTGGCATGCCTTTGAAAGGAGGCAAGGTATGGAAATAAAACCTGTAACCTTGGTGTATGATATCCAATACCCATCTGTCTTGGGTAATTAAACTCCAATTTTCCTTGAAAAGTGCCAACCTTCCTCCCAAAGGCGCTGCCAGACGAGAAGGTTCTGGCAGCTGAAAAGGTAGGTCATTGGGCCTGTTTACGAAAGGACTGACCCCTGCCCTCCCCCGAAGACTGTGCAGGTGAACTCCCTGTTCTAGGCCTGAAAGAGCCCTGAGCTCTGCCCCTACCACGTCTAGATCTACCCCTAGACTGGGAATCATAAGAAGGATACGTCCACCCCTTGGAAGGCCAATTCCTACTAAACTTCGGAGGCTGAACCTGCAAAAAATCTTTAACAGTCTGCATAGACTTAGCCTTGTCTTCCATTTTCTTTAAGACTGTCTCCACAGGTGACCCAAACAGCACATCAGACTGTAAAGGAGCATCTAAAATCCTTGTCTTAACATGGTCAGATAAATTCTGATCCCTCAGCCAGGCGTGCCTGCGAAGAACTGACCCAGTGGCAGCCACCCTAGATGAGGCCTGTACAGCATCAAAACCACATTGCAAAGAATGCTTACCCACCTGTTCAGAAACATGCACCAAATCCTGTAATTCCTTACACTCAATACCTTCCGCCAGAGCATCTAACTTAGACTTCAATTGAGAAAGTAGATAGTTTTGGTATTTCAACATGTGAAACTGGCAATTCAAAGCCCTCATAGCTAAGGTGGAAGAAGTATAGACTTTCTTTCCCCATCTATCCAAAGCCCTGGCCTCTTTATCTGGAGGAACCGGATTTTTACAACAGAAGCCTTGACACCCTTAGGCCCTTGACTAACAGTTTCTGGGTCCGCCCTAGGACTCTTAAAAGATATTTATGAGCTTCAGGCACCCTGTAATACCTATCCGGTTTAACAGGAGCAGGAGGCACAGAATCAGGATTAAGAGAAGCCTCTGGAAACACATCTTCCACAACATCCAGAACAGGAGGTATAGCCAAAGGCCTATGCTGGGGTAAAAACAAAAATTGCCTAAGCCTTTTCCTGGAATCAGAGAAGTCCTGACCTTCCCACTTAAAATGCTCCCTCATGGAATGAAGAGTCTCTGAATAAGAAAAATCCTCTGGAGGAGAAGCAGAAGGAGTAGAATCATCCACATCAGAATCAGAATAAGGAGAATACTCCTGCAAGTCTTCAGCCGAAGACTCTGAAACATCCGAAGCCTGCTCAAAACTCCCCAACTCTGGTTCCACCCTAGGCCTCTTATCAGGAGGGGCAAAGAACCTCTAATTAAAGTAATTAAATCTTCTGCCATTTTGAGCATGTGCTTCTTGGGCACAGATCCTGATGAACTAGGAGTGACACCAACAGAAGCTAAACCTGGCCTGCCTCTGGGAGAAGCCTTGGAAACAGAAGGAGAGGGCCTAACCACCCTAGGAAGGGAGGGAGTACAGTAACCTGAGAAGCCCCTTCAGCCTGACCTGCCTCCTGAGAGGCCACATCCTGCAATAACAAAGTCTCCCCCTGGGACTCCAGAGAAACCTCCGGCGGAACCCCGGTTCCACCGACACCTCAAGAACCGGCGTCCGCACGGACGACTCTTCCTGTCTGGGCTTAGCTGCTTTGTCTTTGCGCTTCTTCGAAGCGGACGCCGGAGCATCCGACGGCATATTATAATTGCACCGCTTCCCGAAGACTAACCTGGCACAATCTAACCTTCGCTTAATAGTGCGCTTATTGAACCTAGCACAAAAGCGACACCCAACAACGTCGTGCTCAGGCCCCAAACAAGGAATACACAAAGTATGATAATCTCTATGCGGTATCTGTTTCCCACAAGAAATACAGTTATTCACTTTTTCTGACATCCGGTAAACCACTGAGGCAAGAAAAAACTAAAATATTCCCAACGGGTACTTAGCCAACTTTGACTCGGTCTGAAACTCCGAATTGAAAAATTTCAGAACGACGGCACTTGCAACGCTGCTTCTGCATCGGACCATGCGGCAAAAAAGACTGAGGATATGACGTCGGTCATGCGCATTTGTACCCTGACGTCCTGATGTCAGTCTAATGCGCCTTGACCGACGTCAGCCTTATACTTTGATATTCGGGCCGACCGAGGACAGCGGACTACCCAAGTGTAAGGACTGCAGCAATGTGAGATGAAGAACATCTAAGGAGCTTCAATCCTCACTACTGACTCCAATGTGAGACTGTCACTTAAACAGGAGTAATATTTCACAATTTTCCCCTAAGAGCACAACAGAAACATGCTCCATAGCCTGGGACTGTACTGTATATGTCTATCAACCCCTAATGCAACTCCTTATTACACACTTCAGAGCAATGTGTCCCAGTTTAAGACCTCTGATACACTCGCACGTAAGCAAATTAACTCTCACACATCCAAACACTGATGGGAAAGCCTGTAACAGATTTCCAGCTGTGTCCCTTCCCCAAAATAATACAGTAATGCTGCCACCAATCAGTGTCGTCATGCCCTTCTAAAGGGGTGTCCAACTATGAAAATTAAATACTGAAACAAACAGCAAATGACCTAAGCAGCCAGGCTTTTGGAGTGGTCGTGGCCCAGGAAGTTATCAAGGCAAGTATAAGCGCTCTCAAATCGCTGAAGAAAAACACTGATTGTGCAGCCATAATGTAAGTTAATAAAAAATATTTAATACTGAGCAAAATGATTAAAATATAATACAGTAATTCCCAATAAAACAGAACTCAATCACCAGGAAAATGAAATCAATACTGTGAGACAGTGATCCAACATTCAGACTGATCTAGCTTATTAGCTATAATTTCCTAACTAACTAAAGAACATTATCCCTGATCTAAACTAAATTACTACAATAGAGCAAAGGCAAGCTTACAAGTTGTTGGTGAGCCCTTTTTGGATATCCACTGCACAGTTCAACTGACAACAAACACCGTCTTCAGCAGGCTCTTTTTATAGACTAGCCTAACTGTCAACTGTTCCAGTTCTAGTGTTCCAGTTCTAATTTTCATTTCATATTTTTAAATTCAACCAACAGCTGTTTTCTAAAAATTACTTCCTGTCTTTCAGCTTCTGACAGTAACACATAACAACTGTCAACATTCCAATGACATCATCTGTTGTTCAACTGAATTTGAGACAGTCTGCTTTTAGAATCTCTCTTCACAAAACTGCACAGTTAGAAATGTAAAAGGATAATGTTCAAGTAAAATATTCTGTTCAAACAGCTCATAAATCAACATGTAATAATTAATTTACAATATCATAGCTACTCATGCTGGCATACTTTACACAGGACAATCTGAAATTATGTATAAAAACTCAACCAGACATATTAGCTCAAATAACGATGTCTAAATTCTTCACAGAATGTATCAGATATGACCATTGCATTGCCAATGTCTACCACATAACCCTCATGTAGCACCTTGAGAGGGGAATCTAAGTGGCAGCTGCCATGTGCTCCAAGAGCTTCAGAACCAGATGAGCCAAGGGTTTTTGACAGGATATCAATTAGTAACGCAATAGCAAGACCCAGCAAAGCTGACACTCTGGAATTTGGTAGCCCTGTGATCTAAGAAACTGTGTCTGAGTGGCAACCTACAAACTCTACTGACTGCACAGGAAACAGACTGGATTTCTGATAGTTGAAATGTGACTCCCAAGGAGCTGCATAGCTGGAGTAAGGTGTCCCAGGTCCTGACTAATTATTCTTTTGGGGCAGTGGTTAGTAGCCAATCGTCCAGGTAAGGAAAGACCCGAAACCCCTGCAGCCCGAGTCAGGCTGCCACTACTGCCATTCACTTGGTGAATACCTGGGGGGAAGTGATGAGCCCAAAGGGCAACGCTTGGAACTGATGGGGATCAGCTCCCAGATGGATGCGCAAAATCTTTCTAGACTGGATTGCAATCTTAACATGATAGTAGGCTTCCTTTAATTGATCAAGCACATTCAATCACCCTGCCTCAAGAAAGGTAGAATGGAGCAGTTCCATCTGCTCAAATCAAGACTGGCCTGAGGTGCTTGTTACTCTCTGGAACCAAAAATAATCCTGAAGAGACTCCATATCCATGTTGGTCTAGTAGGACCTCTTGGATGACTCAACAACTTTTGGATTTCGATGGGAGCAGCTTTCCTCTAACACGGTGGCACATCTGGGAGGTGTTTCAATTTTTAACTTGAGTATCCAAAAATGGAACTGTATATCCTCTGGATATGACTCTCAATACCCAAGCGTCTGAGGTGATGGCTTCCCAAGCTTTTGGATGTACAGCCAAGTGACCCCCCAACTGCTCCAGAGATGGACAGCTGAGCAATGCGTCAGGGCCACTTTAAGGGCTTCCTGCAGAAACCTCCATGGAACTTCTGATTTTGTGAACTACCCCTGCTCATGGATGGCATCCATTGTTGTTAACCCCTTCATCATGGAGGAACACTTAGGAGAAGCTTCCTGGAAAAACTGCTGCACTTTCCTAAAAAGAAAAAAAAGACTTTCTCCCTTCTGGCTCCTACCAAAAGTCTGTTGAGGGGTAGTGAAATACACTTCCACCGCAGACAGCGTCTTCCCCTCCTACTCATTCCTGGTAAATGTGTCCTAAACTCTGGGACCAAAGAGAGAGGAACCATCGAAGGGAGTGTTAAAGGACACCTTGAAGCAGTCCACAAAGTTACACAGCCTCATCCAGACATGCTGGTGTATGGCAATGCCAGTGCCAATCGCTGGGACATGCTATCAACTGAATGGGACAACAGACACATGGACATGTTGGCAATGAACTATAACATGGACATCCGAGTCTCCAAGGCCTAATGAGACTCTGGAGTCTCGGTCTTAATTACCCTTAACACTTGTAAGACAATGTCCCGCTGAAGTCTGGTGAAGTAGGCTAAACAGTTCCAAGTCCTCAGCACAAAGTGTCTGAGGCATAAGAATGCTTCCCCAATGGTCCAACAACAAATGCTTACCTATTCATGGGGTAAACCAAACAGATCTCTTCTGAGATCTCCTCCTTAGTGGCTGCTGCAACCATAATAGCATCCACACCTGGACCCTTACATCCAGTGTTGACAGTCCTTGAGTGAGATCTTATTTGGCTTCTTGGGGATAGGTTCTATTGTATCAGGCTACCTATGTGCTCTCCAAGACACTAGGTCAATAAGACTGTCCAGAGGAGAAACCATCCATGTTGTTCAGGGTGGGTGGGTCCACCATGAAAGCATCCAGAAAAAACTCCTCCTCTGGAAACAGGACTTCTGTAGTCCACCCAAAATCTGGTAAAGCAGCTCCAAAAGGTGGTTAAAAGAGGTGTCCTCATGAACAGATTATGGAGACCCCCTCTCCTTCCTTGAGGCCAATGTCCCCTTTGAAGGACTCTTCTGGAGAGAGTCCAGGTTCTTCCTTTTGCTTGAAACCTCCCATCCTGGCGAAATGGGAGGGGGGGGGAGTGTTAGTGAACAGAGGCCCTAAAGGAAGGGCAAACTGAAGTCCACTTTAGGCTGAATTATGCCGACAGGCACAGATGTTGAGGGAGGGAGGGCACCAGCTGAACCTTCCACTCCTGCTGACAAGAGCACATCCTTTCCACCAAAACGTGGAAGGAGAAGGCTGACGTGGGCCTACATGTGCCAGCGGACCTAAGGTCCAAAGACCCCAAGGACTCACTAGACTCCGTGGGCCACTTCACCAACCACACCGCCAAGAGTAGAGCCAAACAACCTAGAACAAAAGCCCCGAGGAGGGATGACCCTGAAACAGGAACTGTCAAATCCAACCTGGACACCCCCTACCTCGATCTACTGGCTCCGGGGACCACTGGGCTCCAGCACAGGTAGTATTATAAACAAAAGGAATACAAGTCAAGTAGAATAAAATATAATTTTATTACAGCACAATTTCAATTTTATTAGTTTAGAATATAAATTGACTTGTTGATAACTTAAAAAAAAAACAGGAGAAGGTACTGACCTACATTTACAAAAGTAATGCACAAATAAAAATGCTACAGGAAACGCACCAAAATCATAGACAACATTAAACTTTTGTAAATATAAGTGATATTAATAAATACTGAGGAACAAATGAAGGGCAGTCACAGATGACTTATACTAGTGAGAGATTTTTGGTAGGGTGTAAAATTACATTGACTTCACTATACTGTATATTACACCAAAATAGGGGAACAAGATATAAAGAATATTATGGGACAGATTACAGTAGCCATTCATCAAAGATGTATGGTAGTAACAGAAGATTAGAACACTAAAGGAAATAAAATGATGTTTGTGTAAAGTCAAGCCATCACAGAAAACTGGCTGATGGTAGATACTTAAGAGAAATACATGCAAGTATTTGGGATTACTGATGTAATAAAAATAAAACAGAATGAAACTGAACACACATTTTGTCTAAATATGGTTCTAGGGCAACAAAACACTGATGCATGGTCCAAACCATGAACACCCATCTGGTAATAGTGTCAGACCATGCAGCTATACAAGTTAAGCTTTGTAAATGTATATTGTGATAAGCATTGGCAGTTTCAAGTATTCCTTCTGAAAAAACCTGGTTCAAGGCTCCCGAGAGCACCCCAGCACTACCAGGTTATACCTCATACCATGCTTTTCGGCCCCAAAACTTGGACCGTACCACAAAAGGAGAGGGAGTATCAATATTCGTCAAAGATACCCACACCTCCAGGTTGGTGGCACAGCACGAAGCATCATAGACTATCCATGTGCAACTAACAGTGGGTAAAACTGCCTTCCAGTTTATAGCCTGCTACAGACCACCCTCCCAAATCCAGGAACCCCACTCGGCCTTCCAACCATTATATTGGGCGACTTCAACTACCCAAACATAGACTGGGAGCATTACTCTAGCTCCAACACCCTAGCCCAAAGGTTCCTAGAATTTATAAACTCAAATGCTATGGAACAACTTGTTACCACTCCCACAAGAGGGGAAAACATACTGGACCTGATCATCACCAACATGGGGACTCTATGCTCCAGACCAGAAGTGTATCCCTCACTGCTAAGATCAGACCATAAACTAATCTCACTGGATAGTCACATCCCGACTCCACCCCCTGCCCTGAAAACCACAGTGAAAAACTTCTCTAAAGCAAATTTCACACTCCTCAAAACCGAGGTGGAATCCTTCAAAGCCCCCGGGCCTGTGGAAAATACGGCCCAGACCGCAGAATCCTTTACAAACGCATTCTATCAACACCTTCAGGAATGCATGGATCATGCAATCCCAAATAAAACCAAGACCCAATCCTCCAAAGGCAGACGTCCTGTCTGGTGGACCCCAGCCATAAACAAACTATACAATAGAAGGAGGAAGCTACTACATGATAGAGTAAAATCCCAAAAAGGGAAGGCATCTCTGATCAGTATTAGCAAAAAACTACGGGCACTCATAAAATCGTCTAAGGCCAGCTTCGAGAGAAAAATTGCACAGGACACTAAGGATAATCACAAAGCTTTCTTTAGTTATGTTAGGAACCTGGGTGGGAATTCCCAGATATGCTCAGAATTAGTCCAAAATGACAAAAAATACACCAAACCCACAGACATTGCCAACATCCTAGCTGACAGGTTCAGCGCAAACTTCTCCCCCCCACCCCGTACCCACCAAAAGGGCAAATATTTATCCCAGCAGAGTGCTGCCCCCTGACATCTCAGATGCTCAGGTAAGAGCTGACCTCTCCAAAGCAAAAAACACAGCATCAATGGGACCAGACGGTGTCCCAGGCTGCGTCCTACATGAACTCCAAGAAGAGCTAAACCCAAACATAAAACTACTGTTCAATCTCAGCCTTACTACAGGATATGTACCCAAAGAGTGGTGTACAGCAATAGTGGTCCCTCTCCACAAAGGTGGTGCATCAACGGATCCTGGAAACTATCGCCCCATAACCCTGATTAGCTTGGTCTGCAAAGCTATGGAAAGGATCATCATGGACCTCATAAATAAAGATATTGAGGACCTACAGACACTGGATCCTACCCAGTTCGGCTTTGTGAAGGGCAGATCCTGCCTCTTAAACCTGGTTGATTTCTTTGAAACAGTCACCAAGGCCATTGACGAGGGGAAGGTGGTCCACACAGCCTACCTGGACCTTGCAAAAGCCTTTGATACAATACCTCACTCGGGCATTATAGATAAGCTCACCAGCTTAAATATAAACCCGTATGTCACTAGATGGGTTGCAAACTGGCTCAAGGACAGAACCCACATGGTTAGAATTGCTGGAGCCATGTCAGACTCCAAACCAGTTACAAGTGGCGTCCCACAAGGCTCAGTCCTGGGACCTCTCTTGTTCGGTATATATTTCTCGGAGGTACAGGCCAACTCGGAAGGACTGTGGCTGACTAAGTTCGCAGATGACTGCAAACTGGGCACCATAATCGACTCTCCAGCCGACACAAGCATCCTCCAAAAGGGCCTCATAGAAACAGACAACTGGTGCCAGAGCCATGGCCTCAAGCTAAACGCCAAAAAGTGTATAGTCACCCCCTTTAGAAAAAACAAAGTGCCCACAAATTACCACATAGGTGGTAATCCATTAAGTACAGAAGAAGTAATTAGGGACCTGGGGACCCAAGTTGATAGCAATCTCTCATTTGACAACCACGTGGCCAAAGTGGTTAGAAAAACATTTTATATAGCCCACCTAATCATGAAGGAATTCACATCTAGATCAGGGGAGGTCATCGTGCCTCTTTACTCATCCCTCATCAGGCCCATAATTGAGTACAATGCCCCTTTCGGGATGTACCTTACCAGACACCTGCAGCAACTGGAAAGACCCCAAAAGTACCTCACCAAGAGGATCATAGGGCTCAAACAGATGCCATATGCTGCCTGGTTAAAGAAACTCCAGCTCTACTCAGTGGCATACCGCCTGCTCAGAGGCGATCTGTGCCTGACGTATAAAGCCATGTCCAACCCGGAATTAATGGACATGCTGCACCTCAGAAAATCCAAATCCCGTCGAGCTACGCGCTCGAGAGACTTGAACCTCAGCACTGAAATAAATAGGACATGCTGGAGGGACAGATTCATAACCCAGGGGCTCCTTTCACTCTGCAATAAAATCCCAGTCCAGGTTAGGCAGAGTCCCTCATCGACTCTCTTCAAGAGGAATCTTGATGAGTGGATGGGAGATCGTAGGTTTACCCCGGGTATCACTTCTGTGTCACTGTTAGACAGAGGCACAGTATACTAACCTCGAAAAAGGGCATAGCAAAATTAATTTAAAATGGGTGGCGAAAGCCAGACGCACTCTGGCTAGGCTTATAAATGCCCTAGGGCAGATAGCCTAGTATGAACCTATGAAAAGAAAAACTGTTTAATGGTTGGGTACAGCAGACTAACACGTCATTAGATTTAACACAAACCAGTAAAGACCTTGGAAGGAACTGAGACAATTTTAAACTGAAAGGAAATGTGATAATAGTCACAGTAGATACCCACATATTTTAAAACAGTTATGGGTTTTACAGAAGCAAATAAAAAAAAAAAGAATAAAAGAGGAAAACAAACTGAACAGCAACTGAAAAAGCAGCTAGAATGAGTACTTAGAAAACATGAATAATCAGAAGTTATTTACTTACCCTAACTTGGCATTTGTGTGCTACTGGACTGTAGGATCAGACCTCGGATCTAATCCGGCCAAACTTCACAAGACTAAGATCCTAGTGTCAAGCTCCTCCCTCGCTCATAATCCATCCCTTCTTTCAAACCCCTCAGATTGAGTTTACTGCTAGATAGGATATCTCACAGACCAAAAACTCATCTAAACACCAGCAGGAGTGCAGACTGGAGACCTATAGTTTCTGCTTCCTCTAAAAAGTCTCTAAACTTAGGGATGGGGGACGGATGGAAGGGCACGAGAAATAATGAAACTGGACAACACAGATACCAAGTTATGGTAAGTACATAACTTCTGAATCTGATGTTGTCCATTTCATTATTTATCACTTCTGGGTCAGAATCCCCAGCTACATATTTTCCTTGGGTGGCCTTATGGAAGGATGTTCCTTAGCACCGTGGAGCCAAAGGATGCTCTGCCTCTTGAAATAACATCCAGCTTATAGTAAGACACAAAGATATGAGGTTTTGACTAAGTAGCTGCTGCACAAATCTCATCAATAGTAACTTTGGCTGAAAAGGTGTGCGATGTGGCCACAGACCTAGTTGAATGCGCTTTTGGTGGGCACAGTAGCTGCATTTCTTGTGCTGAATAATACAGTTTGTAATCCATTTGGAAATAGAAACCTTTGAAACTGCTTGGCCCAGCCTATTTGAAGAGAACGCCACAAAAATAATTGGTCAGTTTTCCTAAAGGGTTTCATTCTGGGTAAAAAGAAACGTAGCTATCTATGCACATCAAGAAGGTGAATTTATATATTTCCCTTTATTCGAATGATTTGGAAACAATACTGGCAATTGGATAGACTGATATTTGACTCTGTGGCTACCTTGGACATGTTAGAAAGGCTGGCTCTCAAAGACACTCGTCCTTATGAAAGATAATATCTGAAGGTTTTGAAGAAAGGGTCTGCAGCTAGGACACTCTTATTGTAGAAGTTATACCAACAAGGAAAACCGTTTTCCAAGACAAACGTTTTGCATTGCAAGAGTCAACAGGTTAGAAAGGCTTTTAAGTCAGACCCTGAAGAACAAGTCAGATCCCCAAGGTGGGGTAGGATCTTTAATTGGTGGCCTAAGTAAAAACACTCCTTTCATAAATGCCTAACACAACCTGGACGCAAAAAACAATTCCTTTCCCACATAAAAATTTTAGATTCCTGCCAACTGCAGTTTAATGGTGGAAAAATTAGCTGCTTCCTGAAACAGCAGAGACAGAAAGAGCGAATGAGTGGCACCAAAGCCAAACAGGGATCAATATTCAGCTTGGAATCCCAGATTGAAAATCTTTTCAACTTACTGTTATAATTTTTTTTCGTAGGAGGCTTCTGAGAATCAAGGATAATCTCTCTCACTGGTGAAGGCAGCCTGGACTTAGTTATAATCATTGGAAGTAGAGAAACCAAGAGGTTAGTCTCAGGGACAGAAGATTGGGTATCTGAAGACCCCACGGATGGGAGATTAGATCCAGAGATGGTTCCAGTACCCAGGGAGGATACCTGAGATGAGACCATAGGAAGGGGAACCAGACCTGCCGAGGCCAGAAGGGAGCAATGAGAATTTGAGAACTCTTCATCCTGCTGGCTTTCTGCAAGACTTTTGGAATCAATGGAATGGGAGGATAAGCATACAGGAGACCCAGAGGCCAAGAGTGGACCAGAGCATCCCTCGGGGGCTTGCCTGTCAGGCGGATCAGAGCAAAGCACTTGCTGCACTTGCTGTTCAAGGTGGAGGTGAATAGGTAACAGCAAGGCCGACTCCACTGAAAGATCTGATTTGCTACTGAATGAATTAGGGACCACTTGTGAGAACTCAGAATTGACCCTGCTGAGTTTGTCCACCAAGATTTTGGTCTCCCCAGGAATGTGCATTGCATGGAGAAAGCAGTCGAAAGATATCACCCATTCCCACACTCTCATGGCCTATCTGCACAATGGGTTCCCTCTTGTCTGGTGATGTACCAGACCAATGACATGTCTGTGTGGACTGCAATTGTCCCTGGAGGAAGTTAGCTTTGAAAGGCTTGCAACAGTCAGAAGGGCTGCCCTCATCTCCAGAACATTTATATGCAACTTGGTCTCTACAGGGGACCATGAGCCATGGACTGTTCTTTCCTGAAAATGCCCCCCACCCCATCAAGGAAGCTTCCGTGATCACTGTGGCTCAGGCAGACCCCGCACTCCATCAAGGAAGTATCTGTGGTCACAATGGCTGAGGGAATGAAAAGAGTCTGCCCCGAAGTAGGTTCTCCGATGTGAGCCACCACTGGAGGTGTTTTCTGCAAAAGGACGTCAACCTGATTGCCACTGATGACAAGTGATAAATGATGGACCATTGAACTGATAGGGTCCATTGTAGAACCCTCATACAATACCTTGCCAAGGGAACAAGCAAAATTGCTGCTGCCATGGATCCCAGCCCTCAAATTAAAAGCACTGGAGGGGAGGAGTGGTCCAGAATTGCTTGAACCTGTTGAGTCAATGTGCTGACTCTGAGGGGGTAATGCCGCCATCACTGTGACAGTGTTGAACATTCCAATGAACTCCAAATTTTGAGCTGGAGTCAAATTTGACTTCTAAAGGTACCTTCCATTGAATCATCTTCCTGTGCCTTTAGAACAACACAATGAAAATCTGCAGAAGATGGTCCCTGGCCTGCAATAGTCAATGTCTCATGGGAAGAGTAAGGTGCCAATTGCCCAGGTATGGACACACATGGAATCCTTGCAGTGTCAAGTGAGCTGGAACCACCACCATGCATTTAGTAAACACCTGGAGGGCTGTGGCAATCCAAAGGACAGGGCTCTGAATTTGTAATGACTGGCCCCTAGCCAGAAGCACAAGTGTCTCCTTGACAGTCTGTCTATTTTGATGATTGTGCATGTCATGGAGATCCACAAAGCACATCTACTCACCCTTGCATAGAAGCAGTAATATGGACTGAACCATACCCATCTGGAACTTCAACATGCGAACACTCAGACTGAAGCTGCTCAGATCCAGAACTGGACGTAGGTCTCCTGTCTTCTTTGGCATCAAAGAAGCACGAGTAAGTTTTGGATCCTCTTTGTTTGGATGGGACCTGTTGGACAGCTCTTTTTTTAAGAAGCTTTTGAACTTCTATTATAGCTAGCCCCCTCTGACTGGGTGGAATGTTGGAGAGACTGCTCGAGTTTGGGAAGAAGAAGGGAAAAGGGAATGAATGAGGCCATGAATATTATGGTTTAGCACCCAGTGTTCATTTGTTATGCTTGTCCAGGCATCCAGGTGCAACAAAAGATGGTCTCTGACTGCCTCCAAGGCAGAGCAGTCGGGCAACACTTCAGGAGCGCTGATGAGGCTCGTCGGAGAACGGCTCTCTGAAGCCTTGATTTTGAGGACCCCCACTGCCTCTAGGGCAGCACCTTCCATTGAATTCTTTTCCTGTGCCTCTAGAAGAATCATCATCTTGTGATTCCTGGAAGGATCCTTGAGACTTATGGAAGTGGATATTCTTACTTCCTTACTGGTTCCTGGAAAGGACCACTGACTAGCAGAGAACTTGAACCCAACCACAGACCAAGTCTTACCCTCCTGCCCACTGTGGGCGAGTGTCGCCTTGAGCAATGGTCTAAACAGTGAGGAACCATCAAATGGAGCATTAGTAAAAGAATCCTTGAAGGGTTCCGCAAACCCGCACAGCCTCATCTAGGCATGCCTCCTTAAGGCAATGCCTGTTCCTGCCGCTCAAGAGGTCCCTTCCACTGTGTTGGAAATTAACCTCATCGAGGAATTAGCTATGGAAGAAAAAGTTGCCAACTGAGGAGACACCTTCTTAAGGTCCTCCTCAGACATGGTCTCGGACAGAGATTTGACTAGCTCCTGTATCAGATCTCTTTGGGGTGGACAGTACACCTCTGCTCAGCCAGCTCTTTCTTTGTGGCTGCCGAAACAGCAACAGCATCCACAGGCATATCCTTATCCAATACAACCTATCTGAGGGAGGGCTCAAGTATTTATCTGCTTTTTTCAGGATGGGCTCCACAGTGCCCTGCTCCTTCCAAACCCGGTGGGAAATGCGGTCAATCAGTTTATCCGCCGGGGGGGGGGGGTCAGCCAGGATGTAGACGGACCCATTCCTAAGGCCTTCAAAAACAATGACTACTCAGAACGAAAAGGTTGGGTAGACCATCCACCTTTTTGTTTCAGAATTTCCAAGATCTCCCCAAAAGAGACATCCAGTAGAGATCTAGGGGATCCTTCTCCCTCATCAAATTTGGTATCCTCAGTGAGAGAATCCATTGGATAGTCTTTAGTGCCACCTCTTGGATTTCTTTCTGTGAACCTCCTCAGCAGGATGCTCTGTGAAGGACACTAAAGACAATGGGACCCCCTTGGGGTTGGTGACAGTCTGACGACTCACTTGGGAATGCTGACCATGGACTAGATGACTGGGTTCAGAGTTCAGAACAAATATAGGCTGAGATGGATCTGGGGGAAGAGGGGTGGTTGCTCTATTGCTCTAACCCTAGAGAAGGTCCTCCTCTACCATCCGGAAGGCTGACAGACTGGTGGACACCCCTCCTCGTCCCTGGCAGCCGCAGCCACCTGGGGAGGAGGAGTAGAGTCCACTCCAGAATTCAAGCCTCCCGACAGTATCAGACCCGAACTATCAAGGGTTGAGGCACCATCAAGGAGGGATGGCTCCACAAAGATGGACCTGACACCTGCTCCCCTTGCTGATATCTCTGGTTAGAATGAATCGGAATTGAGCCAGTCTGGGACCCTGATGGATTCAAGGACAAAAATCTACTTTTCTCTGCTGAAACCCCTCTCAAATGAACCAGATCCTGGCGTTCGACAGGCCACACTGAACTGGAAGAGAAGTAATTAAAGATGGGGTAGGGGACCTCCCTGACCCAGTCTAGAATGGAGAAGCAATAAGCCCCATCTCAATCTGTGCCCTGAGGAAACTCCTCATCATCCTGTCCATATCCATTTGAAGAAGGTTTCGAGACAATCTTGAAGAAGCAGAAAAATATTTAGATCTGGCAGGGGGAAACTGTCTTGAAAATCGGAGCTTGAGAAGCTTGCTTTTGAAAGGGTATTGGGGATCAACTCCATAGTCTTGGACTCATAGTTTTAGGATCCAGTAGGGCACTGATCCTAGACAGGGACAATATTATAACCACCATTGGATCCGGGGTAAATAACAGATCCGAAACCTCAGAAGCACTCTCCTTCGGATCCAAGGTCTTAGGATCCGAAGGGTCTCTAAGCCTATATGGATCCACAGACTTCTGCTCTGAGACACCTCTAAGCTTGTCCGGATCCAAAGCCTTCAGATCTGAGGTCACCCTAAGCTTGCTAGGATCCAAAGTTGTCAGATCCGATGAACCTCTGGACTTGCTTGGATCAGAGGGCCCTGGATCTGACAGTCAGGGAGGATTTTTGACTGGAGAACAGGAGGAAGCTACTAGGGACATAGAGGAGGCCCTTCCCCTATGCACCTTGGAGCTGCATAGTCAAGCCAGGGTCTGAGCTCTGGAGGAGGGGAGAAGCCCCTTTAAAATCAATGTATTCCCTCCGACCTGCTAGGACATGGGAGGTTAACGCCCGGGCATAGGACAGTCAGAATGAAGGTGCAAACAGATGTGAGGGGAGGCAGCGAAGAAATAATTCACCCAACTCCTAACTAAGAGGAAAAAGGCAAGAACACAGTCAAGAAAGAGCAGAAAAAAATCCCACTTATCTTCCAAAAGTCCTTCAAGAGCTATGGACCATGTCTGTGCTTTTCTGTGGCAAACAAAATCTGAGGGGTTTGAAAGAAGACAGAGATTATGGGAGAGGGAGGCGCTTGAGGCTTGGATCATAGCCTTTTGAAAATCTGGTCGGATCCCATGACCCAGAAGTGAGGAATAATGAAATGGACAAAATTAGATCATAGTGGTTTTAAAACAGCCATTTTTTTACAATAATTATAGAGCAACCAAGTTGTCTCAACATCTGAAAAACTACATAACTAGTATCCTAAATTATGAGAATGGTAGTGTGGAAGTGGATCCAGGAAAATTACAAATGTAATTGTGAATTATTACAGTATACTATATAAGCACAGTGCTGAATTTAGTAATACAAAGAAAATAACACATTTTAGGAAATTACAACTTCCTCTATTAACAGAGCTAGAAGGATATTAACATAAAAAAGAAAGAAATTGAAATTAAAGCAGCAATGACAATCTAGAATACATGGAAACCCCCTAGCAATAATGGAATGCCAAGTGTAGAAAAAAGAAGGGAAAAAAAAGAGACAGAAAATTATAGCTAGCATATTTTAACAATAATTTTCTAGGTAGGGGACATGCCCTTAACTTCAAAGAAGCAGTAATGGCACTTGTATAAAAGGAGGGCAAGATCCCCTCGATCCAGGGTAATACATTCATTCCATTTTGATTCTGAGTCATGACTACAAGGTGTTTATGAAAAATTTTGGAAAGATACTGTTGACAATACAACTCAATCAGTGTGGGTTAATAGAAGGTAGGGAAGTGTCTGCCAATACTGACAAAACCTTATGATTCAAAAGGATGCAGTGGACTATAATATATTGTTAATAAATCTGGATGCTGACAAGAGGAACTAGGCATGGTTGTTCACTTTCACCATTACTCTCTGCTTTATATTAAAAGCCATTACTCAGGGAAATAACACAAACATAAACAAAGAAAAACTAGAAAAAATGTATTTTTGTAGATATAATACTATAGATTACGAGTACAGTTTACCCTGTTAAAAGAGGAGGTGAGCTGCAAAATAAATTAATTAGTGAATTACATTGGCAGTTGGAAATGTAATCAGAACGCTGATTTTGAATGCGTGTGTATCAATTACCAGTGTTTTGAAATTGAAACGTTTAAATTCAACAAAAGACTAGTGTTTTTAAACCATGTGATTCAATGACATTTTTATGTAAATAATGGGTTAGTTTTCAGTGTTATTTATTCTGATGAATTCTTGCTTCTTACTTCAAGATGAAAGCACTCAAACAAATTACAGTTTTGTTTTTAATTTATTATCCTGGGTTGACTTTGCGTTTGTTGTGATTTACCAGTCCAGAACAATATATAAAATTGTAGCTGACAAATTGAAATATTTGAACACAGCAAGATATACATTAAATCAGGGGTGTAGCTAGGATTTTCAAATTTGTACTGACAGCTTTCAAACTGCTACCCTCCTCCCCAGCAAAGCTACGGCCATTCTCGTAATTCACGGTTTGCTCTTTTAGTGTCGATGAAGAGGCATTCGCTGTAATGCCTCTTCAGTAATATAATATAAATTCACTCAAACTCGGTTCCTTGAATTGAAAATTAACCTGAAATGTCAGTTCTTTGAAAAATGCAGCATGGTAGTTGGGGTAGAGACTTTATGCTTTTGTTTTCTGTAACTAAGGTACAGGTTTTGAGCTTGAGTAAATTACTAACCACCTGCTACCACTAACTAGGATGTTTCATTCACACACACACCCCTACCTACCTCTTAGTGCAAGAAATATGGACAAAGCCTAAAATAAAAACAGGGACAGATATTAAATAATGTTCTCGTGAACTTAGAAAGTTGCTAGAATAACAGGATTTGTGCTAGTATGAATTTTTCTAAAGGACATGAAGCCTGAAGCTCAAATGTCTGTCATTATTTAGCAAATTCAGCCTTCAATGATTTTCTAGAAAATCACAAAATTTATGAGGAACAGACAAAAAATATGGGGCAAAAATCTGGACATTCTGCAAAATGTGGAGAGTTGAGAGGTATGCTACCTACCACACACACACACACACACACACACACACACACACACACACAACCTCTTACAGCAACAAACTCATAAATAAAACTGAGGCAAAGGCCCAAAAATAAGGACATTTTTTTTAAAATATTGCTCTTATAAACTTAGAAAGATAATAGAATAGTAGTAGGTCTTGCATCAGTACGAATTTTCTGAAAGGTATGAAATCTGAAACTGAAATGTCTGCATTATTTTCTAACTTCAGTCTTTAACAATTTGCCACTAATTTGCCAGAAAACTGCAATTATGAAAAACGGACCAAAAATGTGATGCAAAAATATAAAATTGCCAGACAATACAGCTGGGAACCTGTCAAAGGAGGGACACCATTTTAATATGAGCACAGTTAACTTAGAGCAGCTGACAAAATTAGAGAATCTACATGCATTTCTGAAATAAAAGTAATGTATAACTCTGATCATTACAGTTATTTATAAAAGTAAAGTAAACCCTCTATGTTTTCTTCCAAAATTGCTATTTTGTGGAGGGATCATTAGGGAAGAGCAACATTTTGAGCCAAAATCAGGGACAGTTGAGGTTTGGCTATGCCTAATTCTATAAAGCAATTTATTTGCATGTACCTCTCAACCTGTTAATGCAATAAATCTGGACAAGGCCAAATATATTGAGGGAACATATAAACAGTACTAAAAATTGCTCTTGTATAAACTGGGACAGTTGATAGAACAGGTCTTATTTTAGCATGCATTTTTCTGAAGGTTATAAAGTTTGAAACTAGTGTGTCATTATTTAGTGACTTAATTCCTAAATCATTTGCCAGAAAACCACAAATTGAGGAACAAACCAAAAATAAGAAGCAAAAATCTATTCATTCTTTGAAAATCTGGACAGTTGGGAGGTATAGTTCAGCTGGGGCTGTCTAAGTTTGCCGCCCTTCCCTCACAAAACCATGGTCGAATGGAGCCTCCCCCTGCAGCCATTCCAATGATCCATTACTTTGCTATTTCACTCCATTTAACATAAACACTAATGTACATACTGATTTACTTCTATGATGATTTGAACTTCATTTGAAAGTTTTATTTTGCATTTTACAGCACAAACACTAAGACATCTGCTAAACAAACTTGGCATTAAAACTTCTCTGCCCTTGAAACTCACATTCACTGAAACAACATTAAAACCCACATTCAAAGAAAAATACATTTTACCCATGGCAGATAAGAATTAATTCTGGGCTGCTTTTAAATCATAGGCCCCTTGCATATGAAACATACATGTGCTCTTTGATACACCTTCCTATTGCTTTGAACATTTTTTCAGTAAACAATGAAACAAAACTGCCCAATTCAGAACATTTCCATCATAAAAGTCTAGTCAAACTTTTACAGTCCACCATTATCAGTAAATAATATGCACAATCTCTGAAGTAGTAAAAAAATTCATCTAAATAATTCCACATTAAATAAATCTAACTAATGAAGAGGTTGCTGCTAGCAATCACCTTTATATTTCATGACTTCACCGAAAAATAAAGTGTCTGATGCCCCTGAGGAATAAATTGACTAAATTACATTAATAATAAGCTAGTAATATTGCAATAGGAAATGGATGGCAAACTGATAACAGGCTCATATAGTTAGTGGCTTAACTTTCAGTACAGCAGCATTCACCCCTTATGGGAGTAGAACCAACAACCTTCTGCATTAAAAGCAAGTACACAACATGTTGTGCTATTAGCAATGTGAGCTGACTTAGCATAATCAGCACTAAACTTCTCTTCCCCTGCAGCTCTCAGCTCCTTGTAAAATCTACGCAATACTCAACTACATCTCAACTTTGCAGCACAAGAAGTCTGGAAAAAGCCAAATTTATTGGGGTGGGTCAAAAGGGCAAAAAACAGGAACACATTAAACATTGCTTGTATAATCTTGGAAAGCTGCTAGAATAAAATGCTGTGTTACCATCATACATTTTACAGCCAAGGTCACTGTGCAAAATAGTCAGAACAACATACCACTATGCCAAATCACCTGCTTTGTGAAAGAGAGTTAGACTAAAACTTGAATGGCTATCATTTAATGAATTCAGTTCTCACCATAGCTGTCAACCTCTTAGCACAAAACACCTGGACAAACCCAGTAATGAGGGAATACAGCCCTCAAACATATTCAGTGAATTCAGTTCTTGCCATAGCTGTCAACCTTAGCACAAAAAAACTTGGACAAAGCCAATAAATAGAAGTTATGTTCTTACCATAACGTTCCATGTTAGTTGTCTTCTTCTCGCTGCCTTCTTGCTGGATGGGTTCGGAGCCGACCTCGGCTCCGACTCGGCCACTCTAAAAGCTCGAGAGTTGGTTCCACCGGCTCGAGGCTCCCCTTATATCCCACAATGCTAGGCGAGAGTTACCTCAGATCTCGTTTGTAAGCTAACCCCAGCTTATAATAGTAACAGTATAACTGTAAACAGAGTCCACCTCTAACAACAGGAAGAAAGAAGGGTGACCTACATCCTGAACCAGGAAATATGCACAACAGCATATGCCTAAGAAAGAGGTGGTAGAAAGAGAGGTCACAATCACAACTCCTCTAGGTCTGTCCAGGCCAGGGGAAGGAGGGTGGGACGCCTTAAGAAGAAGGCGAGAAGAAGACAACTAACATGGAACGTTATGGTAAGAACATAACTTCTATATGTTAAGTTGTCTATCTCGCCTTCATTCTTGCTGGATGGGACCCGTCCCTAGCACCTTGTCCCCGGTGGCCTAACGGAACAGACTCCTGAGAACAGTGGAACCAAAGTTAGCTCTATGCCTAGAAGCTAAGTCCAACTTATAATGAGAAATGAAAGTGTGAGGAGTAGCCCAAGTAGCCGCTGCACAAATGGTGTCAATAGGCAGTCTGTCTTGGAAGGCTAAAGAAGTAGCCAAAGCTCTGGTGGAATGGGCCTTAGGTTTATTAGGCAGGTTTTGGTGTCTAATTTCATGTACAAGGGAAATCAAAGATGTTAGCCATCTGGATAATGATACCTTTGAAACTGAAAGTCCCTTTCTGCTTTCCATAGGAGACAAACAGCTGATCAGATTTTCTGAATTGTTTTGTTCTATCCAAGTAGTACCTCAATTGACGATGAACATCCAGGCAGTGTAATTTTTGTTCCGACCTATTGGAGTATTCTGGAAAAAAGACAGGTAGGTCAATGCTTTGATTTAGATTTGACGTCGAGACCACCTTAGGCAAAAAGGACGGGTTAGTTCGTAAGGATACTCTGTCCTTATGAAACAATAGATAAGGAGGACGACAGCTGAGTGCTTGAAGCTCTGAAACTCTTCTAGCTGAAGTGATAGCTACCAGAAAAAGAGTCTTCCATGATAGCAATTTTAAAGAACAGGAGACTGCAGGTTCGAAAGGGGGAAGAATCAAAGAAGCAAGAACTAAATTTAGGTCCCAAGGAGAAGGAGGATTTCTTATAGGAGGTCTGAAGAAAAACTCCTTTCAAAAAGGCTTTGCAAAGCTTGTGGGACATTAAGGCAGATTCAGAAATACCCACATGAAAGTTAGAAATAGCTGCCAACTGAACTTTAAGAGTAGAGGGAGATGAACCTGCATGGAAGAGTTCAGCTAGAAAATCAAGGACTAATTGGATGGAAGCAGTGAAAGGATCTATGTCCTTTCCTTGAGCCCAATATGTGAAGCGTTTCCACTTACTCAAATAAATCTTCCGAGTGGAAGATTTATGGGAAGCTATCAAAATATCTCGAACAGAGTGAGATAATTGAGGAAGCCTGGCTAAGGTTGGAACTGGAGGAACCAAGCAGTGAGGTTCAGAGAGGGGAGGGAGCGATGAAACTGACCCGACTGATGGATCAAAAGATCTGGAACTAGGTCCAGATTCCACGGTCGCCCAAAAGAAATCGATGTAGAAAGGGGAACCACACCTGTCGAGGCCAGTAAGGAGCAATGAGGATCAATGAGGCCTTCTGAGCGATAGCTTTCTGTATCACTTGAGAGATTAGTGGGAAGGGAGGAAATGCATACAGAAGTCCCCGGGGCCAAACTTGGACTAGAGCGTCTCTGCTGGGTTGGCCTGGTAAAGGGAATAGAGTGAAATATTCTCTGCACTTGCTGTTTTGGGGAGTAGCAAAAAGATCGCAGCAAGGCTGACCCCACTTGAGAAAAATTTCTCTCACAACAGAGTCTTTCAGAGACCACTCGTGAGGCATGAGGATAGCTCTGCTCAACTTGTCCGCAATTTGATTGGACCTCCGGGATGTGCGTTGCTATCAGAAACCGCTGAGAAGAAATCGCCCATTGCCACAGTCTGAGTGCTTCTCAACACAGGGGGTATGACCTGGTTCCGCCTTGTTTGTTGATGTACCACACTACAGACATATTGTCTGTCTGGATTGCAATCGTTCCCAAGGGAAGAGAGTCTTGAAGGGCTTGCAACGCTAAAAGCACTGCTGTCATCTCCAGAACATTTATGTGCAAGTGGCATTCGTTTGGTTGCCATGTGCCCTGGACCGTCCTGCCCTGATAATGCCCCCCCCACCCGATCAGGGAGGCATCCGTTGTCAGAGTAGCAACCGGAGGGGGTGGAACAAAGGGTCTTCCCAACAAGAGCTGAGGGGAAGACATCCACCACATGAGATGATTTTTGCACGCTTGCGTGATCATAATGGTGTGAGACATTGGAAGTTGTTGGTATGACCATTGAGTAAAGAGCATCCATTGAAGGATCCGCATGTGGAATCTGGCTAATGGAAGCAGAGGTATGGCCGCCGCCATAATTCCCAACACTTTCAGAACTAACCTGGCTTTGATTCTGTTGTTGAAAAGGAGTGAGACCAGTTTGTGAATGTCTGTTATTCTCTGATGTGTTAGTCTCGCAGACATGTTTACTGTGTCTAGATTTGCGCCTATGTAGGTAATAGTACGACAAGGCGACAAAACAGACTTTTCGCAATTTATTGAAATACCCAGCTTTTGACAAATGCGAAAAGTGTAATCCCTGGCCATCAGAAGGAGATGCTTGGTGGGAGCTGTGAGGAGCCAGTCGTCCAAATATGGAAACACCTGGAATCCTTGTCGTCTCAGGTGAGAAGCTACCACTGCCATGCATTTGGTAAACACCGGGGCAGTGGTGAGACCAAAGGGCAGGGCCCTGAACTGAAAATGACTGGTTCCCAGCCTGAAGTGGAGGAATCTTCTGGAGCGTCTGTTCATTTTTATGTGATAGTACGCATCCTGAAGGTCTATAGAGCACATCCAGTTTCCTTTGCCCAAAAGGGGAAGGATGGATTGCAGCATGACCATCCGAAATCTTGTTTTCTTGACTGATCTGTTCAAGATACTGAGATCCAAAATTGGTCTCCAGTCCCCTGTTTTCTTTGGAACTAAAAAGAACCTTGAGTAGATTCCGGATCCTTGCTGGTCTGCTGGAACTGGCTGAATTGCTCTTTTTGCAAGCAGTTTTGAAATCTCCAAAACCGCTAGATCCCTTTGAGCGGGTGGAACATCTGGAAGGGATTTTTTTGACTGATTTGGAATGCGAAGAAAGGGGATAGAATAGCCTTCGGAAATGATGGACTGTACCCATTTGTCTTGAGTCAGGGATAGCCAGGCTTCTGGGTACAGTGACAATCTTCCCCCGACTGCCTCCGAAGATGGGCAGTCGGGCAACACCTCAGGGATGCTGAAAGGGCTTGTCAGGGAAGGCTTCCCGATTGCCCTGGTTCTGCGGACCCCCCCTGCCCCTAGGGCGACGTCTACCATTGTTATTCCCACCTCTGCCTCTGGCGGGGAAACGACTCTGTGCGTCAGGCGAAGTCCCTTGAGATTGTTTACGGAACCACATCTTTCCACCTTTCTGGCCTTTGGGGTAAGGCCTAGAAGGAGTAGAAAAACGGACTCCGACGGCAGAAAGGGTCTTGCCATCAGTTTCGCACCTAGTCAAGGTTTCTTTCACTTGAGGACCAAAGAGGAATGATCCATCAAACGGGGAGTTAGTGAAAGACGTCTTGAAGGGGTCCGCAAAATTGCATAGCCGCATCCAGGCATGCCTACGTAAGGCCACACCTGTCCCTGCGGCTCTACTCGCTCCATCAGCCGCGTAAGAAAGAAGGCGCATGGAGGAGTTGGTTATGGAGTTAAGGGTAGCCAGCTGCGTGTTCATCTTATCTTGGAAACCCGCAGCTGTAGGGTCCTTTAACATTTCACTCGCTTCCTTGATCAAGTCCCTTTGAAGACGAGTAAAATGGCACAGGTAGTTCAGCGAACGCATGGTAAATGTCGCTGAAGAGAGCATCCGCTTCCCGTACCTGTCCATGGACCTAGATTCCTTGTTAGGTGGATGGACAGGTACTGAAGGATCAGCTAGCTCCTTCTTAGTGGCAGCAGCTACCACCATAGCATCCACAGAAACTCCTTTTGTTAAGAACTGTTTGTCTGCTGGTGCCGTTATGAACTTGGAGGGTCTCCTGGGAGTGGGGTCCACTGAATCAGGAGCCGTCCATGCCTTCTTAGCAACCACCTGCATGAGGGGGTCAAGGGGACACCCAGGAGGTGGAAGGACGAGAGCCAAACGCCTCAAGATACACAGATTCGTCCTCCGAAGGGTTGAGGGCTGGCCAATTTCCCTCTGCTTCAGGATCTCTAGAATGTCTGCAAATGAGACATCTTCAGAAGGGGAACGGGGAACCCTCAGAATCATCCAAATCTGTGTCTGACGTGATGGACTCAGGTGAGTCAATGTGTTTCCTCTTACACTTCCTCTTCCGAGGGGCTCTTCTGCCAAATCAGGAGAGGCCTCGAAGAGGATGAAATCCCCACAGGGGTTCCTGAGGACCTGGCTCTCTGCGGTCTGGGATGACGGTGTGAGTCGACTTGACCTGTGGCACCGAGGGAGGGCGGCCGGGGCCGACTGTGGAGTAGGGCCAGGGTCTAACCAACCTCGCATGACCTGGGATGCACCCCTGTCAGGCGGAGCCAGAGGTCCCCGCTCCGAAGCTAAGAACCCCTCGGCACCGACAGTGATGGCTCCGAGGCCGATGTCGGAGCCGAACTCATCAGCGCCGAAGCACCGAGAGGGAGAGGGGGGTCGGACAAGGGTCCGATGCCACTCACCCCCTCGGAGCCGACGAGGGAAGTCCGGCGCCGAGATTCTTCCAAGGAAGAAATCGGAGCCGACGACTGAGCCGAAGACAATTGTATCGGCTCCGACGCTATCACAGTCTCGGTTCCGACGCGACCCGGCTCCGAGCTCAAGAGAGTCGAAGGAGGAATATATTGATGGACCGGGGCAGGCATCGACTGATGAGTCGGGCTCTGAAGCATCTGGGCCAGTGCTTCAGACTTAAGAAGTCGACTCACTACCCTCTGAAGGTCATGATCCGACAGCCTCGATGACCTAGAGGAGTGAGATCTTTGGCTCCGTTCAGACAGCAGGGGAGATCCTGGAGCCGAATGAACGGAGCCAAGAGATGGTGACCTGGACCTCTTCCTAGTTGTCGGCTCCGAAGGTCTTGTCGGAGCCGACACGGGAATTTCTAATACCTCGGCTCCAGCCGGAGCCGAGGGAACCACAGAAACTGTGGATTGAGACTCATCGGCTCCAGCCGGAGCCGATGTAGACAGAGGTTTAGAAACCTTAGGTCTCGGCTCAGTTGTCGGAGCCGAAGACCTAGATGTCTTAGAGGGCTTCCCTGTAGATACAGACAGGGAATCCTCTGGCTTGAGTAAGCCCTTAAAATCAATTTATTTTTCTTTCCTGCAGGACCCTGGGGCTGAAGCCATGGCACACAGCACAGGAGTCCTGCAGGTGCAAAGGTCCCAGACAGTAGACACAAGAAGTGTGAGCGTCTGTCAGAGACATTTTCTGACAGCACGCATCACACTTCTTGAATCCGGAGACCTTTGCTTCTTTAGACATATCTACAGGTGTAATTACACACACAGTCACACACACACTAATTACACCCTGTCTAGTTTAAAAAAATAATAAACCACTAACTAGGTTTTAAAAGAAAAATAACACACACTCTCCACTAGGGAAAGAAAAAAGGCCTGTAGGCCCAAGGGAAGAACCTAAGTTCTTGAGGGGAAAAAACAGGAATTTTTAAGAAAGGGGATAACAATTTCTCTAAACTAAGGGAAATATGTAAAATTATTAAAATTAAAGGGGTTTAAATAGACTAACTACACAAGAAAAGTCACTTACCAAGAACCGGTAGAAAACCAACACCTCGATAGCTGCAGCGGCAAACGAGATCTGAGGTAACTCTCGCCTAGCATTGTGGGATATAAGGGGAGCCTCGAGCCGGTGGAACCAACTCTCGAGCTTTTAGAGTGGCCGAGTCGGAGCCGAGGTCGGCTCCGAACCCATCCAGCAAGAATGAAGGCGAGATAGACAACTTAACATCAGGGTATTACAGTCCCAAAAATAAGGACAAATTTCAAATAGTCATAAACTTAAATAAATTGCGATAAAAAAGGTTGTGTTAGTATATATTTATTGCTAGAATAAAAAGTTGTTTTACTATGTCACCAACACAGGGATAAGATGCAAACTCCGCACAGAAGGCACCCCAGCCAAGAATCAAACCAGAAAACCTATAGCTGTGAGGCAACAATACTGCCACTGCACCATCAAATATGTAAGGAAGTAAACATTCAGAAACGTGAAGTCTGAAATTTAAATGCCTGTCAATCAGGACAGTCTGACTTGGAACAAAAAAAAAAACAATTCTCAGCAGAGGCCCAGGACAAAATAATGCAGACATGTCTTTGTAACATGGGAGGACACAAAAGCAAACCCACACAAACACAGGGAGAAGATACAGACCCCCCCACCACAAAGAAGGCACCCCAGCCAAGAACCAAACCCAAGAACCTATAGCTGTGAGACTTCAACGCTACGTTGCTACCACTGCACCATCAAATTTCAAGCATTGCAATATTTAAAAAACACAGATATGATACAGATATTGATCAGATCAAATATGAGGCAAAAATCTGCAATTTTTTTACAAATGGTGGTGGGTAGGGAATTCAGGTCTTTAACACCTGCATACAAGGTACAGGGTTCAAGCCTGAGGTATTCCCATCCCACCTGGGGCATTTTCACACACACACACACACACACACACACACACACACACACACACATGGTGCTGAGTCAGTTTCAGGTATATCGTGTGGGATAGGTAGAGGGTTGAGAGGGGTTAGAGTTGAGCTGCATTTATCAGCCATTTGGTTAGTTATATCTTCAGTCTCAGTTTAACTAACATTGTTCACAGTTAGCTCAGTGCATTGCTGTACTGTGCATCTGAGATTTTGAACATAACTAAAAAGGCCTTGTGATTGTTTTTGGCTTGGGATTTTTATATGCTTGCTGCCTTTTACAGACCACTTGATACCAACAGAGAAAAATGTGAGTAAGGTCTATAGTTATTTTGATAAGGGCCATTTATTTATTGCTTGTGACCTCAATGGTCCACCTATTAAATGGGGTTCTATGGAGGTACCAGGGAGTACCTGGGATAGCTTGTTTGAGAAATGCCGTCTTGTAGGCTATAATTAGATTGTTAACTTTGCTACTCAGGGAGTGAATACAGCTACATATAGTACTTTATAAATCCTCAGCTTTAGTTCTTGAGTATTCAGTTTTCCCTGATACACAGAGCTGGATCGTGTCCAAATGGGGCCCTAGACAATGTAATGGATCAGTGGCCTCAGGGTTTGACTCTGAGCAAAGTTATTTAACTAGACAGCCCCCTAAGTGGGGAATTTTACATACACACACACACACACACACACACACACACACACACACACACACACACACACACACACACACACCTCACCAGCCCCTTGGTTCTAAATACAGTCCACACTACTCACCAGCCCCTCGGTTCTAAATACAGTCCTTGACGTCGGATATCTGACATCACACAGAATGCTAGTAAAAAGAAGGTCATAAAATGACATCCAAACTTCTACTTTCTCAAAACAAATACATTATGTTATGTATTTATTTGTTTAATAGAATTGTGGTAGACCACTGGTTCAGTGGACCAGTTTCAGGCTCAGCCTAAGATAAGACAGAGAAGAAAGTTGTATTTTTCAGTGAAAGAGGCTAATATTAGTTTCTTAGCACATAATGTTAGTATCAGTTTCTTGTTATAATTAATCTTTGTATCTTTGTTTAAATTCACAGCTATTGTAGTTTGCTGATATCCATTATATTATCCATCAAAGCTACTTTAAACCTAGTCATTGAACATACATATCTTATTCAATTTTCCCATCTAAACATTCAAACTTAGGTCACTTTGACCTCAAAAAATTACATATTTGCTATACCTTACTACAGTTCTATGGCAAGGTATCTCTCCTGTACAGCAGTACCTTATACTGCAAGTGTGCATTTCTGGTAGTGTGTATCTGTGTGTTTGCATGAATGTGGGTGTACCTGTGTGTGCATGTGTACACACATGATATATGAAATAAAATCAGCAGTGATTTCAAATTTTTTGAACACGCAGTGTTAAAATTTGTTGCATTAAAGGGGATCCTAGAAAACACTTATGATATATCTTGGCTGAAATGCCAAAAAGTTTGCAGTTTTGTAAAATGTGTGAACAGTGTATATGTCTATTGATAAAGCATGGCAGTTTGTCTGATCTGTGTTTGAAGATGACATTAAATATTAATTTACTAATCAAAACGTTAAAATAAATGCAATCTATGGATTGCTAGGTAACTTCTACTTTTCACTGTGCATTTTTCTTTCAAGATCATGAGTGAGCAATATTTTCCTGTGACTTCCTCTGGGAAGGATAACTTGAAAGTGATTGCCTCTTAAATGGAGAATAATTGTTGTCAGCGGAGAATGTCCAAAACTGCTGCCCACCTTTAGGAGCATGTCAGCATACTGTAAGCATGTGCACCATGACTGATTTATTGCTCAATAAGCAGAATCTTCCAATTTTACCAAAAGCATTTAGAGATTCCTAAATCATGATTCAACAAGAGACAAGCATCTGTAATATCAAGGCCTAGGAGTTGTCTCAGTAGCTATTTCATATTCCTTCTTTGTCAAATTTGTCAAAATGATTTGTGTAGCATCCTTGCAGCTCAATGAATTGATTCAAAGATGAAAAGTGAACTACCTGGACAAGAGCTGAAAGAGGAAACTCAGTCAGTAGAATGGTTACAGTGCTAGAGAAAAGGTAATATACATTTCTGAGCCAGTCAGACTAATCACAGCGGACATGTTGTATCACAGTAATACAGCAACATCAAAGGCATATACAACGCTTTGTGTGTACCTTGGTTCTTTAGTTCAACTCTCAGATTCATGGTCATAGTTCAAAGGAAAAACTGACTAAAAATATCCTGAAAACGTTTAGCTGAAAGGCACTTTCAATTTATAACAAAAACAAACTTTTTTTTTTTTTGCTGTGGGGCTTATGTTGGTGGATATCCCCACTTCCCCCTATGACTTACATATATAGTCCAAGCTGACAAACCCACAACAGTAGAGCAAAGTGCATAGCTGACATTCATTAAAAGCAGCTGTCACTGACAAGTATTTGCTGTGTTGTCAATCAAACAAATCACATTCACTTATCTGTCTGGGTCCCCAGTTAAGTGGGGCACCTTCTGTGCATAATGGCTTGTCCTCCTTATGTTCACATTAGTGTTCAGTAGATATTCTGGTTGCCGCCTATATCCCAAAGACATGCTGTAGGGCCGTGAAACCAACAAATCCTCCCACTTTCCTTGCAGGTCCTTGAAATCCTCCCGCTTCGACCAACATAACGCTTGCATCGACCATCATAACGCTTGCATCCTCCCGCTTGAAAACGCATTTGAACTGACATGCGCGGTGAGCTCCATTCCGACTGGCTGCCCTGATGAGCTGACGTCATCGTCGTGCACTAGTAAAGCGCAAAAATTTAAAATGCTAAAGCGCGAAAACTTTAAAATGCTACCCCCCTTCTAAATACGTTGTACTGAAATCAGTACAGTGCGTATGCCTCCCGACGTCCCTGCATTAAATGAAGCAAAAACAACAGCTACAGTAAGAGCTTCCCCTTTTTAAGGGTTAATGACAGGACAAGATACCTAAGGAATTAAGATGAAATGAGATGTTGAGGAAGCAGCTAAAGAAATTTGGAAACAAACTAGTTAAAACATAAGTTGAATAAGGCTATAGAAACTGTTATTTATGGAAACTGATAAGATACAAGTGATTAACATGCTTTTGGTCCCACTGGTTCTTTTATGCAGTTCAGGCTTATATGCATCAACCAAGACATGAAATATGGAAAAATATGAAAACATTTTTAAAGAGTTTCTTAAAAAAGGGAAGGAGTACAATTGTAAAAAACTAATACAAAGGAGCCAAGAGGTTTGGGACTTCCATATTTGGAGGCATTTACTTTATTTTTGTGTATTTTTTTTATTTATACTATGTTAAAAAGGTAAGTACACTTGTTCTGGAACCCTTTTTTGCCATGAACTAGGCCATAATGGCAAAGATAACATTTAAGAAATGTATGTAAGAAATTTGGAATACTGTTATAAAAATATTGTCATTAAGACACTTGACAATGATTGCATGCACACAGAATAAGTAAAACATACAATATGTACAAAAATGAATGGATTGCTGATGCTTAAATGTACAAGATGCACTTCACTATGAATACAACATTGTATTTAAGCATACTGCACAATGCATAGCACTGTAAGATATTAGTACAGTATAACGGATTAGGACTTGGCAAGTGATTGTTTTATGTACAAACGTGTGGCCTATCTCAGAAATTGAGAGATACAAGCTATACACTGCTGGAGAATGAATCTTAAATTAAGACTCTAGAACTGAAATGTGGAGACTGTGACAGATAAGGCATGCAGAATAAAAAAATGACAACTTTCAGGTATATCCAAAAGAGCAGAGAATAAGGACTGTGCTTGCACACATGGCTGGAAAACAGCAGAATAGACCAATGTATCTGTTAGTTAAATCAAATTAAAACCACAGCACTTACTATAAACCATTTTCCTTGAGAAAAACAAATGAAATGTGGGTTTCCTTACCTTTGTGGGCACTTACCTGGAAAGTCTCATTGCTAACAATATTCACACTTATGGCAAATTAGCCTTTTTGTACTTACAAATTTGCTTCAGGTCCTTTTGGAGCTGGGGAAGGATTATATTTGATTTTCATCAATGAGGGCCCATAGTACAAATGGTAATTTTATTTACCACATATATTATACGTGGCACAGGAGGTCCAAGCCCCCCATCAGCAGAGTATTATAAGAAGCTAACAAAGCAGATAGACAATTTTTTTTGTGGGCTCAGGGACAGTACGGGGTCTCCTCAAGTACATTAAAGCCACAGAAGGAACAAGATGGGATATGTATAACAGAGACCAAAATGTACAATAAGGCTTCAGTTTGGAAGTGTTTTTTATAATCCGCTTAGGACAGATTATGGGGCAGAGTGAAAAGATATTCTACACATTGAACTTTGTGGTTAATGCATCTGTATGCAAGTATTTTGCAAATACTAGGCAGGTATAACATGTGACCCCCCCCCCACACACACACACACACACAACTTCTGAGAAACAGTACACATTTAGCCCTTTTTTTTAAAACAAGAAACATCTTTATTAAATTATCATCTATGACATAGGCCATGTCACATTTATATAAATGAAAATAAACCATAGTGGCACAAACTCAGTTGCAGACATTATCCATTCCAAACTGTACTAATACAACTGTACAAACATTACATACATCACTTTTAACATATCCAGTCACTGTTAGTCAACCATTACACAGCTCATTCAAATTTAAACCTCGTTCCTCCTCTGCATGTATTTATCCCGCATTCTCCATTTTTTCCTATGTCATTTGCTCTTACCCTTGTCTAAAGATCCAGTTGTTTTATCTCTGTTACTATCTTCACTACTTCTAGTAAAGGTGGTTTAGACTTCGATTTTCATTTTCTAGTAATTGCTTTTTTGCTAGTCATCACAAATAGACTCGGCAAAGCCATACTATGTCTAGGCAATTCCGATTCCGTAACATAGCTCAAAAAAATCACCTCCCCAGTCACTCTAATCTGCTTAACCAGCATCTCCAACAGAGCAGTCTGCAGGGAATCCTTAAAGTCTGCCAACTCATTACACTCCCAGAAAATATGTTCCCAGTTACCTCTTTCTTCCCCATCACAACTCCAACATCTGCAGTCTACCTGAGGAAAAATTTTGTTGCATATTTGGGAGACATACATACATACATCTCCCCATTGCTTCTTTTTGAATTGCATATCTAATCTCTCTTCCCAAGCCTTCTTAGCCTCCCCTGACTGATCCTTAGTTATCATGCAATATTTTGTATGCTCTACTAATCATTCATTTCTTAATGGCAACTTCTGTTCTAGATTCTACTAAAAACTCTACCAGTACTGGCCTTTTGTTTAGGACCCCCTATTATTTTCTCTTTGCTAAACTTTGATATCTACATTCAACCCTTCTTGAACACAAAGTCGTGCCCTGGAGAAACGAGCTGCTGCCCATGTTCTGACTCTCTTCTGTATAAGGGTTGATAAAACCACTATGCAAGAAATAAGAGAATGTACATGTTAAGATATTGGGAGCAAGTGATGAAGAAAGGTCAACACTTGATCAGAAGTCAAGGAAGAATTTAAACCAGACAAAAGATATATGCAGGTCTATACCTGACTATATCACCAAATAAAGCAGATTAAAGAATGACAGATCCATCATAGCTCAAAAAATAATTTCCTTAGTTACACAATTTGCTTGCCCAGCATCTCTTGACACAGCAGTCTGCAGGGAATCTTTAACATCTGACAACTCATGATACTCCCAGAAAATATGTTCCTAGTTACCCTTTTCTTCCCCATCACCCCTCCAACATTTGCTGCCTATCTGCGAAAAATTCTTTGTAGTCTACCTGAGGTATAAAAATACCTATGTAAACATTTCCGGGCAAAGGTTCTAAATCTTCTAGACTTTGTTGCATATTTGGGAGACATACATATATCCCCCAATGTTTCATTGTGAATTGCTTATCCAGTCTCTCTTCTCAATCCTTTCTAATCTCCTCTGATTGATTCGTATAAATATCATGCAATATCCAAGTAAGGCTGACTTTGACTATGCATTAATTAGATAAAACTATATTATGTGTTGCAATGGTCAATGAACACACACTGCCCCTCCTTTTAGTTAACAACACAAAGCTCAGTTCTCTATTGATAATCTCCCAGACAGTAAAGAATGCAAAAGCATCTTTTGAGAAAAAGCCAAAATCCATTATTCACTCACTCTTAGCAATAAAAAATAAGGACTAAAGGACAGATGAAGAAACTGAAGGTACCCTGTCACCCCAGCCAACGCACATCTGCCACTGTTGTCTTTTTTTTCCCTCTTGCAATTAAGTCTTATTACCCGTTACCTTTGGTCCTGACACACTGCTGAATAATCATTCTGAAATCCTTTCTTTGACAAATTCACATGTTCAATTCTTTATACAATTTGGTACCTTAACTTCCTGGCCATACCTGCAATATCATTCACATTCCATGACATGATTAACAAGCTGCTTTTATTGTCATATAATATATAACAGTGAATATGTTTCTGACTTGTAACTTACATGCACGTATTAATGTTTGGCAGGCTGATGATCTATGCAGCTGCAGCTTATCTGTTTTGAGCCATGTCATTTTCCAGAATTTTTGTTTCAATAAAAACATTTAAAGATAAAAAATATATATATATATATATATATATATATATATATATATATATATATATATATATATATATGTATTTTTGTTTGGAGGTGCTGATTCCTGGTCTGTTTTGTGGTGGAATACTATTTTTCTTTTTTTCTGTGGTTTTATAATAAAAAACTATGTATAGTTTAATTTACCCCACCCAACCTCTTAACCCACAGCAGGCACACACAGCTATATACATTTTCCAAAACATAAAGTTACCCCTCCCTGTACGGGCAGAGTTATAGCCGCAGGCTTTAGTGATTCTAAAACTAGGTTTAATAATGTTGAAAATGCATGTTAGAGCCTGTGTTACAGCCTGCAACTACACCATCCATTCTCAACTTCCCTCCCAGATGTGACAAACAACATGTATACGCTATGTTATGCGATTATTAGCTTTCACAAAAGTGCTCTGGCCATCATTAAACAATAGATTCTGCATTGCAGTTATTAATACAGAACAGACTGATGTTACTAGGAATGCATATGCTTACATTCCCTTTAATGAATCATACTTCATTTATGCTCACTGAACTGTTTGCCACTTCCCCTTTAAGTACTAGCTTTATTTTTTCCACATACAAATGCCTCAAACAGTACAATCATTTCCTGATTAATTGCCTGTACCTGCAGACAGTTTAAATATATCTGCAAAGCTCTGCTGATAGATAAGCAGTAGCTAATGGTTCTGCAGTTTCATTTAAAATTATTACAACATTTTACTAAACACTTCTACAAGTATGCATGACACTAAAGTAACCACTGTAACATAATACAGACATAAAATAATTCACTTCAACCGCTTCCCCTTAGCAACCTCAAATCACAACCTCATATGGCTTATCAAGCCTTTACCTTGCTACAGTATAATTTCTAGATACACTGCATTTGCGAATGATGGCACTTCCTTAATCACTCACGTTATTGCCAGTCACAGACTCACCTCCAACTCACATTTAAAGTGCTTCTTCATACCTACAGAACTGCTTTAGATTGCAACATGCATTTGACTCCAAGAAGTGTATTATACTTATATTTCTAAGAAAAAGAGAAATTCTTTACTTACAGTTAAACTTTAGTTCCTTTACTATCCTTACAAACATTAATAGCACAGGTAGAATTACACTTTAAAGTCTTCACACCAGTTTAACAGTTCAAGAACTTCTAGTTTACTTTTCCATGTCTTGAAGCAGCACATTTCTCATGTCCAAACGGCATCCTATGGAAAGGACACAACAGTTCATTTACTTCCCACTTTTACATTCTTGCTGGCTTTCTTCCTCATCTGAACCACCCACCCCTGGTCTTTGGTTCACATCCTAGCTACTCCTGGTTTTCTAGTAAGATCCTGAGCTTTTTCCTGCCACTCAATCATTTTCCTTTGGAACACTGGAAAAAGGTTTTATTGGAAGGTTCTGTCTATTGGCTGTCTCATTATCAAAGGAATGGGAAGCAGAAACCCCTTTGACTTGCTGGCTCACATTTTGCTAGGTAAACTTTTCATTTTAAACTTCCTTCTCTACCTGTTCTGCACCCAAAAGTATCGTTGCTCTTTCCGAAAAAAAAAAATTCTGAAAAATGATGGATACAACTTAAATCTCACACCTACCTGCTGACACCCTCTAACTGCAGGGGGAAACTCACTTACCTCTCCCTGATGTATGAGTAATAATTTTTCACGAACATTCTGGTGTCCCCAAATGATAATACTTTATCCTTCTGCGACAACTTTGTTTGGAGCAGACTCTTTTACTGATGGCTGCATCTTCACTGCTAAAGTCTTGGCTTCTCTCTTGTGCAAAATCTGGACACAATGCCCTTTCTAGTAACAAATATTGCTGTGGAATACCAGTCCAGATGCTTATTTGTACTTTTATAAAATTAATGCAATATATTCCTTCTGGTTTCTTTGGAACAGCAGAAAATCCCCAGAGGGCACCAGGATCCTACAAAAGGGCCTGTCCCAAATAAACAGCCAGTGTCAAAACCGCGGAATAAAACATAATGTTAAGAAATGCATAATAGTAATCATTTGGCAAGCATGTCTAACACTGCAACTATCACATTTACAATACCCCTTTGAAAATTTAACCTAAACAGGGATGTCCAAGGGTCAGCTTCCGGTGCTTTATCCTGTCCACCTGGTGAATCTGGGCATACTGGGGCAATGCGGCAACTGCTTCATGTACATAGACAACCCTCTCCTCCTACCACCCAACACTACAACCTGTAAGAGATGCATTTACATAGCCAAACTGGAAGCAAAGCTCTCTCCAGCCAAGGTTGTGCTAGATGGTCGAGGAGAAGGTTAATACCTGCACTACACCTCAAGCAACACATTGCCCTTCAAAACCCACACCATCAACACCCACACATAGCAACACTAAACCCACATATACGGAGGCCCTTAACATTAACCTGCCCAAGCAACAAGGACTTCCAAAGGTGAAACGCAAACACCAGTCACAACCAAAGTGACACACAGCTCACACCACCAGTGTGCCACCCATCAACAGCCCCTAAGGCAAGACAATGTACCCAACACTTTAGTCATAGGTGACTCTATAGTCAGGCACACTGATGTCCCACTCAACAGGCTGAACAAGGAGAAAATTACAGTCAGCTGCCTATCGGGTGCCAGGATCCGCCACATAATGCATGCACTCAAGTCACTCCACAACAAGTACAAATATGACTCTGTCATTGTCCATGTTGGAGTGAATGACTTGAGACATACCTCCCTGGACTACATGAAAAGAGACATGGAAGAGCTCTCAGATCATGTGGCCTAGGCAGATATGACCCTAGCCCGGAGTAGCATCCTGCCTTCGCCCAGAATGATACCACAGTATAAAGACAAAATTATTGACTTCAACAATTGGCTAAGCTTCTGGTGTCATTCAAAGAGGATCCAGTATCTGTCTGCCTGGGAAGACAAGATCGACAAACCACGATGCTTTGCCAAAGATGGTCTGCACCTGTCACCCCTGGGATTCAGGTTACTGGCTAAAGCTCTTGCCACCCTTATAGTGCCTTTTTTAGGCAAGGTTCAAAGGACAAAACCACCACCATAACAAATACAAGCATGCAAAATCTGAAGGCAATGCTACTCAATGCTAGAAGTCTAAACCTCAAAATGTATTCTCTCGAGGCCCTCCTAAAAATGGAGAACATCGATATCTGTGTAGTAACTGAGACCTGGTTCAAGGCTCCAGAGAGCACCCCTGCAATACCAGGCTACAACTCTTACCACACTTTTCGGCCACCAAACCAAGACCAAAACACTAAAGGTGGAGGAGTGTCCGTATTCACCAAGGATATTCACACCTTCAGGCTAGTTGCCCAACACAATGCTTCTGAAACTCTTCAGGTGCAACTAACACTAGGTAAGACTGCAATCCAAATAGTAGCTTGCTACAGATCCCCCACCATGCCCCAAGATTCTCACTACACCTTTCTAAACGTACTGGAAAATATTAAGATACAACCAAACACCCTAATACTGGGTGATTTCAACTACCCTGCCATTAACTGGGAAAACTACTCGGGTACCAACACCTTTTTCCCAACGGTTCTTGGAATTCATAAATTCCAACGCCCTGGATCAACTAATCCATTGTCCCACCAGAGGCTCCAATATCCTAGACCTGGTCATTACCAACATGGGGGACAGATGCTCCACACCAGTGGTCACCCCCCCCCCTCATTGGTCAGGTCTGACCATAAGCAAATTACGCTTGGCATCCACATCCCACCCCCACCCCCCAGTAAGGAAACCTCTGTAAAAAACTTCTCTAAAGCCAACTTCATGCTACTCAAGTCAGAAGTGACAAACTTCATGACACCCATGCAGAAGGGGTCTGAAAGTTCAACTGCTGAATCCTACACTAAGGCACTGTACAAGCACATCCACTCGTGCATGAATCGTGCCATCCCAAATAGAACCAAGATGCTCTTCTCCAAAAAAAGGAAGCCAATCTGGCAGTCCCCTGCCATAAACAAACTATACAACAGAAGGAATAAACTGTTGCAGAAAAGAGGAAAATCCCAGGATGCAAAAAACTCCCTTACCAGCGTCAGTAAGAAGCTGAGATCCCTCATAAAATCCTCAAAAGCTAGTTACGAAAATAAAACTGCCAAAGATTCCAAAGACAACCACAAAGCATTCTATAGTTATGTCAAGTATTTAAATGGCAATGCTCAGATCTGCTCTGAGCAACAACAGAACGGCATTAAATATACTGATCCCAAGGATATTGCCAATATCCTGGCAGATTGATTTAGTGCCAACTTCACCCCCTTCTCACCCCCTAAAGGGCCCATCTCAATAGCAAAAGATTGCCAAATTCCGTTAATCATAGCCACACAGGTAGAAAGCACACTCTCCAAAGCTAAGAATACAGCATCCATGGGACCAGATGACATCCTGGGCTGTGTACTACATGAACTACAAAATTAACTGGCACCTCACCTAAGTGTCATGTTTAATCATAGCCTCACCTCAGGCTTCATGCCCACTGAGTGGTGCACTGCTACAGTTATCCCACTCCACAAGGGGGATCCACCTTGGATTCCGGGAACTACCGTCCCATCAGTCTCATGAGCCTGATCTGCAAGGACATGGAACGCATTATCATGGAACTTATAAACAAAGACATTGGCAACCTTCAAACACTGAACCCCACCCAGTTTGGGTTCATGAAGGGCCAATCTAGTCTCCTGAACCTGACTGACTTCTTTGAATCAGTCTCCAGGGCTGTGGACGAGGGTCAGGTGGTCCACACATCCTATCTGGACCTCGCCAAGGCCTTCGACACCATCCCCCACTCTGGAATCATAGATAAACTTACTAAGCTGGGCATAAATCCTTACATCACTCGATGGGTTGCCAACTGGCTTACTGACAGAACCCAGACTGTAAAGGTAGCCAACTCCAAATCCAGCTCAAGACAAGTGACAAGTGGAGTACCTCAGGGTTCAGTCCTGGGACCGCTCTTGTTTGGCATCTACTTCTTTGAAGTACAGGCCAACACTAAAGGACTCTGGCTAACAAAGTTAGCAGATGACTGCAAACTGAGAGCCATTATTGAATCCTCAAATGATGTGAATATTCTACAAAAGGGCCTTACAGAAACAGATGCTTGATGCCAGAGCCATGGGCTCAAGCTTAATGCCAAGAAATATACAGTTATCCCCTTTGGGAAAATCCACGTACCCATGAATTACCACATAGGTGGCAGTACACTAAACACCGAAAGTGTGATGAGAGACTTAGGGACACAGGTCGACAGTGGTCTCACCTTCGATAACCACATCGCCACAACAGTCAGGAAATCCTATGTGGCACACCTCATCACTAAGGGCTTTTCATCCAGAATAAAGGAGGTCATTGTCCCACTGTACTCATCCCTCATTAGACCCATTATAGAGTATAACGCCCCGTTTGGTATGTACCTCACAAGACACCTGCAACAGCTGGAAAGGCCACAGAAATACCTCACTAAATGAATCACAGGCCTAAAGCAGATACCATATGCTGAACGTCTAAAAAAAACTCCAGCTATACTCTGTGGCACATTGTCTACTCAAAGGCAATCTCTGCTTAACATACAAGGCCAAGTCAAACCCTGAGCTGTTGGACATGCTTCACTTAAAGAAAGCCCATTCCCTCAGAGCCAAACGCTCCAGGAATCTAAACCTTGTCATCACAATGAACAAAACATGCTGGAGAGATAGGTTCCTGACCCAGAGACTCCCCATACGCTGGAATAGACTGCCCATACATGTCAAGCAGAGTGCCTCCTTGGCCCTCTTCAAAAGCAATCTTGATGATTGGATGGGAGCTAGGAAATTTACCCCAGGGATCATGTCAGTCGCCCTGCTAGAGAGTGGTCCAAGGACATAAATATTGTGGGAAGAAATAGCCAGGGAATTGTTATGGCTAGGATTGTATAAAATCTGGGAACCTATTGTCGACAACGAACCATCCTCCTATTACCACATAACCAGTATTGTAAGGAAGTCTTGTTTCATTTTACAAGCTTACATCTAAAGGTATGGGATTATGATACAGGGACACAATTACTCCATTGTAGTCAGCACTCAAGTTAATCATTGAGAATAATCATCCTTTCAGTATGAACCTGCCTAAACATTTGTCACAACTAGAACCACCACAATGCCTTTCCTCTACAAAAAATCAAAATCTTAAACCAGAAAAACTATGCAGACTGTATTAAAGCCTCGTCTGTTTCATCGGTATCATACAGGCTATTGAAAAGGCAATCTCTGCCTCGCATATAAAGCCTCAACAGATTCTATTCTGTCAAACCTATTACACAGTTGGAAGTCCAAAGGTGTCAAACATCTGCTCAAGGGGAACTAAATCTATTTGAAAAATTTAAAAGAACATGCTGGAGGGATAGGTGTACTTCAAAGAGAATACCACTCTTATGAACAGTCTTGTACTACAAATAAAACAAAGTAGCGCTCTTACTCTATGCGCACATAATTTGGACAAATGGATGGGTACCTGCAAATACACCCCGAATTTAGCACCAGTGGCCCTCACGGATAGGGGAAGCAAGTACTTACTCCAGCATATATTTCTACAGTCTATCATTGGATATTTGAATTGCAAACCACAAGGGCTAATGACCATGGGAATGTAAGGCTAAACGTCTGAAGTTCATCACAGAACAATGGCTTAGTAAGTACTTATGAACCTGACATAACTACTTGGGTACCAAAACATAAGTAAATTACGCAAAAAGTATGTGTACATGCTGAAGGGGAAGTGAGTTTACTCAACATTTCAAATACAGAGGCAGTACTCAGACTGTGAACACTCAAGTACATAATACACAAGGACAATGGCCCACTCTGAGGTTTCTTGCACTGCAAACCTGTAAATGGCAATTCTGCAAAGCAGGTATAATTTACATGTTATGTAAATGAGACAACTGGGTGGAGGAGAAGCTCTCTCCAGCTAAAGTTCTAGAGCTCTACTGCCTCACAGTGTAGGGACACCCACACTGTCTGGATGAGGCACTAGGGTGCTGTGCACAGATGGGCAATTTAGATAGACATTTCAACATAATGTGTTATGTATGAAAAAAGTAGCATCAAGAAAGTAACATGACTATAAATGCACTTGTTCTGGCAGACTGAAGGAGAATATAACCAGCAAGAGGCAAAGACAAAAAAAAAGTAAACCTGAAACAATTGCAACACTAACTACTGAAACACCACATTAATAAAATAAATAAAAGCATTTCTTGACAACAGTTAACGCGCACACAACCAGAGACTATAAATTCCACAAGGTTCCATAATTCCTACCCAGTCTGCACCAGCATCAACAGAACTGCAAACGCATACGGTACCTGCAACCCAGCAGTGCCATCGTTTGTACCACCGTCAACAGATGTCAAAGCATGTCCTGGACGGTCTGCAATTCAATTGGTGCTGGTAACCTAATAGTGCCGTATTCATGAAGTGGACAAAATATGCCTTCCAGCATCAGCACATCACAGACAAAAAAAAAAAAAAAGACATGTAGCGTGTTAAGTTATCAAAGCAAATGCAGCTGCTGACTGAAATGAACACTGCTGTATGCACATGTAGCCATCAGTTTCAATCAGCAGCAGATACCTAAGTAGGCAACAAAAGCACCATCCAACAGAAAGACGACTTCTTCTTTCGGCTGCTCCCATCAGGGGGTCGCCACAGCAGATCAACTATTTCTATTTCTTCCTGTCCTCTGCATCTTGCTCTGTCACACCAACCACCTGCATGTCCTCTCTCACCACATCCATAAACCTTATCTTAGGCCTTCCTCTTTTCCTGTTACCTAGCAGCTTCATCCTTAGCATCTTTTTCCCAATATACTCTGCAACCTCCTCAGCACATGTCCAAACCAATGTAATCTTGCCTCTCTGGCTTTGTCTCCAAACCTTCCAACCTGGGCTGACCCTCTAATATACTTATTCCTAATCTTGTCCATCCTTGTCACACCCAATGCAAATCTTAACATCTTCAGCTCAGTCACGTCAAGCTCTGACTCCTGCCTTTTTGTCAATGCCACTGTCTCCAACCCATATAACATAGCTGGTCTCACTACCCTCTTGTAGACCTTCCCTTTCACTCTTACTGGTACACGTCTGTCACAAATCACTCCTGACACTCTTCTCCACCCACTCCATCCTGCCTGTACTCCCTTCTTCACCTCTCTTCCACACTCACCATTACTTTGAACTGTTGATCCCAAGTATTTACACTCATCCACCTTCGCCACCTCTACTCCCTGCATCCTCACCATTCCTCTATCCTCCCTCTCATTCACACACGTATATTCTGTCTTAGTCCTGCTGACCTTCATTCCTCTTCTCTCTAGAGCATATCTCCACCTCTCCAGGGTCTCCTCCACCTGTTCCCTACTCTCACTACAGATCACAATGTCATCTTGCAAACATCATAGCCCATGGGGACTCCTGTCTGATCTCGTCTGTCAACCTGCCCATCACCATTACAAATAAGAAAAGGCTCAGAGCTGATCCTTGATGTAATCCCACCTCCACCTTAAACGCATCCTTCACTCCCACCGCAAACCTCACCACTGTCACACTACCATCGTACATATCCTGTACCACTCTTACATACTTCTCTGACACTCCTGACTTCCTCATACAATACCACAACTCCTCTCTAGGCACCCTGTCATATGCTTTCTCTAAATCCACAAAACCACAATGCAACTCCTTCTGACCTTCTCTGTACAACACTCTCAAAGCAATCCAACAGAAAGACTGCATTCCTTAAAACTTACTGACCTTCTATATTGTGCTAACTAGCTCAGGTACACTGAAACCAAGCTTGACACTGTGTACAGTAATTGTGCAATTTAATTCCCTTTTCCCACTACATCTGGACTGCCCTTCCTCCAATGTACCAGAGGACTCCAGTTTGGCAGATCATGTCAGGAGAATGTACAGTTGTGCAAAATCTTACCATAATGGTAGATGTCCTTCTCTTCACTGTTGCAGTATTCATAACTTTATGGATACCCTGCAAGGGTGGCCTGACATCTGGCAAGTGTACCAAAGCCTTTTAGGTTGCTTTAAGTATGCCGTACATCACACACATGTTCCTTGCATAGCATAGGGCATAAAGGTGACATCTGGACATGCCATCCTCAGAACTGAGAGCCCCAGTAGGAATGCCAGTCCAAGGAATAGAAAAAGGTAACCAGTAGATCCAAAAAACAAATGGACCAGGAGGAGGGAGGGAGGGAGGGAGTGAATACTGCAACAGTCAAGAGAATGACATATATGGTTATGGTAACATTTTACACAACTGTACTATGTCCTTCCATTTCACTGTTTCAGTATTCATGACATTAGGGAGAATACCAAAGCTCATAAAGAAATGTGGAAGAAAGAAGGACCACCACAGCTCTCCAGGAAGCCATGAAGGACAGCCCTAGCAAAACTAGCTCTACAGCTGGAGATTCCATCCAACTTGTACTGCTTGGTAAATGTATGCACAGAAGTCCAGGTAACTGCCTCAAGAACAAAGCTACTATCCAACACCTTTTAACAAAAGCACCAGAAGAAACCATGGTGCTATTAGAATGAGCCTTAACAGAACAAGGAAGGCTATTACCATGAAAGTAATAACAAAAATAAATAGCTTTTGAGATCCACGAAGAAATACTTGCTTGGGTACAGCTAATCCTAAGGTCCTAGGATGAAAGGAAACAAAAGGAATGATCAGTTTTCCTAATAGTCTTAGTCTTATCCAAATAAAATCCGAGTTGTCTATGGACATCCAAAGTGTGTAGCACCTTCTCGCTGGCAGACTGCAGAGAAGGGAAAAAAGTGGGCAAATGAAAAGACTTTTTAAGGCACAACTCATTCACCAACTTGGGCATAAAAGAAGGATTAGTATGCAAAGACACCATGTCCTTATGAAACACCAAAAAAGAGGACAAGCCATAAGGGCTTGAAGCTCAGACACCCATCTGGCAGAAGTAAGGGCTAACAAAAGTGGTCATCCAAGAGCAATGTTGCTAGGAAGCTGAAGATGGAGTCTCAAAAGGAGCCTGAGTCAATTTCTCCAAAACAAAATTAAGATCCCATGGAGGAGGAACAGGCTTCCTGGGAGGCCTAATATGAAGGACACCTTTTAGGAATTTTTTAGCCTCAAAGTTAGACGCTAAAGGAGGAGATAAAGGCAGACGACCAGAGATAGCTGATAAGTGAGCCTTAACAGAAGAATACGCCAACCCAGCATTAAGCAATTAAACAGGTGAGAGAACTAAAGGAGCATCCACAGAAAGTGAATCCAGGTTACAAGAAAGACACCAAACAGAAAACCTCTTACATTTGGATAAGTAAGAATTTTGTAGTACTGGGTTTCCTGGCCTCCTACAGTTTTGAACAGGACTTTTGTAATGAGGGGAAGGGGAGGGGAAAGCGTAAAGAAACATCCCCTTCCAAGAAAAAGATAGGGCATCCACCTTCCAAACCAGAGGGCCTGGGAATCTGGCACAAAAGAGACAAAGTTGTCTGTTCAGAGGGGAGGTAAGAGATCTATTTGAGTACCACCCCACTGGTGGACAATGTCCAGAAACACAGTCTTATAAAGCATCCATTTATGGGACTGAGTTAAGCACCTGCTCACAGTATCTGCCACAATGCTGTGACATGAGGGACTGTAAACTCCCTGAAGAGTCGCTTGATACTGGACTGTATGATCCCACACTAGGAGTGCCAACCAGCAAAGAAGATAAGATCTTGTCCCCCTGTTTGTTTACATACCACATCACTGTGGTATTGTCTGTAAATACCCTGAGAGGTCCTGGGGAGAAAAGAGGATGAAAAGTCTGAAGTGCCAGCAGAAGAGCTCTCATCTCTGACATTAACATGCTCTTTCTGTTGAAGAAGAGACCACACCCCCTGCCTTTTAGGGAGCCAAAAGCTGCTTCCCATCCCACATTTGAAGGGTCTGTGAACAGCTCCTGAGAGGGAAGAGGGGGATAAAAGGGGAGCCCTAGATTCAGAGACAACTGTTGTATCTACCAGTGAAGTTCCTTCTTGAAACAAGGCAGAAGAGGAAATACAAAGTCTAGGGGATGCACATGTTGAAACCAAACTCTCAGAAACCTCTGAAACTTTCTCATGTGGAGTTTGGCCAGGGGGAGCATAGGGATGGTGGATGCCATGAATCTCAGAGCTCTCAAAAACTCCCTGGTTTCAACAGAAGCCACAGGAAGAATAGTTTGAAAGAAATGAGTGTCAAGGTCTTGGGAGAAGACAGGGATGCCAGCATAGGCACCATCTGGATCCTGCACCCTAGAAAAACATGGTCTTTCGAAGGAGTCAAAAAATACCTTTTGAAGTTTACTGTGAACCCCAGGCTTTGCAGACAGGAAATGGCAAAGTGAGGGTTTCGCAACATGATCTCTCCAGAAGATGACTGAAGCAGGAGGTCGTCCAAGTAAGGAAATACTTGGATCCCCTGAATCCGGGAAAACGCAATCACAGGAGTGAGGCATTTGGTGAATACCCTTGGAGCAGTAAAAAGGCCAAAGCAGAGAAAGTACAGTTTTGTACCTACCATAAATGTAGATGTTCGAGTGCTCATACAGCTGCAGTCATCACACTTGGGTTATCCTGCCATCAGGCGGGTCCTCGGTCGGCCGAATTCCAAAGTCTAGGTCCGGCGTCGGTTGTCGTCGCTTCCTCCCTGACGTCAGTGCGGCAGGGGTATAAAAGAGGCAGCCAACGCCATTTTCTTCAGTTTTTCTTGCCCCAGATGTCAGGTGCCCCCAGAAAGGAAGGTAATACATGATGTTATGCAAACATACATAAGTAAATAAATCAAAACAGTAGTTGCAAGCAAATACACCATGAAGGAAAACCCCAAACAGGTTGTATGTTAAGGGTGTTTGTCATAAGCCCTGTCCTAAGAGGGGATGGAGGGAGGGTAACCTGGACTGCAGCTGTATGAGCACTCGAATATCTACATTTATGGTAGGTACAAAACTGTACTATGTTCATCGTGCATACAGCTGCAGTCATCACACTTGGGTAGAATCCCAAAGCTAAGTAAGGGTGGCTGGTACTAAGTGGATTTAGGAGGGGCTAGAATGCCCTGCATGACTGCTCTGGCAAAGCCCGCTCTAGATTTTGAGTATAGTGGAAGGTGGTAGTGCTTGGTGAAAGTATGCACTGAACTCCAAGTAGCTGCTTCCAAAATGTCCTTGGTAGGGACCCCCCTGAGGAAAGCTGCTGAGGCAGCTGTAGCCCTGGTGGAGTGGGATCTGATGTATGCAGGCACTGGTTTTCCATGAAATGAATAACAAAAGCATATGCAGTGGGCTATCCATTTTGAAATAGTCTGTTTGGAAATAGCCTTTCCTTGAGCATCTGTAGCATAGGACACAAAGTGCTGCTCAGATTTCCTGAATGACTTTGTTCTGTCCAAGTAATAACGAAGTTGCCTGTGAATGTCGGAATGTAGTTGCCTCTCCCCTTTGTTCTGTGGATTTGGATAAAAGGTAGGTAAATGAATGGTCTGATTCAAAGCCACACTGGATACTACCTTTGGCATGAAGGTAGGGTTGGTTCGTAAGGAAACCCTGTCCTGATGGAAATTGATGAATGGTTGCACAGCCATGAGGGCCTGTAGCTCCGAAACCCTGCGTGCTGAGGTAATAGCCAGAAGCAAAGCTGTTTTCCACGACAAGTATTGTAGCTCTGCTGAAGAAGCCGGCTCAAAAGGAGGCAGTGTCAGCTTCTCCAATACGAAGCTGAGGTCCCAAGCTGGAGCTGGTGGTTTCCGTGGGGGTTTTATATTTTTTGCCCCTCTGAGGAACTGCCTTAGTAGAGGATGTGAGAATAAAGTAGGATCCGTATTATATTGTGCTGAAATGGCTGAAGCGTGGATCTTGATGGAAGAGAAGGAAAGGCCACTGTTTAACATCTCAGCTAGGTACTGTAAAATCTGAGGTATATTTATTACCCAAGGATTCTGACCCTTTGCTTGATTCCAGGAACAAAATCGTTTCCATTTGGCGGAGTAGGTTTTTCTGGTAGAGGGTCTCCTGGCCTCCAAGATGACATCCTGTACCTCTTTGGAGAGGAGAGTCTGTTGGCAAATTAAGGTATTTTCCATGCAGCTAGATTTAGAGTTCTGAGCTGGTTGTGAAGGGTCTTGTAGTTGTGCTGGGACAACAGAAGAGGAACTTGAGGTAGGATCCATGGTGGTGGTGAGTGTGACAGGCTCTTTAGGAGAGGATACCAGTGCTGTCGTGGCCAATCTGGAGCAATGAGAATCATTTGTGGCCTCTCTGCTCTGGTTTTTAATAGGACTTTGGTCAGTAGAGGCAGAGGAGGGAAGGCATAGACTGTCAATGCTGTCCAATTGAAAGAGAGTGCGTCCACTTTCCAGGCCTGTGGATGATAGGTCTTTGAGCAGAATTTTTCCAACTGGTAATTTCTGTGGGTAGCAAATAGATCTATGTCTGGCTGTCCCCATGCATGAGTTATCTTTAAGAAGACTTGAGGATGCAACTTCCATTCGTGAGGGTTTGTCATAATTCTGCTTAAGTTGTCTGCCAATGTGTTTTCTTTCCCTGGCAGGAATTGTGCCTGCAGTTGAACTTGTAATTCCAATACTGTGTTCCACAGGGTCATAGCTTGCCTGCACAGGGGGTATAAATGCGTCCCTCCCTGTTTATGTACCACATGACTGTGGTGTTGTCTGTCCTTATTAATAGCTGGCCCGGATGCAGTAGGTCCTTGAAGGTCATAAGAGCATTTTGCACAGCTAGCATCTCCTTTTGGTTGATGTGTAGGTGCATCTGTTTTTGGGACCATTTTCCCTGGATGCACTGATCTGCCATGTGTGCTCCCCAGGCGTAGTCTGAGGCGTCTGTTGTGATGATTTGACTTGCTTGTGGTATACAGAAAGGGAGACGCATGTTTGTTTGGCATGCTTGAGCCCACCACAAAAATTCCTTTTGAAGGCATGGAATGAGTGGTAAAATTGTTTCCAAGCTGTGGCTGTGTTGAGACCATAAGTTTTTTAGGTACCATTGTAGTTTCCTCATATGCAGCTTTGCAAATGGTATTAGTAGGATGCAAGATGCCATGAACCACAGAGCCTGCAGGATTTTCCTTGCAGTTAGCCTGGTTAAAGTTGCCATTTTGTTGAAGTATTGAGACAGTTGCCCTTGTTTGTCTGGCGTGACGTAAGCCATCTGGGCCATTGTATTTAAGCTGGCACCCAGGAAAATTATCTGTTGAGAGAGTATTAGTTTTGATTTCTTTTTGTTCACTGTGTACCCCAGGCAGTTTAATAGTTTTATTGCAAACGCCAGATGCTGCAATAGAATGTCCTTGCTGTCCGCTTGGATCAGGCAGTCGTCCAGATATGGGTAGATTTGTATTCCTCGTTGTCTGCAGAAAGCAATTACTGATGCCAGGCATTTCGTAAACACTCTGGGCGCAGTAGATAAGCCAAAGGGCAATGCAGAGAATTGATAATGGGTTGACCTGCAAGAAATCTGAGGTATCTTCTGCAATCTTGTCCGATAGGGACATGCAGGTATGCCTCCTTGAGGTCCAACGTTACCAGCCAAGACTCCTTGCCCAGCATGGGAAGAAGCTGCTGTAATGTGAGCATCTTGAATTTTGGTACCTCTAAATATGTGTTTAGAATAGATAGGTCTAAGATGGGTCTCCAATCTTTGTTCTTCCTTGGTACCAGAAATAGTCTTGAATAAAAACCTTGACCTTGTTCTTTTGCAGGTACCTCTTGAATTGCTTTCATATCCATGAGAGCGGAGATTTGTTTTTGTGCCTCTGCCCATTGATTTTGTGGCAGGTTTGGCATGCCTCTCATTTTTGGAAGGGTGTGAAAGTGGAACCTGTAGCCTCTGTCAATGATATCCAGAATCCATTTGTCCTTTGTAACAATGTGCCAGTTTTTTGAAAATAAGGCCAGTTTTCCACCCAAAGGTGCTACCATTATTGCTTTGTTTGGCAGGCATAGGGGAAAATCATTGCGTCTGCTTTCTAAATGACTGTGGTCTATCTTCTCCACCTCTTGGGGCTGGTGCTTGCCACTGCCTAGCTCTGTAAGATCCTTGAGGTTGTCCTCTACCCCTTGGGCGTCTGTATCTACCCCTTTGGGGTCTGTCCGTGGCTGGAAAGGACCAATTTTTTGAAGGCCAGTTTCTGCTGAAGCATGGAGGCTGCACCTGCAAGAAATATTTAACTGTTTGCATAGATTTCGCTTTTTCCTCCATTTTCTTTAGTACCTCCTCCGCTTTAACACCAAACAATACATCTTTTTCTAGTGGTGCATCTAATAACTTTGCTTTGACATGATCTGGTAAGGTTTGCTCTTTGAGCCAAGCGTGTCTAGGTATGACAGACCCAGTGACAGCAGCTCTACATGAGGCCTCTAAAAGCATCAAAACCACACTTGTAAGGTATGTTTCCCCACTTGTTCTGCTCCATGCAACAAATCCTGCAACTCTTTCAAATCTGGTTGTTCTGTTGGTGCCATTTTGCTTTTCAGCTGAGATAGCAAGAACTGCTGGTACTTTAACATATGAAATTGACAGTTTAATGCCCTCATGGTTAAAGTGGCTGATGTATAACCTTTTTCCCCCACCTTTCTAATGCTCTGGAATCTCTCTCTGAAGGTAAAGGGTTTTTAGCAGTAGAGGCCTTCACCCCCTTGGGACCCTGAGAAATAGTTTCTGGGTCAGCAGAAGGGCTTTTATAAAGGAACTGGTGAGAATCAGGAACCCGATAATATCTGTCTGGTTTAACAGGGGTAGGAGGTAGAGAGTCTGGATTAAGACTGGCTTCTGCGTACACATCATCCAAAATATCTAAGACAGGAGGAATAAGCCAGGGGCCTATGCTGGGGAAGCAGCAGAAATTCCCTGAGCCTTTTCTTGGAATCTGAGTAATCTTGACCTTCCCAGTGGAAGTGCTCTCTCAATGTATGAAGGGTTTCCCCAAAAGAGTAGTCCTTGGGGGGGGGGGGTGAGGGAATAGACTCCTCAGCATCAGAGTCTTCAAATGGGGAATAGGCATAATCCTGGTCCTCAGAAAGGTCTGAGGTAATAGAAGCCTGGTCTGAGGAAGGGAAGTCTTCCTCCAACCTGGGTCTTTTGTCTGAGGGGGGTTGAGAACCCCTGATGAGTGTAATCAAATCCTCAGCCATTTTAAGCATCTGTTTTTTAGGCATGGGGCCTTGAGAGGGGGTCTGAGGACCCTGTTTTTTAATTTTCATTGGAGCTTTAGATTTAGAGAATGATTTAATAGAGAAGGTGGTAGGCCTGAAAACGCCTTCAAAAATGGCAGGTCTCGCTAACTTTTTCGTTTCTCCGCCAAAAGTGGCGTCGGTATCTGCAGTGGGAATGGAGACCGAGGAAGCTGCGACCTCAGCTACTGAAGTAGCCCGTAAAATAGTTTCATCGGTAGTCAGGGGCTGCGTAGGTGCCTCGCTGAGAACCAGAGAACCGGTAGTCGGCCTTAGCGTGATCTCAGTACTCGGTGCAGGCCTCGTATGTCTGTCCTTATCCTTGCGTTTTTTGCCTGAAACTGGCGTCGGTATATCCGACATGATATAATTCAATTTTTTGCCAAAATAATGAAGGGCGAACTCCGCCCGGCACTTAATAGTGCGCTTGTTAAACCTAGCACAAAAACGGCAGGCCGAGACGTCGTGGTCTGGCCCTAAGCAAGGTATACAGTAAGAGTGAAAATCCTTATGCGGTATTTGCTTCCCACAAGAAATGCAATTATTAACTTTGTCTGACATCGGACTGAGGCAAGAAAAGTTTCCCCAATGGGGTACTTAGCTTTAAAGAAGACTTCGGCTGAAATACTTTTCGTAAATCTCAAGAGCTGGCCGACCGGCAATTGCTAACTGCTTCTGCTTCGGGCACCGCGCGGCAAGAAAGACTGAAGAAAATGGCGTCGGCTGCCTCTTTTATACCCCTGCCGCACTGACGTCAGGGAGGAAGCGACGACAACCGACGCCGGACCTAGACTTTGGAATTCGGCCGACCGAGGACCCGCCTGACGGCAGGATAACCCAAGTGTGATGACTGCAGCTGTATGCACGATGAACATCTGAAAATGTTAGGAAGCAACAGAGAAACGTAAAAACTTCCTGAAAAAGAAATGGATTGGGATATGGAGATAAGCATCCTTGCGATCCAGAGACACCATATAAGCCTGAGGAAGTAGAAGAGGAAAAGTCTGAAGGGATAACCTTCAAAATCAGGGCACCTTCAGAAAGCTGTTCAGGTGAGAGAGGTCTAGAATTGGTCTGCAAGTACACTCTTTTCTGGGTACTAAAAACATCCTGGAATACAAACCCTTGCACCTTTGAGACATAGGTACGTCTTGAATAGTACCCAGAGTCAAAAGGTCCCAAAAGCACCTCTGGAAAGAATAGTTGTTCCTAGGCTGAGGGACTCCCATAAAATAGGTAAAGGATTTCCAAACCATGAAATACCCCTGGCAAATAGTGGATAGGACCCAGGAATCTTGAGTAATCTGATGCCAAACAAGATGAGAGAGAGAGAAAGGTGAAGAGGAAAATGGCTGGGAAGAACAGGATAGTCAGACAGCATCTGGTTTATCTGGAAGGGAGATTTCTAAGGCACAGAAGTCTGAGTAGTCTTAGGAGGAGGAGCCCGCTTGCCACCCTTCTTACCCTTAGGAAAAGGCAAGATTGCCTGCAAATAAAAGCTGGATTATTGGGTAGTTTCTCTGAAATTTAGGCACAGGAGAAACAAACATGTTTAAGTTCCTGTAAAGCCTTACCCTTATCCTGAAGGGAATTAAAGCAGCAGCAGCTTCTCCAAATGAGCGTTTATTGTCAAGAGGGGCATCCATCAACTTAACCTTAATATCATCAGGCAAAGGTTGAAGCCGAAGCCAAGAATACCTCCTCATCACTGATGCAAAAACCTAAAGGAAGCATCTGCTGCATCATAACTACACTTGATGGAATGACGAACCAATTGGGAGGAGGCCCTAACAGGGAAACAGCAGAAGTTTTACCCTCAGAGTCTGGAAGATCAGAAATAACCTGACAAGCCCGAGATAGGAGAGCCAACAAATACCGGGACATATAAGTCTGATAATTAACAGCCCTAAAAGCCAAAGTAGCAGAGGTATAAACCTTCTTGCCTAGCCTTTCAATGGTCTTTCTGTCTTTACCAGAGAGCAGTAACATGGGAGAAGAAAGCAAATGAGAGGGCTTGTTAGAAGCTACAGACACCACTGAGGGGTCAGCAGAAGGACACTTGTACAAAAATGTACAGTCCTCAGATACCCTATAATATATCTATCAGGTTTCTTGGGAGCAGGGGGCTAGGAGTCTGGAGCTTTAGAAGCATTAGAAAATGCACCCAACAAGACAACCAAAACAGGAGGAACAGCAGAAGGATTAGGAGAATGCATCTGCAGCAACTCATATTATCTGTTAAGCACCTCAGAAACCTGATCACAATCCCATTTAAATAACATCATCATCCTGGAGATCATGTCCCCAAAAGACATCTTTTCAAAGGGAGTATCAGGACTGGTAGATTCCTTTCTCTGATTCACATTCCAAAGGAGAGGGAATCTGAAAAGAGTAAAGCAAGGGATTCGTCATCCAAATCCAGCTCCTCCTCAGAAGAATTCTGTTCCGTGGGTCTTTTCAGGGGAGTAGAGGACCAAGGGGGGCTGGAACAGAAACTCCCTGAGGAGGTGTCAGTGACAAACCACTAAACAAACCCTAAGTGAAGGTTTGCCATTCACTCTATGGATCCTTTGGAGCAGGAAAAATATGTTAAGTCTTGTTTTTTCTTCAGTGGAAAATCCACCTTATAAAATTTGGAAGGATCTGACCCAGGAAGGCATTCAATGATGGTAGCAGGGACTTCTTCTCTGACTAAAATTCGAGGAACACCAGTAGGCCCCTAGGAGATGATCAGCTGTGGTTCCCCGAATGTCCGAAGTGGATGTCTGCAAAACCTCCTTAGACGTGCTTAAAGTTGGATCCCTGCCAGCCTCCAACCAACCCGGTCCTGGCAGAGAAATCAACTGACAAAGCCGGGTGAACCTCTGGGCATTCACTCACATCAAGAAAGATGTCTAGCAGAGGCTGAACAGAGGAAGATTCCAGCCTAGACTACTTGGCCTCCTCCTACACTGACGGTTGTCTCTCGAGTGGGGAAATACCCTCCATCGTGTCTTTCACAAGAAGTTTAAGATAAAGCGCCAAAGAAGACAGTCTACTATGAAGAGTTTTTGGTACAAAAGACTGAAAAATGGAACAGGATGTATGGCTGAGAGGCACCTAAGCAAAACAGACACTGGTTGTGGCAGTCTTAACGGGGAATCTGTCTCCAATACTGGCACTTACCATTCTTGCATGACATGAAACCCCACAAGCAACAATAAAAAAAGTAAAAAATAATCCCAAAAGGGCACTTATTTGCAACGACTAGGTGAACCAGCAACAGAACAGGCGTTCAGACAGATGATCAAACAATGGTATCTGGATTGGCAGTAAAGAAGTTCTGAGGATGACATGTCTGAATGTCACCTTTATGCCCTACACTACGCAAAGAGCATACACGTGACATACTGCGTACCTTAAAGGAATCTAAAATGCTTTGCTTTGGTATATTGGCCAGACATCAGGCCCCCCCCTGGCTGGAGATCTCTACTGTTATAAAAACTGCAACAGTGAAATGGAAGGACAACTGACCTAGAGTAACTATATGAGACAACAAATGCAAAAGGAAAAGGAGACAGAAAAGTATGCAGATAAAATAATTAAGTCACACAGTCTTCCTCTACTTTTAACATCTGAAACAAGGAAAAAAATATAAGGCTCTACATTACAACATTAAATGCAGATAAAAATAATACTTAACTTGCTTTGACATGTTCAACAACTAAAACTGTTACTCCTCACTGATGTAATGATTTAACACCAAGGTATCCCTTCTCATGACTTCTAAAGTTTAATTTCAACAATCGGCCATTAGAGCCATCAAGGAATGCTGCTTAATTAAAATCGGCATCATAAACTGCAACTCCCATCTATTTATCAAAGTTTACTTTAAATAAATCAATTGTTCCAGATACTCTAATGTTTTAGGGGATTGCATTCCAAATTCTTGGAATGTCATTACTTTTAACTTTCCCCAATGTTACCATTAAATTTAGTTATATTAAAGTTAATAACATCATTCCTGTTATGATAGAAGACATACATATATTATACACCGCTTGTAACATCTCATTAAGAAAAAAATTATAGGCAAGAATCTCTTACCCTTGTAAATCTAAAATGGAGAGAGTCTAGACCCAACCTTTAGCATTTTTCAGTTTACATTACATTTTTCACTGACGCTATCCTTTTTGTAAATTTATTTTGTGTGGATTCAATCTTAAACAACTGCAGTCTAGTGACACCCCTCATTGTTAATCTGAGTACATGACCAGTCAATTCTTAATACTTTTGCTCTTATATAGTTGACATGACTATGTAAAGAAAAAACAGAAGTAACATATATAACCCAAGTTTTTACATTCTTTAGTCTCAAGTTTTATTCCATTGAGAACAACTTCAGAAGTTACTGTTTTTTTCACCTAAATACATTTCTGGTAACGGAACTGTAGTCCTCTCAGCTTTGCCTTGTTTGAAAGGTCTTTCATATAATCACTAAAAACTCAGTATCTCAGTCAAGCCCACTAAAAATGGCCTTATAGTCATCAACTTTGCTTTTAAAATATCATACCTACAATCTAATTTATTAACATTTAAGTCAGTCTAGTCAACATTGTTTAATGCTGTAATCAAACTGTCATAAAAAATTACAACTTTAATAGGATAAATTATCAACACAGATTTTGACATTTTATTTTTATTTTACATTTGTTAACCGGGTTAGTCTGACTGAGCTTTTGGCTAATTTTCAGGCAGAGACCCGGGGAGAAAAGCTCCAGTAAAATGAAGATTAAAGTCAAGGAATTATTCTGACAACAACATGATGATGGCCCTATTTCTAGTTGTTATCACTGGTGATAACCAAGTAATGACCAGATCAAATATATTATTGGGAAAAGTTTAACGCTAACATATCCAAAAGTCTTGAAATACTGAATTAACAGTTTTTAAGCCCAGTTTATATATGGATATATTAAAATTATCATGTAAAAATTCTCAAATGTTTACAATACATACCAAGAAAATTTATGAACTCATTATGAACTACAACAATTACCGACCCCTTTTTCCACGTTTAATACGTGGAGTTGGGGTGCTGTGTCAACTGCTGCCATCTCTCTCTATTCAATGCAACTCTCCTAGTCATGCCTGACAGCCGCAGGTCTTCTCTCACACAATCCATACACCTCTCTCTGCTGGACGCCCTAATCTCTTTTGATTTGTCCAAGTTTGCCCCAAATCATCTTCACCAGATTATCTTCTGCTTTTCTGCATATGTGCCCAAATCACTGTAATATATTTTCTTTTAACTTTTAAGCAATTGGAGCTACTTTGACTTCTATTCTGATGTCCTCATTTCTTCATCTTTCATACAGTGTGCATCCTACCATCTGCCTTAGGCACTTCATCTCCACTACCTATAACTATAGTTATCTTTAACTTTAGTCATATTTTATAACTACAAATTAATCTGATCAAATTCTTGTTCAAACCACTTATTACATCAATTACTGTCTCAAAGTAATGATGACATCACTACAGATTAAACTGTCCTTAATCAAAAACAGACCACCACTCCATGATGGTCTAAGACATTCAGTCTTATATTCTAAAAATACCAAATTGTTAAGAGTCCTAAACTTCCATTATTGCTACAACATCAACATTTCCCTAGCAATAATAAAATGCAACTCAGAATGCTCGTTACCAAAACTCCTACTCCTTACAAAAATACACCCTTATAACATTATTAGATCCTTGTCTAATAAATCCTTTTGAACATGAGAAATACTGGTCTAAAAAAAGCCAACAGACGTGTCTTTAATTTACTAAATACAACATGTATTCCATAATCACCAATATGCAGTTTGTCATAAGGGAAGAGAAGATAATCCAAAACACAATCCTCTCAATATGCAACTAATTTTAGATGGCATATTGTGGAAATAATCCTCAAACAGTTGTTAAATAACAGGGCTTAAGTATAAAGACAATCACTCCAATTTAAAGAGGGTACAATCTCACTAAGTGCTAAGAATGTATTCTTAACTTCAACAAGCTCTAAAGCCTTTAATATGACATTTTTTTTGTGATTTAAAGAAAATGAATAAAACAATTAGTTATACAGTATACCAATATAACATTATATGATATTTGGTTTTATAAAAGTTTATTTAACAAATCTGGAACTTCTATTAGTCTCAGACCAGATAAAGCAGAAACTGTTCCATACTACTACTTTTAATACTGAGTCCGATAATATTAAAAGTTAAGGGCAAGTCCTTTACTTCAGTTATATCAATTACTGATGTATTATAATCAATGCTTTCAGTATTATTCTGTGTGTTTATGTGACAGTGACAAGAAGCTTTCTGTTCATTGTTTTGTGCTACATACTGTGTAGATATTCTGTCTACCTCTAACACTGAGAGAAACATACCACCCCAGTGCTCTGCTGTTTACTTTCTTACAACTAGAATCTGACCAAGTACAGGAGAAGTGCATTGCAGTTGCTTCTTGGTAATACTTGGCTTTATTGTTGCATTAGGACATAGTACAGAAGGTCGTAAGGTCTCTATTTTACTACCATCTTCAATACCTAACTGTAGTATGGAAAACCTAAGTTCATTAGAAGTGGGCATGCATCCAGTGTCCTTATCCAGTACTAAATAATCTTCCTCCCTCTTTTTTAGAGATAATTTTTTTCCTGTTTTTTTTTTCCCTTTTGTCACAATTTGTTTTTTTACTGTGTGTGTTTCACTTATAGATTTAAACAGTCTGACAATTCATTTTAATTTTAGTTCTCATTTGATTTTTAAACAGAATTTGCCTTATGCCTCATTTTATGTCTTCTAGTTTTACAATATGTAGATACATACTTTTCATCCTGAATGTATTTAATAGTGTGCAAGTCTAAAGCAGATTCTTTCTCTGTTAAATTCCAAACTTGTTTATCTAACAGTGCTTCTTCACCTTTGTCACTATTTCCTAAAGTGCTCTTTGGCAAAATTTACTTTGAAGTTACAGCATTAGTATGGTTACTAGCAGTTACTGAAAAATATAAAAAATAAACTGGCACTATTAAGTGATAGAGAACTACTGAATTATAAATCCGTATAATCTTGTATCCTATCTTAAACCCACTATCTTCCTGAATGCTATTTACCATCAGTATACCATTATTACTTTCAATACATAATCTGTCATTCCTCTGATCATCTTTTTTGACTTCAGTGACCTGTGTTAACATGTCACTTGCTACAGTATTTGATTAATAAGTGATATCTGACCACTTTTCTTAGCATCAGTAAACAGTTCATTACCAACATTAAAATTTTTATCAGTAAGATCATCCTTCCAGGTTAGTACAAAATTATTTACTGTGTTTTAAGAAATTAACACTTTTTTTTTTTTTTTTTACTTAGACTGCTTAATGGAAACTTTACGCCCCAAAATGCTGTATAACTACTTTAATTTACCACAGTTCAAATGCATATATCTTTACACGGAAAATTCAACAAACATACTTAACAAAATAATGTGTGATTTTAAATCATTAAAGATATACAGTTGTTAAATGTGTATACATTCTTAAAATTATAAACCTACTTCACGGAAATCCTTATATAACTTACTTATAAAACTTAAACAATAAAACCATGTTAGTATTACTTATAAAAAGTAATTCAAATGTCCTACAGTAATTATACATTATTCCAGATTAAAAAAAAAACAGTAAAATTATACGATACTTCTGAAATACTCTATGTATAAATTGTATATTGTGCACTCACAAGTAGCAAGCAACTAAGTAAAAAATAAGTTATATGCTCACCATAACGTTCCATCTGTGTTGTCGATCTTCATTTATCCTTGACCTGTGGGGATCAGTTCCAACTGCTGGAACTGGTTCAGCTGTTACACGGCTCGTGCGAACCAAAAACTCCTCAGCCAAGTTTCTACCCAGAATGCCTCTCTCTACATTACCTCAGATCGAGTTTGCAGCTATAATGAAACACCCGGAAAGGGTAATACATTGAAAAGGCTATGTCCAAGGTCATACATGAGGAAATAAATTGCCAAGACTAATGTCCGTTCCTCAAGGAGTCTGAAGGAGGGAGGAGGATGGGGGGATAAATGAACAACAGAGATGGAACTTTACGGTGAGTACATAACTTCTTTATCTGACATTGTCAGTCTTCATTTATCATTGACCTATGGGACAGAGTCCCCAAGCTACCTTGTATCTTGGGAGGCCTTATGGATCCTGAGCACCATAGAACCAAATGACACTCTTCCCCTGGAGACCAGATCCACTTTGTAATGAGTAATAAAGGTATGTGGAGAAGCCCACATTGCTGATGCACATACATCATCCATGGAAGCCTTGGAATGAAAAACAGCAGACGTGGCTATAGCTCTTGTGGAGTGGGATCTAAATGAGGCTGCCAATTCGAGGTTTTTCCTGTTGTAGACAAAAGTAATGCATTCTCTTAACCACTTAAACAATGTAACCTTAGAAACTGACTTACCCATGGAAGGACCTGAAAAGGAAATAAATAACTGGTCTGACTTTCTGAAATATTTAGTTCTGGCGAGATAAGAGCACAATTGTCTGTGAACATCCAATAAATGTAAGCAGTATTCTCCCTTGTTGGGGAAATTAGGGAATCTAAAAATCAATAGGCTGTATAACAGGAGGAAAAAAAACATGGCAAAAATAGGAGGTGCACCCAGCAGGATAAAAGCACTCTCATAAAACTAAACAAATAACTCAGTTTGGATTCCTAGGCCAAGGACAACCACAAAGCATTCTTTAGCTATGTCTGCAACCTTAAAAGCAATACACAATTGTGTGCAGAGCTCATTGTAAATGGAGCCACCTATACTGAGCCAGAAGATACAGCAAACCTCCTGGTTGATGAATTCAGCTCCAACTTTACCTTTCTCTTCCCCTGCACTTTCCCTCAGGAAATATCAAATATAACTCCCCCTACTATCACTAGGGAATAGGTCCTTAATGCTCTCTCTAAGACTAAGAACAATGCATCAATGGGCCCAGGCAATAACCCAAGATGCCTTCTAAATAGCATGAAACAAGACTTACCAGGGCCTCTGGAATTACTATTTAACTGTAGCCTCCAAATAGGCTTCGAGCCACATGAATGGAGAAAGGCAACAGTCCTCTCTCTGCACAAAGATGGGCCATCTACAGACCCTGGAAACTACAAACCCATAAGTCTCACTAGTATTGTATGTAAAGCCATGAAAAGAAATATCATGGAGATAATCAACAGAGATATAGTAAAGCACCAGACACTAGACCCAACTCAGTTTGGTTTTGTCAAGGGCAGATCATGCCTACTCAACCTGGTGGACTTCTTTGAGAAGGTCACCAAAGAATTGGATGAGGGCAAAATCATTCACACTGCCTACCTTGACCTGGTGAAGCCATATGACACAATACCCCATGTGGGCATTGATGACAAACTCAAGAGGTTAGCTACATACCGTATGTCACCTGGTGGATAGCCAACTGGCTCATAGACAGGACCCAGGAAGTTAGAATTGGGGAGTTCACCTCTACAAAGAAGCCAGTCACAAGTGGAGTCCCTTAGGGATCAGTCCTAGGACTGCTCCTTTTTGGCATTTACTTAACAGAAGTCAAGGCGAATGTCAGTGATCTCTGGCTGACTAAATTTGCAGATGATTGCAAATGAGTAGCTGTCGTTGACTCTCAGACTGACACACACGTTCTCCAGGAAGGGCTGACACAGACAAGCCACTGGTGTCAGAGCCATCGACTAAAACTAAAAGCCAAGAAACGCACAAGACTATCCTTTGGGAAGTCATCCATCACTGGTAACTATCATATTGACAACACACACCTTAGAGTTGACCCAGCAGTCAGGGATTTAGGGACACACAAATAGTAATCTAGCCTTTGACCATCACATGTCTACAGTGGTGAGGAAATCATTCTATGTTGCACAACTTATAAACAAATGTATGGCATCCAGTCCAAGGAAGTCATTGTTCCACTGTATTTGGCATTCACCAGACCTACCACTGAGTACAATGCCCCCTTTGGTATGCACCTAACTAGGCATATCCAACAACTGGAATGTCCACAGAGGGTCCTCACTAAAAGAATACAGGGCATAAGTAAAATGTCCTACGCAGACCACCTCAAGGCCCTATCCCTGTATTCTGTCTCCTACAAGCTTTTGAGGGGAGATCTATGCCTGGCATACAGGACATTCTCAGACCCCACTCTGATGGACTTCCTGCATATCCACAAAACAAACAGCACCAGAATTAACCATTCTAAAGACTTAAACCTTGTCTGTATGGAACAGGCTCCCCGTCCATGTGAAGCAGAGTTCCTCACTAAACCAATTCAAGTGCAACTTGGACAATTGGATGGGAAACTAGAAATTCATCCCTGGTTTGGCACCTATGTCTCAAATGGACACAAGTAAACTGTAAATGGTTCATCTCCCAGGCCTATGTTTACACTTAACAAGGGTATCAGAACTTGTCAGAGAGTTGGGATGCATGGCTATGCTTAAAAAGGCCTTTGTGGTCGTTAGTCTAGTAAACACCTATGAACCTATAGGAACACTGGCAATTCAATAACCTGAGATATGACCTTTGGCAGAAAGGCTGGATTGCTTCTCAGTGATACCCTGTCTTTATGAAAAAAGAAATATGGAGGTTTTGAAGATAACGCATGAATCTTTGAAATTCTCTAGGTGGATGTAATAGATATTAAGAAAATGGTCTTCCATGAAAGAAATTTCAAATCACAGACAGCTGTTGGCTCAAACAGTAATTGGAAAAGGATTGCAAAACCACAGTAAGATCACAGGGAACAAGGGGTTCCCTATAAAGAGGCTTTAACCTTAATGATCCCTTCAGAAAGGCCTTGCACAGCCTATGTGAAATTAAGAATTGCCCTTCAAAACCATTATGAAAATCAGAAATAGCAGCAAGATGAACTTTGATGGTAGACGAAACAGCTCCTTGTTCAAAGAGTGTCGACAAAAACTGCAAAACCTCTTCAACTGGTGCGGAAAAAGGTTCAAGTTTGTTATCGCGTGCCCATATGGAAAATCTTTTCCATTTGCTGAGGTAGTCTCTCCTTGTGGAAGCTTTATGGGAAGCTAGGAAAATGTTTAGAACTGGGGAAGATGAATTATTTCACCTGGCAATCAATGGAATTGGAGCAACCAAGCTGTAATCTTGAGGTTTGCAGGCTCGGATGAACTAGGCCCCCCTGGAGATGGGACAGGAGATCTGGATCCGGGGACAGAATCCATGGATGTTGAAGTAGATAAGGCCAAAGAAAGGGGAACCAGACTCGCCAAGGCCAAAAAGGGGCAGTGATAATCACTTTGCTCTTCAATCTTATGGCTTTCTTCAAAAAAGGGGGCATTAGAGGAACAGGGGAAAAGGCATAGAGTAGTCCCGAGGGCCAGTCGTGAAGGATAGCATCTCTCGAGGACTTCTTTTGAGGTGGTATTAGGGCAAAGTAGCTGCTGCACTTGTTCTGGGGGGATGCAAAAAGGTCACAGCAAGGGAGGCCCCAGCAATGGAAAATCTCCTTCGCCATTCTAGGATTGAGACCCCACTTGAGAGGAAGGAGGATGCATCTGCTCAATTTGTCTGCTATCACATTTGAGCTCCCTGTGATGTGCATTGCTACCAGAAAGCAGTATGAAGAGATCGCCCACACTCTGAGGGCTTCTCGATACAGGTGGTAGGATTTGGTTCCGCCTTGTTTGTTGATGTACCAGACTAATGACATGTTGTCTGAATGAACTGCAATCATTCCTAGAGGGAGGACAAGTGTGAAAGACTTGCAACACTAACAGCACTGCTCTCAGCTCCACAACACTGAAATGCAGAATGGCTTCTACTGGGGACCAAATGCCTTGACAGTCCTTCCATGAAAATGCCCCCCCCCCCATCTGATCTGGGAGGCATTCGTGGTCACTATGGCCTGGGGATGAGGGGAAATAAACAGTTGGCCCAAAAGAATTTCCTTAGACTCCATCCACCAAGATAAATTCTTCTTGCAACGATTGGTAATTTGGATGAGATGAGACAGAGGATGAATGAGAATAAACCACTGGGAGTAAAAAAGCCACTGCAGGATTCTCATGTGGAACCTTGCTAGCGGTACTTAAGGTAATGGCCACCACCATGGATCCCAGAGTTTGTACTGCTAGTAAAGCGGAAACACTGTAGCTGGAGAGAATAACATGAACTTCTGATGTCATTTTCTGCAGTCTGTGAAAAGGAAGGAAGGGAGGCTATGCAAGAGATCATATTTAGGCAGGCTCCTGTGAATTCCAATTGTTGGGTTGGACTTAGCTGGGATTTGGCAAGATTCACTGTTACACCTAGATGACAGTAAATGCTTAGGGTGAAATTTCCTCTCTGAGTAGATGCCTGGTGGCAATGGTAAAGAGCCAGTTGTCCAAATAAGGAAACACTCAAAATCCGTGCAGTCTCAGGTGAGCTGCCGCTGTTGCCATACATTTAGTAAATGCCCGGGGGAGCTGTTGTTAGATCAAAGGGCAGAGCTCGGAACTTGTAATGACTGGCTCCCAGCCATAAGCGGAAGAACCTCCTGGAGCATTTGTCCATTTTTATGTGGTAATGTGTGTCCTGGAGGTCTACAGAGCACAACCAATCATAATTCCCTAAGAAGGGAAGAAAAGACTGAACCGTGACCATCCAGAATTTTGACTGTTGAACAAACTGTTCAGAACGCTGAGATCCAAAATTGGTCTCCAGTCCCCTGTCATTTTTTGGCACCAAAAAAAACCTTGAGTAGAACCCAGATCCCATCTGGTTTGGTGGGAATTCTTGGGTGACTCTTTTCTAGCAGCTTTTGAATTTCCATAGCTGTCTGATCCCTCTGATTGGGTGGAACATCAGGGATCTTTTTCTAATTTTTGGGGTAAGGTCGAATGGAATGTAGTAACTTCTGGTAATGATCCTTAGCAGCCAAGCATCTGTGGTTACCTTTTGCCAGGCTAGTGGATGCAAGAACAGTCTTCCCCGACTGTCTCCAAAAGCAAGCAATCGGGCCTTCTTTCAGGAGCACTGGTAGGGTTTTCCCTGAGAAGGCATCTCTGGATCTCATTTTGTGGGTCACCTCTGCTGCTTAGTCTGCGTCTTCCATTACAACTACCCTCTCTGCCCCGGGGACAGTCATTACCATGTGCATCCTGGAAAGGCCATTAGATTTTGAACCACATTTTCCTGCTTCTCTGGTTCCTGAAATAGGAACGCTGGGGAGTGGAAACCCATGCGCCCACAGCATAAAGGGCTTTTCCATTTTTTTTCACACCTGGCTAAGGTATCTAACTCTAGAGCCAAAAAGGGAACTCCTTCAAATGGAACATTGACGCATGAAGACATGAATGGCTCCACAAACTTGCACAGGTGCATCCACACATGCCTAAATCCATTGACCTAGTTGTCCCTTCGGTTGCATGTGCAATAAGCCTCATGGACAAGTTACAGACTCCAGGGTGGCAAGCTGGGAGGATACTTTATCCTGAACCTCATCGGACACCACTCCCATGAGAGTGCCTGAGAGCTCCTTGATCAGATCCCTCTGAAGTGTAGTGAAGTGTGACAAAAAGTTCAACGACTACAAGGCGAAGGTTGAAGAGTAGTAGACCTGCTTCCCAAATCTGTCAATCGCCCTAGACTTTCAGTTGGGGGGATGAACAGTGGAACATTCTTCCGCCAGTTCCTTCTTGGTGGCTGCCACAACCACCATGGCATCTACGACTAAACCTTTGGCCCAATGTTTATGGTCTTCTTGAGCTGAAAGTATTTTATCTGGCCTCCTGGGGATTGGTTCTGTGGAATCAAGGACCTTACATGTCCACTGGGTGATCAGTTTGATAAGGTAGTCAACCAGGGGGTCTCCCAAGAGGTAGATAGCCAAGCACCAAACACTTTCAGGTACACAGACTCCTCTGAGGATGGGTCTTGAGGCTTCCAGCCACCCCTCTGCTTTAATATGTTGAGAATGTCACCAAAAAAGATGTCTTCTGGGTTTGACCAGGGAGGAACCCTCCCGACGGTGCTTGCTGTCCAGGTGTGGAGGTTGGTGGAATCTCTGGACCAGAGGGGATCCCAGGGAAAAGCTCCAAAGGGGACAAAACCAGCTGGGAGCCTGCAGAGGCCACTGCCCTCTCCATAACTTGAAAGGTGGGTCCCCCCGAAGAGGGACAGGATGCCCAAAACCAGGAAGGACAACCTCGAAACCATGGTGCCACCCTAGTCCAAGGAACCCACCAAAGTCAGAGTCGAGGAATAGCCCATAAACAGCGTCATGGAGCTACAACCCTGGGATCCATTGGTTCTGAAGCAACAGAGGAACTCGGGGTGCAGACTGGAGCCAAAGACACGAGCAGTGTTGGCAACAGGACATCTGGAATTGGATAAGTCACAGCCGAGGTCTCTAAGACCAGAGTGGTTAGAGGAGGAATATCTGGAGTCCTTGGAGAAAGATGCCTATCTCCTGCAGGGAGTAAAGCCTGGGAAGAAGTGGAGACACCCCTCACCATGAGGGGCTGATCCAACAGCCTCATGACACTGACTTCTGTCAGACTTCTAGAGGACCATGCTAACAAGGCTGAAAGAAATTCTGGCCTCTCCAAAAAGGGACATGGTAGCTGCCCCACAATAAGTTCTACTGAAGGACCGTATCTGGTTTTGAAAGCTGAAGGAAACCATGGTTCCTGGGTTATAGGCACCGGGGAGGGAACCAGTTCCAAAAATAGTGTCAGCACTGTAACCGGCCTCGAAAGAGGGGTGACACTTTCGATGGACGGCACCAAAAGTGGAGGTGTTGAAGTAGTCACTGCTACTGGACAGTTCCATACATTTTCTCAGCTCTTCCTGTGGGAACCGAAGGTTTTGACTTCTTAAAACCTGGAGCAGAGGGTGACATTGGGAGTGAGTGACTTCTCTTTTTCAAAGAGGAGGATGAAGATGGAGAAAATCCCTCAGATTTAACACCTCCAGGCTGAGTAGACAAGGCCTCTTCAAAGGAGGTTTTTAATAAACATTTTAAAATAAGCTTATTCTTTCTCTCAACTAGGACACTGTGGCAAAAGGCTTGACAAATGTCACATTGCTGTTCTAAGTGGGCCAGGCCCAAGCAATACACACAAGTATGACCAGCGGAGTTTGACATTTTTCTGCCACAACCAGAACATGATTTGAAGCCAGTAGTTCCATTGACTTTATCTGCCATACTGGAAGACAAGGATCAAATGCAGATACACACATGCCAAAAAAAACACACACACACAGACAGAAGAAAGAAGGAAAGGCCATCAATGATGGTATGCCGATAAACTACCAGAGGTAGGGTAAAGGGATAGCACTACCAGCAGCAGTAGGAGAGATACCAAACAGTACGAAAGAAGAAAATGATAGAACACTCACTTCCAAAAAACAAAAACGGTAAAGATTAAAGTATAGAGAAAGAGAAAGAGCTATAAGGGGGATGCAAACTAAGCTAAATGGGTAGGAAATGAAATACTGAAATAGAAATGGAATAAACAGTCTGAACACTAGCCTGAACATAAACCCCTACATCATGAGATAGGCTGCCAACTGGCTCACAGACAGAACCCACATGGTAAGAGTTGCAGGAGCTAGGTCTGACTCTAAACTGGTTACAAGTGGCATTCCCCAGGGCTCAGTCCTAGGACCCCTCCTGTTCAGCATATACTTCTCAGACTCTCCGGCTTACACAGACATCCTCCAAATGGGTCTCACTGAGACATATACCTGTTGTCAAAACCATGGCCTCAAGCTAAATGCCAAGAAGTGCACAGTCATCCCCTTTGGTAAAAACAAAGCATCCACAAACTACCACATAGGTGGTAGCCTCCTAAATACAGAAGACATAAGGGATCTGGGGACCCAAGTAGATAGTAATCTCTCCTTTGATAATCACATTGCCTAAGTGGTTAGAAAATCCTTCTATGTGGCCCACCTAATCACAAAAGGGTTTGAATCCAGATCAAAAGAGGTCACTGAGCCCCTCTATGCATCACTCATCAGACAGTACAACGCCCCATTTGGGATGTACCTTAACAAGACACCTGCAACAGCTGGAAAGACCACAGAATTACCTCATCAAGAGGATCACTGGCCTCAAACAGCTGCCCTATGCAGCTCGACTGAAAAAACTCCAGCTGTACTTGGTTGCATCCGCCTACTCAGAGGTGATCAATGCCTGACATACAAGGTCATGTCCAACCCAGAATTGATGGACATGCTCCTCCTAAAGAAAACCATATCCCCTCAAGCCACACGCTCTAGGAATCTAAACCTTACCACAACAATAAATAGGACGTGCTGGAAGGATAGATTCCTGTCCCAGAGACTTCCTATGCTCTGGAACAAGATTCCAATCTACGTTAAGCAGAGCTCCTTGCTAATACTCTTCAAGAGAAACCTTGATGAGTGGATGGGAAATAGAAAGTTTACACCGGGGATCACTTCAATGGCTCTGCTCGACAGAGGCACAGGGAATTAATCTAAGGGGGCGGCGAAAGCCAACACAATTCCAGCTAGGCTTATAAATGCCTTTGGGCAGATAGCCTAGTACCTACCTATGAACCTAGGTTTACTTAGCTCAAGGAGAGTTCGGCTAACGCGTCTTTACATGATAAGTGGCAAACGAGATCGGAGGTAATTTGGAGAGAGGCATTCTGGGTAGGAATTTGGCTCATATATTTTTGGTTTGCACGAGCTGTGTAACGGACAAGCTGGTTCTGAGACTTGGAACAGAGTCCCATAGTTCAAGGATAAATGAAGATTGACATCAGATTTAATGTTAATATGTGCGACTAACCAGAACTTTAAAAACTTCCACTTCCTAAAAATACATGAATATTCTGTTATACATAGTTTATGTGTGTTGTCTTAAAGTGCCTGAAACATGATCAAATACAATATTCAGGACTAACGTAACAATTTTACAGGAAATAAAAATTCTTAGAACTAAGAAACCTGCTGTTAAATTCCATAAAAACTACAAAGTAAAGTTATATTTCGTAAAGTATTACCTTTCTTCAATTCAAAAAGCAGCTTACTAACAAACATTAATCACGCAAAGACATGCATGCACTCATGCAGGATGCTTTGAATATCTTCAGACTCTTTTCTATTAGCTGAAGCAGTCTTCCCTTACAAATCACAGGAACTTTAACTAACCAAAATAAAAAGTGTGTGTTCCCATCATCTTTATGAAGATGAGGGAAAGCACATAGAGAAAATAAAAGGTGTTGCTTTACTGCACTAAAAAGAGCAGGAAGTTAAACACAAATCAAAAGTTAATCAAATAATTAGGAGTTCCCAGCTCTTTCTATTCTCTCCACCACTCTGACATCTCTGGGTTCTATCTCTATTCACCCATTTGAACCTACTTCCATCACTCACTAACTTCCTCTTTTGTGCTTCTTGAAGAGTACTACCTGTATCACCTTTATTCTGTTTGCTGATCATGATCACACTCTCATCTTCATGTGGCTCCTGTAACACACATCACTCATTTTTCTTGTTCTGCTGTATGCAAAGAAAGTACCACTTAAAAGTATCCTGGGCCACCTTTGAAAATGGGTATTTGTCTACATAGTCATCTTGGTAAACAAAATATAAACACACATTTATCCCCAAGAAAAGGATAGCTAACGTTCTCTGCAGAAATGTCCAGGCCGCTAGTTCCTGTTAATTCTTTTTAACAGTATACATACACCTTCTATAAAGAAAAAGAGTAATGAAAGGAAAACTTGCAATTCCTATTTAGAATTTTTCAACTATTTACATAAATGTATCTAATTTCAGTATCAAACACAACCAGGCAGATGGACTGTTGAAACTGCAGAGCAGCATAAGGAATGGTGGCTGTGCTCCTGAATGTGTTGCCCTTTGGATGAGACACTGTACTGAGGTCCCATTTGCTTGAATTGGTGGTAGCTCAGGTGATTGAAAAGGTTCCTATGGCACCTATAAAAAGGAATATGTGAAGCTCCCTGATGCTCTGGCCACATCTCCCCTAGAAGTATGAACACCATCTCTGGTCTCCCCTGAAAACAGATCACTAGCCAAGTGGGACAAACCCAGTCAACAAAGGAATAAATAAATGAATTAAATAAATCTGTTTATGTCCTTAGTGGGGAGGCACACTGTGATTTACTAGACACACACATGGCAGATAGCTGCCTCTAATGACAACACTGTTTGCATCCTGGCTCATACAGTTGATATCTGCCTCATGGTGTAAAGCTACTCAAGACTGACCCCAGAAGTGCATTTCAAGGCAAATTATAATCCAGCAAATATTTTAATCATACACTTTTATCACAAAATTTCTACCAGAGATTTATCATCCCTAAAAATATCAGAGATTGAGATTTTACCAATGTTTCAAAATAATGGGTGACAATATAAAGAGCTTCATCATGACTTCAAAATTCCCATCCAGTAAAGTCATCTGCGTATCATACATGCTTAGAAAGAGCCAGTGAATAATTTCTAATAATAAAGAGCACATTGCTGCACGACTGTGTTACATGCATTATGAACATATATGAAACAAGCAGATAGTCTTAAGCTGACCAACAAAACCATGTCTGCTGATCTTTGAAACAGCTGGACAAGCGCTCTTGACAAACTCAACATGGTGAGATGAAAACATGCTACAACAAAATCAATCACATGCAACTAAATCTGCACTTGTCACAAACTGTACAAACATTTGAAAAAAGTTATGTACACACCATAAAGTTCTGTGTTGTCCATTTTCATTCTTCCTCAATGGATGGGTTTGGATCCGAACCATCGGATCCAGCTTGGCCACTGAAAAAGCTTTTGGCAACCTAGAACTCTTGAGCTTCTCCCTTACCCAGAATGCACCAACCCCAATTACCTTGGATGTTGTTTGTTAGCTAAAGCACATAGAAACTCTTGCACAATAAGGCATAAAAGGAGAAATAGCAAAAGGTTAGACACGTCTACGTCTGGACCATTGTCATGCTTGTATTACGCCAATTCTTTCATGCCCACTCACTCTTCCAGAAAAGCCAGAAGTAGGGGGTTCGTGGGTGGGGAGTTGAGGAAGAACAAAAATGGACAACACAGGCAGAACAGTATGGTGAGTATATAACGTCTTTATCTGATGATGTCAATTTTCATTCTGTCCTCAACTGATGGGACAGGGTTCCCAGCTACCTAAATCACAGGGTGGACTCAAGGCAGGATATTCTTAAGCACCATTGAGCCAAATGATGCTCTACCTCTGGATACCAAATCCACTTTGTAACGAGTGATGAAAGTATGAGGGGAAGCCCAAGTTGCTGCTGCACATATTTCATCCATGGAAGCCCTCGAATGAAAAACTGAGGAAGTTGCCATGGACCTGGCTGAATGAGCAGAAATTTGCTTTGGTAAAGGGATATCCATTTTGTTGTAAACAAAGAAAATACAGCCAAGTAAGCCATCTGTTGAGAGTAACTTTGGATACTGGTTTACCCACATTCAAAAGAAAAGTACAGTTTTGTACCTACCATAAATGTAGATGATCGAGTGTTGACACTGCTGCAGTCATTACACTTGGGTTATCCTGCAGTCAGGATGTCCCGCAGTCGGCCAGAGTTCCAAAGTCTTGGTCCAGTGTCGGTTGCTGTCGCCTCCTCCCTGACGTCAGTGCGACAGGGGTATACAAGATGCAGCCGACGCCATTTTCTTCAGTTTTTCTTGCCCCAGATGTCAGGTGCCCCCAAATAGGTAGGCAATTCAAATTGCTAGTAAACAATACAAAAGAAAAGCAAACAACCATTTTTAGGTTACTCCCCATAGGTAAAAAGGGTAGATGTCCTAGGTAAGTACCAGAAAGTAAGAGGGGAAGGAGGTAGGGTAAGCTGGACTGCAGCAGTGTCAACACTCTAACATCTACATTTATGGTAGGTACAAAACTGTACTATGTTCATCGTGTTACACTGCTGCAGTCATTACACTTGGGTGGATTCCCAAAGCTGAGGTAGGGAGGCTGGATCTATAAGGCATTAGGGGTGGCTATAAGGCCCTGCAGTACAGCAGTGGCGAAGCCAGCTCTGGATTTGGAGTATAAAGGCAAATGGTAATGTTTGGTGAAGGTATGCACAGAACTCCATGTTGCTGCTTCCAAAATATCCTTGGTAGGTACTCCTCTGAGGTAGGCAGTTGAAGTGGCTGTTGCCCGGGTGGAGTGAGATCTAATGCTGCTAGGTACAGGCTTCCCATGGTGGGTATAGCAGAAACGTATACAGTGTCCTATCCATTTTGAAATAGTCTGCTTTGAAATGGCTTTTCCCTATGCTCCTGCAGCGTACGCTACCAATAATTGCTCAGATTTCCTGAAAGCTTTGGTTTTGTCCAAGTAGAAGCATAACTGTCTTTGAATGTCCAAAGAATGTAGCAATTTCTCCCCTTTGTTCTGTGGTTTTGGATAAAAAGTTGGCAAGTGAATAGTTTGGTTCAGAGCCACACTTGATACCACCTTTGGCATAAACGTATGGTTAGTTCTTAAAGACACCCTGTCCTGGTGGAAGATGAGGAAAGGTTCCACTGCCATTAGTGCCTCTAATTCTGAAACTCTTCGTGCTGATGTAATTGCCAGTAGCAGAGCAGTTTTCCAAGAGATGTATTTTATTTCTGCTAAGTTAGCCGGCTCAAAAGGAGGTAGAGTTAATTTTTCCAAAACAAAGTTGAGGTCCCAAGTTGGTGTAGGTGCTCTACGGGGCAGTCTTATGTTTTTAGCCCCTCTGAGGTATTGTTTGAGCAAAGAATTATAAAAAATTGGTGGATCCGTGTTGTAATGAGCAGAGATATCCGAGGCATGGATCTTGATGGATGAAAAAGAGAGGCCCTTGTCAAGCATCTCAGTTAAGTATTGCAGTATCGGAGGAATGTTTGGGACAAGAGGGTCAAGGCTGTGCGCTTGGTTCCAGGCACAGAATCTCTTCCATTTATCCGAGTATGCTTTCCTGGTGCTAGGTCTTCTGGCCTCCAGAATGACATCCATAACAGCCTTGGAGAGAGGCATTGCTTGCTTGACTAGGGAATTTTCCATGCAGCTAGGTTTAAGGTCTTTAGCTGGCTGTGAAGTATCTGATTGTCGTGCTGTGTCAGCAAGTCTGGGATTTGAGGCAAAATCCAGGGTGGTTCTTGTGCTAAGTTCTTTAAGATTGGGTACCAGTGCTGGCGTGGCCAGTCTGGTGCAATCAGTATCATTTTTGGCTCTTCCTGCCTGGCTTTTATGAGTACATTTGTGAGAAGTAAAGGAGGGAAAGCGTATACTTGTAGTTTTTTTTCCAGCTGAATGAGAAGGCATCCACTTTCCATGCTTGTGGATGGTAGCTCCTTGAGCAGAATTTCTGTAATTGGCAGTTCTTTGGGGAAGCAAACAGATCTATGTCCGGGCTCCGCCATTTTTGTGTCATCATTCTGAATATTTGTGGATTCAGTTTCCATTCGTGTGGGTCCATAATGTTTCTGCTTAGGTCATCTGCCAGTGTGTTTTTCTGTCCTGGCAGGAATTGTGCTTGCAGATTAACTTGGTAGGTTAGAGCTGTGTTCCACAAGGTCATGGCTTGTCTGCAGAGGGGGTAGGAGTGTGTGCCCCCTTGCTTGTTTATGTACCACATAACAGTGGTGTTGTCTGTCTTTAGTAGTAATTGTCCTGGATGCAGTAGGTCTTTGAAAGCCATAATAGCATTTTGTACAGCTAGCATCTCTTTTTGATTGATGTGGAGATGTCTTTGCTCTGTGGGCCACTCGCCCTGGATACATTTTCCTGCCATGTGTGCTCCCCAGGCGTAGTCCGATGCATCTGTTGTCAGTTGCCTGGCTGTGGGTTGAGTGAAAGGCTGTCCCTTGTTGAGGTGACAAGCTTGTGCCTACCATCAAAACTCCTGTTGTAGGCAAGGAATTAGTGGTAGAACTGTTTCCAAACTTTGACAGTGTTGAGCCCCATATGCTCTTTAGGTACCATTGTAGTTTCCTCTGGCATATGGAAATTGTAATATGCAAGATGCCATGTAGCCCAAGGCCTGCAGAATTTTTCTTGCAGGGAGTTGGGTCTTTGTTGCCATTAACTGAAAATATTGAGTCAGTTGTCCTTGCTTGTCTGGCATGAGATAAGCCATCTGGGCCGTTGTGTTCAAGCTGGCACCCAGGAATATTATCTGTTGTGAGGGCACTAGTTTTGATTTCTTTTCGTTTACTGTGTACTCCAGGCAACTTAATAACTTTTTTACGGATGCCAGATGCTTTAGTAGAATGTCCTTGCTCTCTGCTTGAATCAGGCAGTCATCCAGGTATGGATAAATTTTAATTCCTTTTTGCCTGCAAAATGCAATTACTGGTGCCAGGCACTTTGTGTAGACCCTGGGCGCAGTAGATAAGCCAAAGGGCAGTGCAGAGAATTGACAGTGCATTGAACCAGCCAGAAATCTGAGGTATCTTCTGCAGTTTTGTCTGATAGGGACATGCAGGTAGGCCTCTTTGAGGTCCAAGTCACGAGCCAAGCTTTCTTGCCCAGCATGGGAAGAAGCTGCTGTAGTGTCAACATCTTGAATTTCGGTACAAAGTGTTTAGTGTAGAAAGGTCCAGAATGGGTCTCCAGGCTTTGTCCTTTCTGGGAACCAGAAAGAGTCTTGAGTAAAATCCTTGTCCTTGTTCCTGTGGTGGTACCTTTTGAATAGCTCTCATGTCCATGAGTGTTGTAATTTGTCTTTGAGCCTCTTCCCATTGATTTGGTGGCAGATATGGCATTCCTTTTAGCCTTGGCAGGGTGTGAAAATGGAACCTGTAACCTTGAGATACAATGTTGAGAACCCATTTGTCTTTGGTGATGCAATGCCAGTTGTGATAGAAAAGTGCCAGTTTTCCTCCTAAGGGGCCTGCCAAGAGAGAACTGTGGCAGCTGTAGTGGAAAGTCATTGAGTCTGTTTTTTATAAGGTTGGGGCCTGTCTTCTTCTCTCTGGCCTGGTGTGCCCCACTTTTGAGACCTGTAAGGGCCTTGTGTCTGACCTCTACCGCTTGGACGTCTGTATCTGCCCCTTTGAGGTCTGTCTGTGACTGGAAAGGACCAATTCTTTGTTCGCCAATTTCTGCTAAAACGAGGAGGCTGAACCTGTAAGAAATCTTTCACCGTTTGCATAGATTTTGCCTTATCCTCCATCTTCTTTAATACCTCCTCTGCCTTAACTCCAAACAGCACATCCTGCTGCAAAGGTGCATCCAATAATTTTAATATTAACATGATCTGGTAGCGTATGTTCTTTTAACCAAGCATGCCTTCTAATGACAGAGCCTGTAACTGCTGCTCTACAGGAGGCCTCTAAGGAGTCAAACCCACATTGCAAAGTATGTTTTCCCACTTGTTCAGCAGCATGCAATAAATCCTGCATTTCTTTTAAGTTAGGAGGATCTGAATCTGGAAGCATCTTTTGTTTCAACTGAGACATCAAAAATTGCTGATATTTTAGCATGTGAAACTAGCAATTCAAGGCTCTCATTGCTAAAGTTGCAGACGTATATACCTTCTTTCCCCATCTAACACTCAGGAATCTCTGTCAGAGGGAACTGGGTTCTTTGCTGAAGAGGCCTTAATCCCTTTGGGTCCCTGAGAAATAGTTTCAGGGTCAGCAACAGGGCTTTTGTACAGAAATTTGTGAGAGTCAGGGACTCTGTAATATCTATCAGGTTTAACTGGGGCTGGGGGTAAGGAGTCAAGGTTCAGACTGGATTCAGTGTACACATCATCCACAATGTCTAGAACTGGCGGGATAGCAAGGGGCCTGTGTTGAGGCAATAAAAGGAAGTCTCTGAGCCTTTTCTTGGATTCTGAGTAATCCTGACCTTCCCAATGGAAATGGTCCCGCATGGTATGCAAGGGCTCCCCAAAGGAGTAATCCTCAGGCGGAGAAGCTGACGGAATTGATTCCTCAGCATCAGAATCCTCATAAGAGGGTAAAGAATATCCTAGGTCTGAGGAAGAGTCAGAGGAAAGATTCATAGTCTGCATCCTGTCTGGGTCTTTTATCAGACGGGGGACGGGACCCCCTGATCAGGGTGATTAGGTCCTCGGCCATTTTTACCATTTGTTTCTTAGGCATGGAATTCTGTCCTGGAGAGAGTTGTGTCTGTTTCTTTGCTTTTAAGGTGGGCTTAGACTTAACAGAGAGTTTAATGGTTAACTGGGTAGGTCTGAAAACACCCTCTGTAACTGTGGATTGCTCAGCTACTTCGATTCCCTCTGTAGGTTTAGGATCGGTAAGCTGAAGGCCTAGTGCATCTGAAGGCCCAGCCAGCTCCATGTGGGAGTTGGATGCGGTCTGTGGCTCTGTGGAAGCGGTCGTCAGGGGCTGCGTAGGCGCCTCGCTGAAAACCGGAGAACCGGCGACCGGCCTAGAAGAGGCCTCGTCGTCAGTTTTGGTCCTTGGATGCCTGTCCTTGTCCTTGCGCTTTTTATGCATTGCGGACGTCGGAATTTCCGACAGCATGGTGTAATTGAATTTTCTACCAAAATATTGTCGGGCAAAATCAAACAGACGTTTAATAGCGCGCTTGTTAAACCTAGCACAAAACCGACAACCAGTGACGTTGTGGTCAGGGTCTAGGCATGGAATACAATAGGAGTGGAAATCCTTATGAGGTATTTGCTTCCCACAAGAAATACAGTTATTAACTTTTTACTGACATCGGTCTGAGGCAAGAAAAAGTTTCCCCAATGGGGTACTTAGCTTTTTAAGAAGACTTCGGTTCTGGATTCGGAATGAAAATCTCAGGAGTCGGCCGACCGGCACTTGCAAACTGCTTCTGGCAGAAAGACTGAAGAAAATGGCGTCGGCTGCATCTTGTATACCCCTGTCGCACTGACGTCAGGGAGGAGGCGACAGCAACCGACGCCGGACCAAGACTTTGGAACACTGGCGGACTGCGGGACCGCCTGACGGCAGGATAACCCAAGTGTAATGACTGCAGCAGTGTAACACGATGATCTTCAAATAACTGCTCAGTAATTCTGATGTTTTTTTGTTCTGTGTAAATAGAAACACAGTTGCCTATGGAAATCCAATAAATGTAATAGAGATTTAACCTTGTTTGAAAAATTTGGAAAGAAAACTGGTAAATTGATGGATTGGTTTATGTTAGATTCTGAAACTATTTTGGCAAAAAGGATGCATTCGTTTGTAATGTAACTATCTTTATGAAAAATTAGATATGCGGGTTTCACAGATAAGACTTATTTTGGAAACATATCTGCCTGATGTAATCACCACCAAACTCAAAGTTTTCCAAGAAAGAAATTTAAGATCACAGACATGAGCTGTTTTGAAGGGTAGGTGAACCACAGCTTGCAATACTAGGGTTCGATCCCATGATTAGCAGGATCTTTAAACAGGGGTCTTAACAGAAGTGTGACTCTTAAAAAGGTTTTGCAGAGATTATGAGAAGCAAGTGAGGAACCATCAAATCCAATATTTAAATTAGAAATTATTACCAACTGAACTTTAATTGTTGAAGCACTAGGTCCTTGACTGAAAAGGAGCATTAGGAAATCAAGATTATTATGTAGTGGGGCAGAAAAATGTTCCACATCATTTTGCAGTGCCCAGTGTAAAAATCTTTCCATTTACTAGTATAAAGTTTTCTTACAGATGGTTTAAGGGAAGATAAATTCTGGCTGGCAGACAAGAGCATAGGTTGTCTGGCAATTACTGCAAATGGAGAAACCAAGCTGTCACCTTGAGATTGGGGAGGTCTGGGTGCATCATGCCTGTCTGTTGGGACAGCAGATCTGGATCTGGGTCCAGAATCCAAGGCTGATGAATTAAATGAGGTCATAGGAAGGGAAATCAAAATTGTTGAAGCCAATAGCGTGCAATTTGGATGCCCTTGCTCGTGAACCTGGCAGCTATCTGTAAGAACTTTGGAATCAAAGGAATTGGGGGATATGCATAAAGTAGACCGGGGACCAATCACAGAGAAGAGCATCCATTGGCGACTCCCCTTGTAGGGGATTAGGGCAAAGTAGCTGCTGCACTTGTCGTTTAGGTTAGATGCAAAGAGATTGCAGCAAGACTAGCCCCACTGCCAGAAAATCATTTCTGCTACGTTCTTGAGGGACTACTTATGAGGTAATAGTATGTACCTGCTCTGTCTGTCTGCTAACCTGTTGGACTTCCCCGGAATATGCATTGCTATAAGAAAGTGGATGGAAAAGACTGCCCATTGCCAAACCCAGACTGCTTCTCAGTACAAGGGGTAAGACCTGGTTCCCTGGTTCCTCCTTTCCTGATGTACCAAACCACTGACATGTTGTCTGTTTGAATCACAATCGTTCCTGAAGGGACAGCATTCTGAAAGGGCTGCAAAGTTATAAGCACTGCTCTCAACTCCAGGACACTGATATGCAAAAGGGCCTCTTCGGGGGACCATGTGCCTTTGACGGTCTTTCCCAGGTAATGCTCTTCACCCTAGCTGGGAAGCATCCATGGTCACAATGGCATTGGGCTGAGGGGGAATGAACAAACGGCCTTGGAAAATGTTTTCTGACTGAATCCACCACATTAGATCCCTCTTGTATGCATTGTTGATCTGCATCAGAGCTAATAAAGGTAGGTGAATTACTGACCATTGGGAGGCCAGCATTCACTGGAGAACTCACGTTACATCTGGCTAAGGACAGGGATCCCTCCACTAACCTCAACGCCTGAAGGACCAAGCAAGCTGAGATTTTGGTACTGCAAACTATCTTTTCTACTTGTGTTCTTATTGTCTGAACTCTGGAGGGGGGAAATAAGGCTACAGTTAATTTTGCATCGAGTGGTGGTCCTATGAATTCCAGTGTTTGACATGGTTCTAGATGACACTTTTTGAAGTTTATGGATATTCCTAGTACAGCATGTCTAGATCACTTTCTCTCTTTAAAAAATGAGCTTATGCCTGGGCAGGGCAGCCAGTCATCTAAGTATGGAAACAATCAGAATCCCTGTAGTCTCAAGTGAACTGCTACTACTGCTATGCGTTTGGCAAATATCCTGGGAGCTTTGGCAAAACCAAAGGCAGAACTCTGAACTGGTAGTGACTGGCTCCCAGACAGAAGTGTAACAATCATGTGGATCGCCTGTTCATCTTTATATGACAGTACGCATCCTGAAGATCTATGGAGCGCATCCAATCATCCTTTATCAAAAACAGAAGAATGTTCTGAAATGTGACCATCAAGAACATGGTCTTTCGAAAGGATTTGTTTAAGATACTGAGATCCAGAATTAGTCTCCAGTCCCCTGTTTTCTTTGACACTATAAAGAACCTTGAGTAAGTTCCTGGATTCTATCTAGTCTGTGGGAACCTTTTAGATGACTTTTTTCTAGCAGCTTTTGAATTTGGATTGCTGCTTATTCCTTCTGACTGGATGGAACACTGGGGATTTTTTTTTTAATTGTGAGGATAGAGAGAAAATCGTATTCTAGAACCTCTTGAAATGATCCTCTGCACCCAAGTACATTTTGTTTCTAGCCAGGCTCTCCGGTGCAGAGACAACTGACCCCTGATTGTCTTCAAGGGTTGACAATCGTGCCTCCTTTCAGGATCTCTGAAAAGGTTTACCAAAGAAAGGACCTCTGAAACCTTGGTTTTACTGGCCACCTCTGCCGCGAGGGTGGTGTCTACCATTAGAATTCTCCCCTCTGCCTCTGGGGGAACATCCACTGTGTGTCCCCTGGAAAGATCCTTCGGATGTATTGAACCATATTTTACCCCCACCGCAAGGATCCCTTGAAAAGGATCTTGGGCAGCTGGCATACGCCCATGGCAGAAAAAGTCTTTCCATCCTTCTCACAACATCTGGAGAAAGTATTTTTAACCTTGGGGCCAAAAAGAGGCATTCCATCAAAAGGAGCACTGACGAACACTTAAAGGCCTCCACAAAATCACGTAACTGCATCCAGGCGTGTCTCCTGATGGCAAAGCCTGAACCAGATTCCTTCTGTAAACATTAAAAATGAGCCTCACAGAGGAATTGGATATTGATTGTAGGGTAGTCAACTGAGAGGTGACAGACTATTTCACCACTTCAGAAATGGATCCTGAGAGGGTATCTGATAGTTCCTCTATCAGATCCTTCTGTAGTCTTGTGAATGTGCCAAATAATTCAGTGACCTTAATGCAAAGGTCGCTGAATCACTGACATGCTTCCCAAACCTGTCCAACACCAGAGACTCCTTGTTGGGGGATGAAAGTACAGTTTTGTACCTACCATAAATGTAGATGTCCGAACTGGATAGCATCTGCAGTCATAACAACTGGGTTGTCCTGTCGTCAGGCAGCCCTTCAGTCGGCCGGATTCCAAAGTCCAGGTCCGGCTTCGGCTGATGTCGCACTTCACCCGACGTCATCTCTGCTGGTCTCCGGGTATAAAGGCATCAGCCGACGCCATTTTCTTCAGTGTTTCTTGCCCCAGATGCCAGTTGCCCTTCCTGGAAGGCTAATTTTTGGATAAATGCCAATGTTTCCAAAAGGATAGAAGGCAAACTCAAAAAATAAGCATGTATGTAAATATATACAAACAAATACACCATAAGAGACTCCCCCCACTAGCTAGCTATTTGGAGGGTAAATACCCTAGGAGTACCACAGAGGGGAAGGAGGGAGGGTAATCCTGACTGCAGATGCTATCCAGTTCGGACATCTACATTTATGGTAGGTACAAAACTGTACTATGTCCTTCATGGATGCATCTGCAGTCATAACAACTGGGTAGAATACCATAGCCAACTAAGGGAGGAGGAAAAAATTAGATTATGGTGTTAGGATCCCTTGCAGCACAGCAGTGGCAAACCCTGCTCGGGATCTGGAGTACAAAGGTAAGTTATAATGCTTGGCAAATGTATGCACGGAGGTCCAAGTAGCCGCCTCAATAATGTCCTTGGTTGCCACTCCTCGTAAGAAGGCTGTGGTAGTGGCTGTTGCCCTTGTAGAATGAGGCCTTATGTTCTGTGGAATTGGTTTTCCATGGAAGGAGTAACAGAATCGTATGCAATTTCCTATCCATTTGGAGATTGTCTGTTTGGAAATAGCTTTTCCTTCCCTTCCTGTTGCATAGGCTACAAAAAGCTGGTCAGTTTTTCTGCTATTTTTTGTTCTGTCCAGGTAGTAGCGTAACTGTCTATGTACATCCAAGGAATGCAGCATTCTTTCCCCTCTGTTTTGTGGGTTGGGAAAGAAGGTAGGTAGGTGGATTGCCTGGTTTAAAGACACTCTGGATATCACCTTAGGCATAAACGTAGGATTAGTCCTCATGGACACTCTATCTTGGTGGAAGATTAGGAAGGGCTGTACTGCCATTAAGGCCTGAAGCTCAGAGACCCTCCTTGCTGAGGTTATTGCCAGTAGGAAAGCAGTTTTCCACGATAGATGCTGTAGGTCCGCTGTAGCTGCTGGTTCAAAAGGTGCGAGTGTCAATTTTTCTAGCACAAAGTTCAAATCCCAAGCTGGCAATGGTGGTTTCCTTGGAGGTTTTACATTCTTGATTCCTCTGAGGAACTGCCTGAGTAAAGGATGTGAAAAGACAGGTGGATCAAAGCTGTATTCTGCTGAAATAGCTGATGCATGTATCTTGATGGAGGAATAGGACAGGCCTGTATGTAGAAGCTCTGCCAGATACTCCAGAATGTTAGCCATATCTATAATTGACACATCTTTTCCTCTTTCGGTGCTCCAAATGACAAACCTTTTCCATTTTCCTGCATAGTTCCTTCTTGTTGAAGGTCTGCGGGCTTCAAGGATAATGTCTTTAACCCTTTGGGAAAGTTCTGGGTTAGTTGCTGCTATGTGATGTTCCATGCAGTCAGTTGCAACGTTTTTAGATTTGGATGCATGATGCTGTAGTTGTTCTGAGTTAACATCAAAGGCATCAGGGTATTGGCCACATGTTGTCCCGAGACATGCTCCTCAGCAATGGGTACCAGTGTTGTCTTGGCCAGTTTGGAGCTATCAGGGTTATCCTTGGACGTTCCTCCTTGATTTTTAGTAATACCTTGTGTATCAAGGGAAGAGGTGGAAATGCATATGCTGTTAGACCTTTCCAGCTGAAGGAGAGCGAATCCACTTTCCATGCAAGTGGGTGGAATGTCCTTGTGCAGAATTTTTTGAGCTGGTGATTGAGAGGGGAAGCGAATAGATCTATCTGTGGCCTTCCCCATTTCGTTGAGATGGTCTTGAAGATGTCCGGGTGTAGCATCCATTCGTGGGCATCCGATGTGGTTCTGCTCAATATGTCTGCTAGAGTATTGCCCTTTCCCGGTACAAATATTGCCTGTAACTGGATGTTGTAGCCGAGTGCCAGGTTCCAAAGCTCCAAAGTCATTCTGCATAGGGGGTATGAATGAGTGCCTCCCTGCTTGTTGATGTACCACATGACTGTGGTGCTGTCTGTCCTTATCATCAAATGGCCCTCTTTGAGAAATGGTCTGAAATTTTGGATTGCCAGTTTTACTGCCAGCATTTCTTTTAGGTTGATGTGCAGTTGGAGTTGATCCTGCGTCCACAATCCTTGTATGCATTTGTCCAGAATGTGAGCCCCCCATTCTAGGTCTGAGGCGTCTGTTGTGATGGTCTGGCTTGCTTGATAGCTGTGAAAAGGTAGGCCTGGGTTTGACTGGCATGCTTGCGCCCACCATAGGAACTCCTGTTTTAGGCATGGGATTAGTGGAATTTCTGCTTCTAGGCTGTGCCTGTGTTGGGACCATAAATTCCTTAGGTACCACTGTAGTTTTCTCATATGTAGTCTGGCATGTGGAACCAAGATTATGCATGATGCCATGTAGCCCAAGGCCTGCAGGACTTTTCTTGCTGTTAACTTGTTCTGTTTTGTTAGAGCCAAGAAGTAAAGAGGGAGTTCTTTTTGTTTTTCTGCGGTTAGGAATGCCATTTGTTTTACAGTGTCCAATTCCGCTCCCAGGAATGTCCTTGTTTGGGATGGTATCAGCCTTGATTTTTGTAAATTGACTGTGTATCCCAGTGCTTGTAGCAAGTAAATGACCCTTTGTAAATCTGTTGTCAGCTTGCTTTTGTTGTCCCCTTGTAGCAGGCAGTCGTCCAGGTATGGGTAAATTTGGATTCCCTGTAGTCTGCAGTGGGCGATTACTGATGCCAGGCATTTTGTGAATACTCTGGGCGCAGTAGATAAGCCAAAGGGCAATGCTGAGAATTGATAATGCTCTGATCCTGCAAGAAATCTGAGGTATCTTCTGCAAATTGGTCGAATGGGGGCGTGCAGGTATGCCTCCTTGAGATCTAGAGTTACCAGCCAACACTCCTTGCCCAGCATGGGAAGAAGTTGTTGTAGGGTCAGCATTTTGAATTTTGGGACAATGATGTATGTATTTAAGGTGGACAGGTCGAGAATAGGTCTCCAACTTTTTTCCTTTCTTGGAACTAGGAATAGTCTGGAGTAAAATCCTTTGCCTTGTTCTGTTATTGGCACTCTTTCCACAGCTCTCATCTTCGCTAATTGCATTATCTGCTGTAGAGCTTCTGTTTTTTGATTTGGAGGCAGGTTTGGCATTCCTCTTTTGACTGGTAAAGTGTGAAAGTGGAACCGGTAACCTTGGTCTATGGTTTGCAAAATCCACTTGTCTTTTGTGATGTAGTGCCAGTTTTTCAAAAATAATGTTAATTTTCCGCCTAATGGGGCTGCTATTTGTTCCCTGGTAGGCGGGTGTAGAGTTAAGTCACTGTAATTGTGCTGTTGTAGTGGTAGTGGCTGTGTCTGTGCCTCTGTTATTACCTTGCCACTGTCGTCCTCTGTAGGCACCTCCTCTGGATTGGTTTCTGCCTCTGGAACGTCTATTCCTGCCCCTTTGGGATCTTGTGGAGTCAGGAAAGGACCAATTTTTGGCAGGCCAGTTCCTGCTAAACCTTGGGGGCTGAACCTGCAAGAAATCTTTAACCGTTTGAACAGATTTTGCCTTTTCTTCCATTTTCTTCATTACCTGCTGGGCAGGTGTACCAAACAAACTGGTCTTATCCATAGGAGCATCTAATAACTTAGCTTTAACATGATCCGGTAAGACTTGTTCCTTCAGCCATGCATGTCTTCTTATCACTGTGCCAGTCATGGCTGATCTAAATGAAGCCTCCAGTGCATCATAGCCACATTTTAAGGAATGGTTACTAACCTGTTGTATGTTATTTACCATTTCTAATACATATTTCTTATCTATAGAGTCATCAGAGGATACTTTTTTAGTTAACTGATCAAGCATAAACTCTTGGTATTGTATCATGTGAAACTGACAGTTTAAAGCTCTAGCTGAGAGAGTAGCTGAGGTATAAACTTTTTTGCCCCATCTGTCTAGAGACCTGGCTTCCCTTTCAGAAGGAATAGGGTTTTTTGCTGTGGTCGAGGCTACTGCCTTAGGCCCCTGGGATATAGTTTCGGGGTCTGCAAGTGGGGCCTTGTATAGATGATGATGAGTGTCAGGTACCCTGTAAAATCTGTCTGGTTTGGCAGGGGCTGGAGGTAAGGAATCTGGTGCAGAGCAGACATCATTAAAAGCATCGTCCACAACAGAGAGAACAGGAGGTATAGCTAAGGGCCTGTGTTGTGGAAGGTGCAGAAAAGTCCTAAGTCTTTTTCTGGAATCTGAGAAATCCTGATGCTGCCATTGCAATTGTTCTCGCATGGCATGTAAGGTTTCCCCAAAGGAGAATTCTTCTGGTGGAGAAGCAGCTGGAATGGATTCTTCAGCATCTGAGTCTTCATAATTGGAGAAAGGAGCCTCTGGCTGGTCTGTAATATCTGAGTCATCCGCAGAATCATCAGAGGACACAGGCTCGGGGGGCTCTGCCCTAGGTCTCTTCTCTGGGGGCTGAGAGGCCCTGTCTGGGTGAGACTGAGATCCCCTAATTAAGGATATTAAATCTTCTGCCAGAGTAAGCATTTGTGAACTAGAAGTAGGCCTGGTTGAGGGGGGTTTAACAGGCACTGATTTAGTAGACTTGGCTGCTTTAGCCCTGGCAAAAGCCTTAATGGACATGGCTGCAGGAGGCCTAGCAGCACCACGTGCTGGGGTAGAGACATCCAAAGGGATGGTGTCTGATAATTCACTAGAAACCACTGTAGTAGGTAAAATTTCAGAGGCCGATTCAAGTAATGTAGCAGGAACCTCAGAAGTAGTCAAAGATTCAGCTGTGCTTTGATCAGTTTTCTCGGTTTCGGCCGAAACCGAGACACTCGCGGTTTGCTTAAACATGGTTTCGGCCGGAACCGTGGACCGCGAGTGTCGGTCTTTTTCTTTGCGTTTCTTAACAATTTGGGTAGTCGGAGGATCCGACGGCATAATGTACGCAAAATCTGAACCGAAAAACTGTTCAGCAAACTCCGACCGACGCCTAAGCGTTCGTCGGTTGAAGGAAGCACAGGCCGAACAGGCTGCTACGTCGTGGTCTGGGCCTAAACAAGGCAAACAGTAAGAGTGGAAATCTTTATGAGGTATTTGTTTCCCACAAGTTAAACAGTTATTGACTTTTTCTGACATCGGCTGAGGCAACAAAGAGTCCCCAACGGGGTACTTAGCTTTTAGAAGTCTTCGAAGTAGTATTCGGTAGTAGTAATCTCTGGATCCGACCGACCGGCACTTGCGAACAGCTTCTGCTTCGGGCGCCACACGGCAAGAAAGACTGAAGAAAATGGCGTCGGCTGATGCCTTTATACCCGGAGACCAGCAGAGATGACGTCGGGTGAAGTGCGACATCAGCCGAAGCCGGACCCGGACTTTGGAATCCGGCCGACTGAAGGGCTGCCTGACGACAGGACAACCCAGTTGTTATGACTGCAGATGCATCCATGAAGGACATCAGAGGAAGTTTCCTCTGCAAGTTCCTTCTTAGTGGCCGTTGCCATGACCATAGCATCAAAAGGCACACCCTTGGACCAAAACCGCTCATCTTCTAGAGCTATCATTATCTTATTTGGTTTTCTGGGGACTGTCTCAATGGTATCTGGAGCCTGCCATGCCCACCGCGAGATCAAGTTAATGAGCCCATCAGCAGAGAGTTATCCAGGAGGTAGATGGGCAGATACCAAACACCTCCACGAGTACAGATTCCACTAAAGGGTTGCCAGACTTCCAACCACCTCTCTGTTTTAGGATCTCTAGGATGCCTCCTAATGAGACATCATCAGGAGGTGACCGTGAGGACCCTTTGCCCCTCATCAAAAACTTTATCTTCAGTGATAGATTCAGGGGAATCTAAATGCTTCCTCTTGCATATTCTCTTCTTAGGGACCTCCTCACCAGGATACTCTGGTGAGGTGTCATAAAAAGTGGGAATACCCTGATGGGAAGCCTGGGGTTTCGATACTGGCTGTCCCTGTAGAGAGGATAGTTAAGACTACAGAGAGACCGGACAGATGTAGACAGAGGATACAAAGAGGTATTTACCATCTGAGTCAGTGGAGCAGACGAGGCTCTCTCTATGACCACAGAGGCAGACCACCCCATTGAGGGATAGGGCCCCGGATCTGAGACAGCCAGTGTTCGATCCACAGTCCACCCCGCCCAAGGACAGCCCACACAAGGCTGAGGTCAGAGCCAAACTACCCATTGCCGAGGCTCAGATGTGTAGAGATAGCTCCAAAACCCTCTGATATGAATGCAGCACCTCAGACTCGACAGGGCAGAATCGGCTTAGACAGCTCTCCAGATCTGACTGAACTGAAGATGAAGATCCCCGTGATGACTTGGATCCAATGGTTCTAAGACCTTGAAAGGCATCAGAGGAGGAACAGGAAAAGATGGAGTACTGCAAATACAGATCTACTGACCCAAAGGGATAGGAGCAGACAGGGGCACTAACTGGCTGTGTGCCGAGAGAATTTCTCTCACGAACCTCTCCACATCATCTTCTGTAAGACTTCTGGAACAGCAAGTGGACAATCCTGGTGGAGACTTGTGCCTAAGAGAGAAGGAATATTTTGTTCTGGGTAAAATTACCACATCCTTAGATGTGTGTGTTGGATCAGTGGGGTTCTGATTCAATGTTAATTTTTAGGCTTGTCGGATCCAGAGAGACAGTCTGAACCGAGGATTGTTACTTTACATGTCTCGGATCCGAGGATGAAGTCGGATCCATAGATTTTGGTCTTTTCTTCTTAGGATCCAATGGAACAGATGGATCCATAAGAGACCTTTTCAAAGATTTCTCTGAGAGCTTAGAAGCAGCAGTGGAAGTGCTTGGAGAAGTGGAAGAAATTTTCTCAGAGTTTTCTTTTGTAGCTCCAGATAAAGTCTTGCTAAAGGATGACAGAAGTAAACCTTCAATATTAATTTGTTTTTGCATTCAACCAACACCCTTGGGTTGAATGCATGACAGATTGAACAATTTTCCTGAAGATGAAGGGTTCCAAGACAGTACATGCAAAGTGTATAGTCAGAGAAGGGTATTTTCTGACCACATTTTCCACATTTTTTTTAAACCCAGCTGGGCTTTTGTCTTTTTCCAACATTTTAGTAGATATTCTGACAGGAAATAAACACCATACAACAACAATCTGACTAGTACAATGACAGGGATGCTCACCAAAAAAAAAAAAAAAAGATGACCAAGAGATTCTATCTATAAAGTTTTAAGAGAAGGGGTAGCTACAAAGGTAGTGAAGAGGTACGATGAACGTACAAGGGACGGGAGAAAGAAAATACTAACAACAGTATTTGTAGTGTATACTAGTACAAGACAGACAAAGATCAAAGGGTAGAAATGATCAAGAAGATTAACAGTAAAAGGAAGATAAAATTTCACTTATTTAGTAAACTCAAGAGACTAGCGACCAAGTCTTTCGCTGGAAGCAGCAAACAAGATCTGAGGTAATTGGAGTTGGTGCATTCTGGGTAAGGGAGTAGCTAGAGAGTTCTAATTTCCCAATAGCTTTTACAACGGCCGAGACAGAACACACACTTTGTATCAGAACACATTAGTTGAGGACTGAATGAAAACTGACATCAGATCAGTAATATATCCTTATATAAGAGAGAGAGAGAAAAAAAAAACTGCACCTGGGCAGCTTATGGCTGACCGCCATCAGAACACAAGCCACAAAAGGCTCAATGTGTGCCACAGATGCTAAATCAAAATTAGTCAACATGTAACAATAAGGTCATTACAGTCAGGTTATTTTATAGATAAAAATGATCCTGTAGCCAGCCATTTTTCTTAACACTGCTTTGTCAATTTTACATCGGAACCTCCCAAAACAAAGTCACAGCTGCTGGTGCCAGCTGCTTGTGTGGACAGCAAAGGGAAAAAAAGTCTGACTCACAGTAGATCTCTTTCACTTCAGTACTACAACTGGTGCTTGGACTGGAATTTGCTGCAACCAGAAGTGGTAGTCACCATCACTTCTCACAAAGGAAGAGCATTCGTTATTTATTTATTTTTTTTCTGGTTATCTCATGAAAGATACCTACAGTCTACATAAGCCTCCTCACTCACAAAGCTTAGCATGTTGGTAAAGCAAAGCAAAAAAAAAAAAAAAAAAGAAAGCAACTGAAGAAGTCTTAAGGAGAAAAAGGAATATAGTTTATTTCTGAAATCCTAAAAAATCATGTAGTGATATTTTGAGTAAAACAAACAAGAAATTTTCAAAACGTCACATACATATATCCATAATGTTTTCAGTCACCTATAGTTTTGGCTGATACTAGCCACTATTTCCAAGACTGGCTCACCCCAACTTAAATGAGACTTTAATACATCACTATCATTCCAGAACAAGACTTCTGGGATGGGATGGGCTGAGAAGGGATGTGGCTATTGCTGTGTGGTTTAAAAGACATTTCCTTGTCAATTCTTAAAAAAAAAAAAAAAAAAAAAAAAATCCTTACAAGAAATATTCAGAGTACCACATGGTGTTTTTGCATCCTAAAGATTCAGTGAAAGATAACTCATGAGAAACAGAGTTGTTCAGTCTATATCTGGAGCTTCTACCAAATTAATTAGAACAGATCAAAGTTCACCTGTTCAGAGAAGATGACATCTCCAGGTCATTCTAAAACAACTGTAACATCATGATCATAATGTGCATTCCACAGGGTTAAGCACAAGTACAGCCATCTCACAAATACCTTCAAACAGTTTACGATAGATATGCAAGATGTAGACTGATCAGTAATACTCAAACAATTAAATAAAGCACACAGACCTACACCATCAAGTTTTCTTAGCTGCCACAAGCAAGTCAAGCATGCACTCTCCAGCAAATGCTTTAAGAAGAGAAAAACAAAATGACTGAAAAAGCGACTGTCATAATGGCATGGTATTACAAAGCATGCATCTTTGTTGTTACATATATGAGTGCCACCTGTGGAAAAAGATTATGGTTAATGAGAATGGTAGATGAAGACACAACACCAGAACTGGCAACAACACTTTACCTGCAGGAGGATGAAGGTTTTCATAGCAGCAGTAGTGATGGTTATCACAAAAGCAGCCCAGATCCACAGCAGCTGAACTCAAAACTGGGTCCAGAGACCAGAGAAGGGGACCCTTAAAAAGCCACCCCATGTACCTGCCAGCCTATTAACATTACTGCTTACCAAGTTTGAGTACACTTATAACAGTCCATGCCACCTGTCTCCCATAAATACTTATGGAGATGATGTGTCGATGGACATAAGAAAAAGTAGCTGCTTGCCTAACATTTACCATGTAGTGAAGAAACTCAAGAAAAAAAATCTCCAGATTTGCATATGTTCCTTAAACATCTCCATAAAAATCAGTCTGCTCACTTTCTCTGTATTCTTTAATGTGCAAACTACATCAATAAAAATTAGATCAAAAATATTTCTGTGCCCTTGTGACTGCAAAGCACTCTGGAACACAACAGACATAATAAGACTATGCCACATCACTCCTCTCACTCTCTGCAAGTTCTGTACTGCCTAGGCCTCTAGCTCAAACCCTGTTATCTGAATCACAGTCAGCACTCCAACCTGCTTTGCCATGTGTCAGGCAAGGTTATAATCTAAATTAATATATGACCACTTAAATAAAATGAGGGATAGAACTGCAACACTTACAGGCTTGACAATCCATAATTTTAATTTCCTCAATATATTTATATGTTTTGTTGTTGTTCATTTCAGTTAGCAGGAAAACAGATGCAGAAAATCTAGCCACCTTTGCCTCCTGTCCAGGGAGCACTTTAATTCTTTAAGCTTTTTTTTTTATGATGACTTGCTTATTTCTAGAAGAAAGGAACCAGGCATTGCTAATTTGGCTGAAAGTCCTACAGCCTGATTGTTCCTATCCTGGAATCCCAATCAACCCTTCTATTCTCTAGTGACAATCAAGTGGGTACGGACTGGACCAGTTTGCTCGTCCTGGGGCTGGCCTACCCTCTCTCCATTGGGAGCACCTCCTACCAATCAGCAGCTTCACTGAGCTGGATACTGCTGCATCTTGAGATTGAGTGTACCTTCACACAATGAATTCCCTTCAGCTTTCCTGGTGCCAAGTATCAATCCAGTACACTTGCTGTTTAGGGGAGATGTCAACATAGCTACGTATAGAGTGGATGACTATCAATAGAGTTCATTTTTTAGTATATGATCTATTTATGACTGGATTGATCAATCAAGAGCTCTTTGAATATTTTACTGTTGAGAATTCAGTTATCCAAATTTTGTATAAACTCCCTAAGATGCCCAAATATCCTGTGGAATCCCTGATGAGACCTATTTTGTCCAGCCGAGGGCGAATAATAGAACTCTTATCGATTCATGTTGAGAAGACCATTAGACCTGTTTTAGATGAAATTGACACAGTTTTGAAAGTCTCAAAGTTTTTGGAAGATTTATATATATGGGATGAGTTGAATCGCCACAGATATGACTACATCTTTGTAACCCTTGATGTGTCATCTTTGTTTACAGTTATTCCAAATGATGCTTTGGTAGAATATGTCAGACAGTATTTGGCATCCTATACAGCATTTTCTACCAATAAAATTGAGTTAATATGTTTGTTACTTGAAATTATACTTGAAAATAATGTTTTTGTACTTGGTGATAACTTCTATCTACAGAAAACTGGTGCTGCGATGGGCACTGCATGCACTAACAGCTACACTAATTTAGTTCTTGCATACTGGGAGAAAAATGTTGTTCTACAAGGTAATGTGTATGCCCCAGCTACATGTTTCTACAGGCGTTTCATGGATGATGCATTTACCTTCTGGAAAGATGGTGAACATGACCTTAGTGCTTTCACTGATTTTCTGCATGGAACAACGAGTTTTCTAAAGTTTAGTTTGACACCTTCCAAAGATGCTATAGATTTAACGGACATCCCTATCTGCAGAAATGATCTGCATGAGAGCTGGTTACGTGCATCCACAAGAAACCTTGCAAGAAAAATACTCTCCTTTTGAGAAGTAGAATGCACCCAGGTCATGTTACTCGCAATCTTTTGAAAGGACAATTCCTTAGGAACATGAGGCTACATAACAGAGGAGATGATATGGTTAGAGGCTTTCAACAACTTAAAGAGTTTATGGAAAGAGGCTACAGTAAGTCTGTGGCAGATAAATGTGGAAACACCATCTTTGGGAGACACTGAAGGGAAACCTTATTTCTCCGTGAGAAAAGAACATAGGCACCCTGCCCCCTTACCACCATGCAAATGTGTTAAGAACAGACCCTTGTTTACATATTCCAATGATGACAACTTAGTCTGTCCTATCCTATTATCAGACTCGGATGTCAGGAAAGTAGCTGATCTTGAACCCAAGTTTCATTTTTAAAAACAATTTATCACTGAAAAGACAGCTCTGCTACAAGAGTTTAAGTGGTTTTGGTACACCTGTTTCTGACAGGAAGGGCACTTTTAGGTGTCATAACTGCAAAGCTTGCAACTATACCTATACTTGTTCTTCATTTGTTCATCAAATGTCTGGTACCATTATTAATTTGAATTTTTACGCTGACTAGGAGTAGAGACCTGGTTTACTATGCTGCATGTTGTGCATGCAGTGCCTTCTATATAGGCAAGACCAATAGGATGTTCAAAGACAGGATTCTTGAACATTTAAATGACACTGCGAAATGCAGAAGGACTAATGCTCTTGCTAAACATGTCATGCAGAAAGAACAGGACATTCTTTCAAATTTTTGCTACAGCGCTTATGAGAAGTAATTTAAGGGAACTTGATATTAGAAACAAGACACAGTAGTGAACAGAAATGGATACTTTTGTTTACTGCATATACAGAATCAGGCTTGAATGAAAAGGTCTCACTCAAACCTGTACTGAGAAAGAGACCTCTGCGACAGTGTCTTATTTTTTCTTTAGTGCATATATGACATTTTATTTTGATGCCATTGTAATCGCTTTTTATTAGCATTTCTGTAGACAATGGATGCATTTCTCTCTGTTTATTGTGTTGGTTGTTTTGTAGAGTCTGTGCTATGTTAGACATAGGTGTTGTTTTTACATGTGTTTGCTTCGTTGCTTCATTACAACAAAAGATGTAGTAAAATTGCACAATGCTGTGTAAACTGCAACTCTTAATACTTCTTTATTCTGCATTGGGTAGGTGTAGTCACGTGCTAGTGGCATCTTTGATTGTATATTGAGTTAAAATAAGTTTTTCATTGTAATAACAGTGTTGCGTTTGACAGCCGTTTTGTTTTAGAATCATGATCTTCATCCTGCAGGTTTGCATAAGCTGTAACTTAGATTGTTCTATCATGTCTTCTAGAATATGCATCGTTAATAGCAAGAGGTTAGTGTAAACATGTTTCTTATATTTTCTTTTACTACACAGCGCTTATGCATGTATTGCTAGGTAGCCACTTAAGTTCTAATCAGGAATTCTGTTTTGGGAAGCTTTTTGATTTATTAATATTGCTTATACATATGTGTTACTACTCAATCTAGTACTGCAGTTATATCCCATACGTATTTTTATGTTTGGCGACTTCTGACGTATTCGACAATATATGTGAATATTTCTGCTTTGGTATATGTAAGTGTCGTTTCTACACAAGTATACATCTATGCCTTAGATAAGTTCCATTATTTATCTTTTAGTTTTGTGTCTTCACATTCTTTAGTCACTACATTACAATAGTTGAAGGCAGATAATTTTTATGTTTTGAAAACCACAGACCTTAGAAATATTTACTCTTTATTGGCTAAATTTAGTCATGTGATTGTTGCATGTATATAGAGAGTTGGATATACCGTTTGTCTTGACTACTGGATTGTGTTTGACAGTTTTTGTTCGAAGAACATTTTTGCAAGTTTATATCAATTTCAATTTAGACTATTTTAACTAAGTCTTTGAAGATGTGGTCCATATTGCAAGTTGGTAATGTACATATGCTCTGTCTATATTTTTTACATCTTTAATACATGAGCAACAGTGTGAATGGGTTTTTATCTCAATAGTTTTTTAAAATAGTTAATAATTCCATAAAGATGAATCTTGTTTTGGGAAGTTTTCTGTTATGTATGTAGAGATAAGTTATTGTTCTTAAACTGGTTTAGCAATCTTAGTACATATTGTTTACATTTTATGATCAATGATATCCAAATTGCAAGTTGCTATTGCAATAATTTAAGATGGTTAATTCCATAACCAGGAATTTTGTTCTGGGAATTTTTTTTTTGCCTTTCATCATTGTGTATTTAAAGATAAGTTACAGTTCTTAAGATGATTTAGCAATTTTAGGGTATACTGTTTACATCCGACGATTAGAGACACCCAAATTGTAAGCTGCTAAATTAAATATGTTCTGTATGTACTTCCTTTTGGATGTTTAACGTATGCGCTTTATTATGGATGCATTCTTATTTCAACTGTTTCTCAACATAGCTACTGTTTCTGTAACCAGGAATTCTGCCCTGGTAAATTTTTTGCTCTTGCACTGTGTATGTAAAGATAAGTTACTGTTTCAAATTTAAATGCATATTGTTTACATCTGATAATCAGTGACAGCCAAAGAAAGCACTTTACAATACATGCAATTTTATTTTACTAGTGGCTTAGAATTTAATTACTTTAATAATGTGTACTTGGTTAATAATGAATGACGTAAAGCAAAACTACAGAGATGTCTTTCTAGTGATCTTAAATATGCACTTTTAACAGACTCAAGTAGTTTCTTTTTTTGGTAGGCTATCATCTTGCTACATGAGTTTTATTGCTTAATTGCTTAGATGACATGAGTGTTTTAAGCTATTATGATTGGCAGTGTCTTACGTTTTGAATGTCTTGGTTTATTAGTATTGTTTTATTGCTTAACTGATTAGATGACATGTGACTGTTTTAAGCAATTATGATTGGTAATATCTTACTTTTTGAATGTCTTGGTTTACTAGTTGTCAGTTAATGGTCTGAAGCAGAATACTTTCTGTGAAAGCGCTTACCAGTTTTAGTCTTTTGATTCTGAGTGTGAATCATTTGTACAGTTTGGAAGGGGTCTTTTACTCTGCTGAACAGCAGCTCACTCCCTTGTTCCTCAGCCTGCTCCTACAGGCACCCAAGCTGCTACCTGAACTCAAGTCACCTGCAGCATAATAAGGACTTTATCCCAATATGCCATGGAGCTGACTTAAGTCACCATGGTTGAGGGTATGGTTTGCCCTGTAAAATGTTACATTTTCATAAAATGTTCCTCTTTGGTCATTAGTAAATGGATCAGTCTTATCAAAGCTCCCATACTGAAAGCTATAGCTCTCTACCACTGCTTTTAATATAACCAACTCTGAAAGGCAATTTCAAGTCAAAGAAACTTTCCAAAAGGGAGTGAGCCATGACAAGCTGGACTGTTATCCAACTCCTCCATAACATCATGGAAAACAAAGATGAATACGAGTAAAGTAGATCTCTGGTGGCATTTCTGATGGCAACTTCAGAAAGGATAAGACAGCTGAATATAAAGCTAGACATACCATAATCAAAATAAGCCTCATGCCTAAAAATCCTTCTGATTGATCACATAGTGAATTCTGACTTACTAAAAAAGTTCTCTCTCACCAGGCCACTGCACTGCAAAGACAACCTGCAATATCAATTAAGTTGTTCCATGGAAAGGCAGTGTTTTTCACAGTCAAAGACATTGTCACAGAAGTTTTAATTTCAAGTAAAGCAGTAGTGCTTTCTCTTGGTGACTTCTGACTTACTAAAAAAGTTCTCTCTCACCAGGCCACTGCACTGCAAAGACAACCTGCAATATAAATTAAGTTGTTCCATGGAAAGGCAGTGTTTTTCACAGTCAAAGACATTGTCACAGAAGTTTTAATTTCAAGTAAAGCAGTAGTGCTTTCTCTTGGTGACTGAGGAACCATCAACAATTTAATAGCATGGAAAGCCAAACATTCACTGGCCACAAAAGGAAGACTGCAGCATCATTCGTGCTCGCCCCCCCCCCCCAAAAAAAAAAAGAAAGTACAGTAAGAACTTACTAGCTATAGGAAAATACAAAGGAAACAAACCTTTTTCATCTAGTAAACAATATTTTAGAGGAAACTCCAAGCTGCATCTCAAATAAGCAAAAAATGGGGTGCCTGTAATTTCTGACTGTGGCAAAGTCATCCACAGTAGCTAGACCCCAATTTAAAGAGCTCCAGAATGATTAAAAACTTAACTGAGCACAAGCGTGTGTGCGCACATGCATGCACGCGCACACAAACAACTAAAATTTTTTCAGCATATCTTGATCTTTCATATTTTCTGTGGTTTTGAAACCCATCCTACGTTATCATCATCTAATTTCTTACATCCAAAATGGCCTGATTGGAGCAGCCATGCTGATATGAGTTCATTTAACAGGAAAGGCTTTTACTTCTCTGGAATATTTTTATGAGGACAGAGTGCACTGCACTGTGGTGAGAACATTACTGACTATAGTCCTGGATCTCTAATGAAATGAAACCAAAACTGCTGTGCTTTTTCTTTCTTTAATGCAATTTTGTTACTCTCTCTCTTTTTAAAGTACATGTGAAATTGACCCTCTAAAGATTAGGTAATAAGGTTTTCGTATTCACACTCAAAAGTACAGTGCTGGTCATCTGTAACTAATAGCTTACACTTCAAACTACACTGACAATCTCTGCTAGCTTCACATTTCATAAAAGATTTTTTACTAAATCTAAAATCAGTGACCTAACTTGCAAATGTTATAGATCTAGGTCCATGCAGGAGACACTGCTTAGGCCTTGTATACTTCTGGTAAATTATCTCAGTGGGTGCTCCAGTTGCTGCATGTGTCTGGACAGATGCATGCTAAAGGGGGCATTACACTCAATGACTGGCCTAATAAAAGGGAACAATGAAATCCCTAGACCCTTTCCCTTTGCTTATAAGATGTGCACTACAGAAGGACAATCTTATTACAATGGACACACATTGGTCAAAAATTGGTCCCAAAACCCAAACAACTGGGTCAACTCTTATAGGCATATTGAAAAATGTGGTAGTTCCCCAGAGTAGGCAACATCCTAAGAGATATAGTACATTTTTTGGCATTTAGTTTCAGTCCATGACTTTGACACCAGTCATTTATTTGGGACAAACCTTCCTGCTGGATGGCTAAGTCATTTGGAGATTCAAGGACTGCTCCCAACTGGTAGTCATCTGCAAACTTAGTCAGCCACATCCCTCTGGTATTGGCTTTTACTTCAGAGAAGTAGGGGTGCCAAACAGGCAAGGTCTCAGCACAAGAACACCAATGGGAGTCCATTGGTGACTGGAGACTCTGTGGAGGCAACTTCCCCTCTTTTGATTTTGTGCATTCTGAGCCAGTTGGCAATTCATCTGCTGACACAGGGGTAGAAAACATGATCCCCACAGCAGACAGGGTCTTTTCCTTCCTGTTCGCTGCGGGTAAGACTTTCTTTGACTTTGACAGATGGCCCAAACAAAGAGGAGCCATCAAAGGGGTCAGTGACAAAGTGCCTTAAAAGGTTCCACAAAGTCACAAAGCCTCATCCAGACATGTCTTCTAACAGCAATACCTGAACCGGCTGCCTGTAAGGTGCCCTCCGCTGTATGGGATATGATCCTCATGGAGGAATTCGGTAAGGAAACAGCAGCAGCCAAATGGGGAAATACTTTCTTGAAGTCCTCATCCAACATGGTCTCTGTGAGAGAGTTGGAAAGTTCCTTGACCAAATCTCTCTGCAAATGAGTGAAACGTGTCAAGTAATTTAACAACCTCAGGGCAAAGGTAGACGAGGCATAAATGCACTTACCAAACCTGTCCAACCCTCAAGACTCCCTGTGTGTTGGATGGATAAAGGAGCTTTGATCAGCTAGCTCCTTTCTGGCGACTGCTGCCACAACAATGGCATCAAAAGGAACACCTTTAGTCCAATGCAGTCTGTCTTTAGGGGGTACAAGAAATTTTGGGATCATTTCAATAGCATCTGGTTCCTTCCAAGCATGGCAAGAAACTAATCAACAAGTTTAGTAAAAAAGAACTGTGTTGACAAGAGGCAGAGTACTTTAATAAAACAGGGTAAGTGCTTTCATACAAATAATTCCACTTCTTCAGACCATATATCATAATTAAATATACAATCAATCACCACATTGTAGAACAAACCAGACCTCACACCACAAGTTCCAGGCCAGATGAATTCTCTCAGTTTAATACACAGACTGGTTTATTAAAATAAAAAAATAACTTCTGCAATAAAAGTTAACAGCAAACCTTCAAACTCAAATGAATGTGTGTGTGTACAGGAATAACTTTTTTTAGAAAACATGTTGTTCATTTTTATAGATACATTGATGATTTGACTTTTGTTTGCAAGGGGGGCTATGGAGAAGTGGAAATGTTTGTTCAAGAACTGCAAGTGAACAGGTTTGAGATCAAGTTTGATGGGTTACAAAAAGGAAAGACAGTAAATTATCTGGATATTACAATGTAAGGGCAAGAAGATGATAAACTTAAAACTAAAATATTTAGAAAAATGAGACAACCAAGTTTTATGTTGCATGGAAATAGTGGTCACCCCCCCTATAATATTTCTTCCATTCCTTATGGGGAAATGGTCAGGGTTAAACGTTTATGTAGTGACAGGAAGGAATGTGAGAAGGAAGTTCAAAATACAGCTAATATGTTCATAGAAAGGGGCTATGAGCCAGAGAAAGTATGGTCGGGGTAATATAAAGTAATGAATAAAAAAGTGAATAAAGTACAGAACATAATAACGCAGAAAAAGAATGCAGAGGAAAAAGAAAGTGAGTGATATTTTGTATCTAAGTATACTAATTTTTCTATCGTGACCAACCTGGGTTACAACAAGGGAATAAGAAGAGACGTTGGCAGGATCAATAGCTTGGTGCCGGATATAATTCCCAAACCAACAAACTGGTAAAATGGGCATACAAAATGGGACTTTCTAATAATATAAATGTGAGTGGTTTTGAATATATTGTAAATTTGTCTGCATGCATTATTAGTGATGAAGAAAAAATGTTTTACATGGGGGTTTGAAATTTATCCCAGCATCTCTTCCCAGAATGTATGAGTTAAAGGGGAAGTATGTATCTTTGTTCGCAAGGTACATTTAATAGATTTCTTTGGAAATCAAACAAAATGTTTAGAAGTAGATGTGAACAATGCAAGTTTTGTAGATGCTGCAAGTAATGAAGAGTTTTTGTTCTTGTAATTCTGACCTAGAATGCAATTTTTATAGTAATTTTGATACTAGTGGTGTTTCTTATAAAAGCAAATTTATGCCTCCTTTTAAGTTTGACAAAATTGAAATGTTTCATCATATAATAAATTAGGCGACAGAGCAAGAGTGCAGTTAAGTATTTTAGAAGTGAAATTCAATATAATGACACAAAAAGAATGGGTCACTTTAAAAAATTTAAGGGAAAGAAAGGAACTCATATTTAAGCCTGCAGATAAGGGGGGACAACTAGTAATAATGCATTACACACAATATGTAAATATGTGTTTACAGCATCTAGAAAATAACAAAATCTATGAAAAAGTAGGTTTCTTAACTTATCAGGAGATGGTTAAGAACTATGAAGAATTAATACATAAAGGGGTTAGACTAAATTATTTTAGTCATGAAGATGCTAAAAATAAGTTCTTGAAAAAAAGCAGTGAGTTAGCACAGTTTTTTGTGTGTCTAAAATACATAAAAGCATGGTTAATCCTCCAGGTTGTCCCACTGTATCTGCTTGCAATTATGTAACCCATCATTTGGGATGTTTTTTGCATCAATTTTTGTTAAAAAATGTGATACAACTACCGTCATATATCAAAGACATTTTTGATTTTTTGGATACAGTAAAGAAAATAACATGGCAAAAGAACATGTTTTTTAATGTGATAGATGTAGTCAGCCTATACACTAGTATTAAACATAGTGATGGCATAGAAGCTATAGAATTTTTTCTGGAGAAGAGCCCCAGTACACAGTATATCATAGAACTGACATTGTTCTGTTTGGAAAATAATATATTTGAATTTGATCGCTCTCTGTATCATCAGAAGTGTGGGACAGCTATGGGGGAGCTTTTACCCCCACATATGCCAATTTATTTATGGGTCTCTATGAAAATTCATGTGTGTACAGGAATGACTTTTTTTTTAAAAACATGTTGTACATTTTTATATATACATTGATGATTTGATTTTTGTTTGCAAGGGGGGCTATGGAGAAGTGGAAAAGTTTGTTCAAGAAAAGCAAGTGAACAGGTTTAAGATAGAGTTTGATGGGTTACAAAAAGGAAAGAGGGTAAATTATCTGGATATTACAATAGAAGGACAAGAAGATAGCAAACGTAAAACTAAAATATTTAGAAAAATGGGACAACCAAGCTTTATGTTGCATGGAATTAGTTGTCACCCCCCCATACTATTTCTTCCATTCCTTATGGGGACAGCCCCCCCATACCATTTCTTCCATTCCTTATGGGGAAATGGTCAGGATTAAACATTTAAGTAGTGACAGGAAGGAATGTGAGAAGGAAGTTCAAAATACAGCTAATATGTTCATAGAAAGGGGCTATGAGCCAGAGAAAGTATGGTCGGGGTAATATAAGTAATGGATAAAAAAGTGAATAAAGTACAGAACATAATAATGCAGAAAAAGAATGCAGAGGAAAAAGAAAGTGAGTGATATTTTGTATCTAAGTATACTAATTTTTCTAATATTTTAGAGAAAATAGGTATTACTGGTCTTATATACAGAAAGAAAAATCCTGCCTAAAAAATGTCAAACTGTTTTTCATATAAAAGAAGCAGGAGTCTTAAAGACATGTATGTACATGGAAAATATGAGACCAGAAAATAATACAGTGAGATATGAAATTTTTCCATGTGACAATTGCACAGTATGCAAACATATAGTAGATAGTTTTGAAAGTATTAATGGAAAAAAAATTGACAGAAGAGGCAGCTTCACTTGCAATAGTGAAAAGATTACATAGAGTTTAAAATGTCCTTGCGGATTATTTTATATTGGGGAAAGCAGGAGTAGTTTTGCTGCAAGATTAAAAGACCATATAAGGGACATCAAGAAGCAAAGATTTCAGAGCCCTGTAGCTACGCACTTTAAGGAACACCATAATGGGGATCCACAGGGGTTACAGGCAACTGTTTTGGAGCAAGTGAATACTAGGTTTAGTACTGATGAAAAAATTAAGTAACACTTAAGAAGAAAGGAAGCAATATTTATTTTAAAATGATACAATGTTTCCAAAAGCTTTGAATAGAGAATTCTCTTGGAAGTATTTAATATAAAAAGGTTAAAAAAAGAATATTTACGCAATAACCGACGACATGGTGTGGTATATTGAAGATTTACCCACAGTTGGTGTGGTTTAATCATGAGGGCAAAGCCCAAGTGATTAAATAAAGCCAACCGAGGGAAAAATTTCAATATACCACAACCACGGAGTAAAAAAAAATACTTACTTTTCTTAAATGTCTTTGTATAACGGTGCATTACTGATCTTCTGCTGGTTGTGGTACACTGCTTCCCTGTTTTGATGTACTGAGCATGCTTATGTGACTTGTGTCCCATGCATACCCAGCAAATCAATGCTTTGAAACGGAAGCAACGGAGAAAAAAAAGTCTCTGTTGCTCCGTTTTTTGTTTCATTTTTATTTGTTAAAAAGAATGTTTTTAGCACTTTATACCAATGGAAAAAAGTCCAGGCGACTGGACCTTTTTCCGTTGGTATATTGTGGGATTTATATTGGGCATACTCGCCAATCAGCATGCACATTTTGGAATATTAATGGCGGGGGGGGGGTCACTGTACAATAAAAGTTAACCTTTTTAGTTGGCTTTTTTTAGTGAATTCTTAACTGGATGATTATTTAATTGATTAAATGCATGTATCTAAGTGTATGCTTACCAGCAGAAAGATGCACTCTGAAAAGGCTTTTCTGAAAGCCGAGGCACCAGAGAAGTGTTACTTGCTTTTAATTGTATAACAGTTTGAAGTTTTGCTGTTAACTTTTATTGCAGAAGTTATTTTTTATTTTAATAAAGAAGTCTGTGTACTAAACTGAGCGAAACATGGCTTAAACCTCATACAAAAGACTCTGAATTAATACCTCCCAACTATAGCATTATTAGAAAAGATAGAACCCATAAAAAGGGGGAGGCGTCGCACTCCTCTAGTCCTCATCCCTCTCTATTACCCCCTACTCAAAGCCTATTCCAAAGTTTAGTAATGCAGAATTAATTCCAGCTCTACTCCATGTAAACAAGCATGAACTAATTTGTATTGTCACCCTCTACATCCCTCCTGGTGACAATATCCCAATTTTTGAACAAATTCTCTCCTGGTTTTCTACAAATATCACTAATGAAACCATAATCATGGGCGATGTTAACATAATTGGGCCTCAATACAATCTCCAACTAACTCCCTAAATATAAATCTTTACAACTTCACTCAACTTAACTCAACCAGCAGACCTTCTAAAGACTTCCTCACTGGAAGCACCTTAGACTGGATTCTGGTATGCCATCCCCAACACACCTCTGACAGTGGTACCTTATCTGACCCACTAGGGAACCACTTTCCCACTTTTGCTCATTGTCTTCCCTCTTCTCTACAATTATCCCATACCTATATCTCCATTCGGCAATTAAAAAACTTTAATCCCAATGCATTCTCTAATGCACTACAAAGTACAAACTGGAACCCACTGAAAACTATCACTAGATAAGGCTGTTTCCTACTTCAATACTACTTTTTTAAACTTGCTAGACTCATTTGCCCCCTTGAAAACTAAACGCATAAAAAGTAATCCCGTCCCATAGTTAATAAAGAATACTTTAGCCAATATGCGACTCCATGATAATGCTTGGAAACACTATCACAAAACTAAAACTTCCACTACCCTTTACGACTATAAAATGCTTCATAACAAAGTAAAAAAAACTTATGATCTCAGATCGCAAAGCCTACTTTTCCACACTCTAAAATAACCATAACACTAACCCAAAAAATTTCTGGGATGGAATCTCTTCTCTTCTTAACCCAGGCAAAAAAGAAAACCCCTGCCCGATCCAAATGCCTCCAACTTGGATTCAACTCATTCTTCACGGACTCCATAGCCAAACTTGCATCCTCCTCCAATAATATTCCCACTCCTCCACACTCACCTCTATAAAACCCTTCCTCCTCCAATATCTCCAGCTATTAACTTCCTCCCTTCTCCATGACCCTCATCCCTATATCTACTATAAAAAAACTTCTACTAAACTTGAAACCTTGTTCTAATGCCCCAGATGAAATACCCTCCCACTTCCTAAAGATAGCTGCAGAAGCCATTGCCTTCCCTATCTGCATCCTAATAAATCTGTCAATTACAGAATGCCATGTTCCACAGCTCTGGAAAAAAGGTCTTTATTATTCCACCCCATAAAGGAGGTAATAACAATAACATCCCTAACTTTTAGCCTATTGCTATCCTATCCCCTATTTCCAAACTCCTAGAAAAATGTGTCCATTTACAACTCTTACCCTATCTTATAGATAACCACCTTCTCACTCCCACCCAGCATGGATTTCGACCTGGCCATAGTACCACCACTGCTCTCATCTCCTTCCTAGAAACTGTCAATAAGGTCCGAGACTCAGGAAACATTGTATCCACCCTCCTCCTAGACCTCTCAAAGGTCTATGACACCATCTCTCATAGTCTTCTCCTTACTAAACTCTCTAAACTAAATATACCCCACTCCACTATTGAATGGTTCACCAGTTATCTATCAAACAGGCAACAAGCAGTCAAGTGGAAAAAAGCCACCTCAACCTTCCTAAATACTCCCACAGGTGTGCCCCAAGGCTCAATTCTAGGTCCCCTTCCATTTAACATTTTCATCAATGACTTCTATCAGGCCATCCCAAACACCAACCTCGTCCAATATGCAGATGATTCAACTATAATCTGTTCTGCCACCTCTATTTCCTCCTTAGCAAAACTAACCCAGGACACCTTCTCATCTACTGAGCAATGGATGCTAGACAACCATTCTGCACTCAATGCTACCAAGACTAAGCTTATGATATTCACCCCATCTAAAACTATCAGCCTAGATAAAAACTCATTCTCTATCACCAGTTGAAACACACTTCTTGAAATAGTCTCCACTGTAAAACTACTTGGAGTCCTTACAGATGATCAACTAAAGTCTGATAGCCATTTTCAAGTAAATACCAAAAAAACTCACAAGAAGCTTGGTATTCTGTATCGCTAAAATCGCTACATCTCTCCCTCTACCCAGATCATTCTCGCTACTACATATCTCATCCCATCCCTCTTCTATGGCGCCTCTATCCTCACTAATCTGCAACCTTCACTCAAGACAAAACTCTCCTCCTGTTATAATAAAATCTCTAAATTTGCAACAGGCCACAGAACCTCTACTCGCCATTGTACTTCCCTACAGCAACTGAAGTGGCTAGAGTTACCTAATTACCTTATATATATCCAACTTATTCAAACACAAACTTATTTTCAGCCAATCTCTTGCCTCCACCTTTCAAATGCATCAGCCTCTTAGACTTCTAAGATCTAACTCTCAAAATCAAATAGAATTACATAAATCTGTCCGTCCACCAGGGAAACCTCTTCTGTCCTTCTCTCTAGCTCACCACTGGAACTCTCTCACTCCTCTAATCTGCACCACTAGCAGTCCCCTCCACCTTCAAAACTTTGCTTCACTCGCACCTAACTTCACAATGGGAATGCTCCTGCTCTCATCCTACGTAACTTCCTTGACTCAGCTAATAAATCTGTGACTATCCTTCTACAGCCTTGAAAACCAATAATAAAGTATTGGAAATGGCACACTAAAGAAAAATTAACTTAATTTGATTGCAATTTAACTTTGCTCATGTATATACTAATTTGTTTACATGCCAATCTATTGTAATACTGTCACTCTGTATTTCTCCAACTGACTTATACGTTTGTAATTTTCAACTTTGTTAACTAAAACATTTGTAATTTAAAACTTTAACTAAAATGTAACTGTAAATTAGAGCTTTTCTCCCCAGGACTCCTTTGAAAACGGACTCCTAGTGGCTCAATGCACCATCCTGGCAAACAAACTGCAAATAAATAATAAATAAATAAATAAATTCACCTGGCCTGGAACTTGTGGTGTGAAATATACAATCAAGTTATATAAGAGTCACCCAATCACACTGAAAATCAAGACCACACGATAGTAAAAATCACATGACACAAAATAAATCACATTCTAGGCATCCTACTCTTTAATCTAGGTCTTAAACAGACAATCATTCAGGCCCCCTTCTTTATCAGCCTATAAGTTTAATATCCAAAACAATACATTCCTAATGTCCCCTAAATGACTACTCTCTTTCACAAGTTCTATCACTCTGAATTTAAACGAAAGGTCAACTGAAGACATGTTTAGCTAGGGAGCTTGTGGGACTCACTTATCTATGTCCCTAATGTGTTCTCTCATCCTTTCCATTAACGTTCGATTAGTTTTGCCTACATAAAATTTATTACACACTGAACACTAGGCTAAACATATTAAATGTTTGGATCTACAAGTAGCTCTAATAAGACCGAGGTGCCAACCACACTAAGAAGCAGAGAAAAAGTGGACGCCTAAAGGGGTGGGGGGGGGGGAGGATACCAGCAGCAGCCCCTAATGCCTGCAAGAACTATAAGGGAGGGGAGGATAGCTATACTACCAAATACTAAAGAGAAAAGAAGAAAATCTTTAAACTTATATTTCTCAAAATGGATGAATTCCACTCTAGACTGGAAATCAGTGTCTAGCTGCAATAGCAAAAAACGAGCCAACAAGATCTAAGGAAGCTGGGGAAGGTGTAGAGCATTGTGGGTAGAGAAAGGATCAGAGGCTTGAGATGTAAGTCTGAAAAATGAGTCCGAGTGGTACCTGAGGGTCAAATCCATGACCCATCAGTGACAAAAAATGAAAGAAAACATCACATCCACACTCTTCATAGATACTACTTAGCAATGACAATAAATATGGGTCTTTCTACTCCCAATTTTATGCTAAGGCATGGAACCAGACCAGAATGAGATAAAGGAAGGCAGGAAACTTCCCTGTCATGGGACATGTAACAGATAACCAACTTTTTCTCACATTGGTGGAAATAACAGTACAAGGGGAGGAACACAGTCTGTCACCTGGCAAACCCATGTTATAGTACCACATACTACAAGATCCTGAACATGAAGAAATCCCTCACCAAACCACAGACAGATCACAAGCATATTTACCTCCTCAGGAATATGAAGTACTGGAAGAATGATGGGTCTACCTGTGGTCCACTGCCACGTGCACAGCATCTCTCTACTTAGAGAGCACTATTGAACAATATCCTGTCTTTTCATGCACCAAACCATAGCCTTGCTGTTTAACCGAATAAAAAGGGGATTTTATCTAAGCTCATTTTCTAAAGCATTCAGGAAAATAAACAGTGATGTAGACACAGCTGGTTTATATGAAGCACCTCTCTTTGCGGGTTCTACCTCCCCAGAAAATGAATAAGTTAAGTTTCTCATCCTGCTTGCAAAGTATCAGCAGCCACACTGAGAATGGTGTGGATCACCACTACTCAACTCTTGTAATGACTCCCAAAGCTTTTATGTAGAGTGGGATGGGGTAACAGTAACCAAACTAGAGTCCAGTAATTCTTGGAGAATGGTTCTGGCAAATCCATTCTGGCTAAGGAAAAATATCAACATTGAAATGCTGTGTAAAGGTATGAATGGTAGACCAAGTAGCTGCCTCAAGAAAGGACTTGAAATCAAACCCATTCAAAAAGGCCCTGGAGAAGCTCCAATTCTTTTAGAATGAAAGTTGACACTGCCTAAGAGGGATTTACCATGAAATGAATAGTAAAAGGAGATGGCAAGGGATATCCACCTGGAAATAGTTTGTTTGGATACTGGAAGACCTTGCTTTTACCTTGAAAACATTTGAATAACTGACAATTTCTTTTGTTGCATCCAAGTAAAATCTTAGTTGCCTGTGGACATCTAGCAAGTGGAGAATCCTTTTACCTTTACTTTGAGGATTAGAAAAAAATTAAGGAAGATGGAAAGATTGGTTCAGACACATTTCTGTGACTACTTTAGGCATAAATGGCAGATTAGATCTAAGCGAAACCCAGTCTTTCTGGAAAACCAGAAAGGGAGGGGCAGACATCAGGACTTGTAACTCAAAAGCCCTTCTAGCAGAGGTTAGAGCAACAAAAATGTTTCCCATGTATAATATTTCAAAAACAGCCAAGTTAATTTCTCAAACACAATTCGGGTCCCAGAGAGAGGGAACGGATTTTATGGTTGGCCTGATGTCTAAGACACCTTTTATGAACTGCTTGGCCTCAGAACATGAAGAGGAAGATGGATATATGGAAAGATAAGCTGAGATGGTTGACAGATGTACCTTAAAGAAGTGTATGCCAGGACCAACTTGAGCAGCTCACACAAATATTAAAGAATACAAGGTATCCCTGCATTACAACAATTCCATCCCCTTTTCTGCACCAAAAAAGACAATCTTTTCCATTTAGATAAATATTTTATTTATTTGTTTTATATTTGATTACTATAGTGGTACACTGATTACAACTGGCCATTTACAGGTACTGCCCAGGTGAAATAATTCACAAAGAAAAAAAAAAGGTGAGAACACAGAGGCACTAAGCTGTACATATCAAAAACAGAACAAAAAGTAACAATATATAACAAAAACTGAGTAGCAATTAATAATTGTTACAACTGTGAGAGAAATGCAATTTTTACAATTTCATGTGATTATATTTCAAGCTTACATCATGGTGGAAATGTTGTGGGGTAATGAAAGTCAGGGCAGGAGATTGTGGGGGAGTTAAGAGATGTTAGTAGTTGAATAAAGAAATGCTACATGTTTAGAGGCCCTTATGTGATGTGGCCTGCTGTGTGGCAAGTACACTTCAGCTCTGAAGATGGAGACTGGTGACTGGAGTTCCTTTAGGTGGCTGGGAAGGGATTCCCATATTTTAAGCAAGGATGGAGAAAGAGTGGTTGGTGCCATGTAGCCTGGTTTGTGGACGATGGAGTGGAGTAATTTGGTGTATGAGATTGTAGTGTGTATGTTTAGTATACCGTTTAACAGTTAGTGATCTGGAGAAGCTTGAGGATGAGAGTCAGTCTAATAGCAGGTCTATTCTGCTACTATGACTATATAATTAGTTGCAGGCTTTCTACCCTCTTATCTTACCTGTAGAACGACCTCAGAATAAAATTGTCCAAAAAGAATCAAAAGTTTATTATCCAGCAAGCAAGTCTGATAGCACTTGGGTTTGTGCAAATGAGAGCGCTCTTCTGTTTCAGTATGTGGGATAATGTGTGGTGATTACCATTGGCAAGTTGAAAAAGAAGGGAGAACCAATGTTGTTTTGGCCAAATGGGAAATTTTCTATAGGACTTTTTCACTAATAGGAAAAGGGAGGGGAAGGCATACTTGAATTTCCCTTAGCAGGTGAAGGACAAGGCATCTGCTCTCCAGGCCACCCTGCAAAGGGTCTTGGAGCAAAAAGGTCTAAACTGATAGCTTATACTGAAGGAGAATAGACTTGTGGAATACACCACTGGTGGACAATCTGAAGTAAGACATTTCTGTTCAACATCCATTTGTGGACGGTCTGCTCTTGACACATACTGGTAATCTGCCAAACTGTTCCGTCCTGAAGTAATGTAAACTGCATGGAAAAAAGGTTGTAATGAAGAGCAATGTCCTAAAAGTACAGTTGTGTACACTTACCATAAATGTAGATGTTCGAGTGCATTTAATGTTGCAGTCATCACATTTGGGTTATCCCTGCCAGGGTAGCCCTCGGCCAGCCCGAATACCAGAGGCTTAGTATTTCTGCGTCAGTTGCTGTCGCTTCAGGACTGACATCAGGTTGTCAGTAGTATAAAGTAAGGCAGCCAACGACATTACATCAGTTTTTCTTGCCCTAACCTGTCAGGAGCCCCCAAGTAGGAGCCAGGTTCTGGTGGAAAAACCACACCAGTAGAAAGTAAATACCAATCTGTCGTTTGTAAGGAAAGAGAAGAAAAAAGATGAAGGCAGGGAAACCAGGACTGCAACAGTGAATACACTCGAACATCTACATTTATGGTAAGTGTACACAACTGTACTATGTTCTTTGTATTTCACTGTTGCAGTCATCACATTTGGGTTGATTCCCAAAGCTGAGAAAATGGGTGGAGGCAGTCAAGGAAACTAGGGGCTGGCTAGTTTGCCCTGCAAGACTGCAGAGGCAAACCCTGCCCTGGATTTGGAGAAGAGAGACAGATGGTAATGTTTGGTAAAAGTGTGAACAAATGTCCAGGTGGCAGCCTCCAGGATGTCCCAGGTGGGGACTCCTCTGAGGAAAGCTGCAGAGGTGGAGGCTGCTCTGGTGGAGTGAGTGCTGACCCCCTTGGGGGGAGGCTTTCCGTGTTGTTTGTAGCAGAAATGGATGTAGTGTGCTATCCATTTGGAAATGGTTTGTTTGAAGATGGCTTTGCGTTCTGCCCCTGTAGCAAAGCTAACCAGCAATTGATCTGACTTTCTGAAGGATTTATTCTTGTCTAAATAGATCTCAGCGTCTGTGCACATCCAGAGTGCAGGATCCTTTCCCCCTTGTTCTGGGGATTAGGAAAAAAGGAAGGCAAATGAATGGATTGGTTGAGAGCCACACTGGACACCACCTTGGGCATGAAGGATGTGTTAGTCCTGAGGGATAGCCTGTCAGCATGGAAGATGATGAAGGGTTCACACAGCCATGAGTGCTTGCAGCTCGGAGACTCTTCTGGCTGAAGTGATGGCCAGAAGGAAAGCTGTCTTCCAGGAGAGAAATTTTAGCTATGCAGAAGAAGCTGGTTTGAAGGGGGCAGGGTGAGCTTTTCCAACATAAAGTTAAGGTCCCAAGCTGGGGTTGGTGCTCTTCTTGGTGGCCTCAAGTTGCTAGCCCCTCTTAGGAAATGTTTGATCAAGGAGTGTGAGAAAAAGGGCTGCTCAGTGGTAAAATGAGCAGAGATAGCAGAGGCATGAATTTTAATAGAGGAAAAAGACAGGCTACTGTGTAGTAGGTCAGCTAAGTAATCCAGGATGAGAGGGAGGGCTGTGCCGTACTGGCTCAATTAGCCTGAATCCAGGTGCGGAACCTTTTCCATTTGTCAGCATAAGACTTTCTAGTGCTAGGGCATCTGGCCTCACGTACATCTAAAACCTTTTTACTGAGGTTGGCAGATTGATCGGGGGTTAGGGAATAAGCCAAGCTGCCAAACTGAGTATCTGCAACTGGGGATGCATGAATTCCCCTTCCCTCTGGGTCTAGAGGTTTGGAAACTAAGGAAGATGCCACGGTGGCAGTGGGGACAGGCTGCACAGCAAGGGGTACCAGTGCTTGCGAGGCTAGTCTGGAGCTATAAGAATTGTCCTTGTTTTTTCCTCCATTATTTTGAGTAGTACCCTGGGGATGAGAGGTAGTGGAGGAAAGGCATAGATTGACCCAGGGGAAGGACAGGGCATACACTTTTCCAAGCCATGCAGTGATGCTCCCTGGTTCAGAATTTGCTGAGCTGATGGTTGGTGTGGGAGGCAGAGAGTTTGACCTTCAGGGTGCCCCATTTCTGAGTTATTAGGGTGAAGGTTCTTCTGTTGAGCTGCCACTCGTGTGGGTCCAGAAGACTTCTGCTTAATTGGTCTGCTAGAGAGTTGAGAGAACCTGGTAGGAACTGTGCTAACAGGTGGAGTTGCATGGTAGAGGCTGTGTGCTAAAGGGTCATGGCCAGCCTGCATAGAGGATAGGAGTGAGTCCCTCCCTGCTTGTTGATTATACCACACTACAGTGGCATTGTCAGTTTTGATCAGGAGAGCCCCTGGGGAGAGAAGGGGCTTGAAAACTATCAAGGCATGCTGGACAGCCATCATCTCTTTTTGGTTGATGTGCACAGGGATTTGCTGTGTGCTCCATTGGCCCTGTATGCACCTGCCGCCCAGGTGTGCACCCCAGGCATAGTCTTATGTGTCTATGGTGAGGGTCTGGGCGGGGGGTGGTGGTGGGAAAGGTAGTACCTTGTTGTGGGACCATGCTGTTGCCCACCAAAGAAAATCTTTTCTGAGGCAAGGAATTATAGGTATGAGAGTCTCCAGGTCTTGAGAGTGTTGACACCAAAGGCTTTTTAGGTACCACTGAAGTTTCCTCATATGCAGTCTGGTATATGAACTGAGTAGTATGCAAGATGCCATGAACCCCAGAGCTTACAGGATCTAGATGAGAGAATTAGGCTGTCAGGAAATTTTGCTTTTCTGGTATAAGGAATGCCATCTGGATTGCTGCGTCTAGGCTTGCTCCCAGGAATATAATCCTTTGGGTGGGCACCTGTTTGGATTTCTTTTCGTTGATTGTGTACACTAGGGAGGCTAGTAGAGACTTTACAAAGGCCAGGTGCTTGAGCAGCTTTTCCTGGCTGTCTGCCTGAATTAGGCAGTCATCTAAGTATGGGTAAATCTGGATATTCCTTTGTCTGCAAAAGCCAATGGCCAGAGCCAGACATTTTGTGAAAACTCTGGGAGCAGTAGATAAGCCAAAGGGAAGCGCAGAGAACTGAAAGTGCTGAGATCCTGCCCTGAAATGGAGATATTTCCTGCAGGATTCCCTGATAGGAATATGGAATTAGCATCCTTGGAGAGCATGGGTAGCAACTGCTGGAGGGTGAGCATTTTGAATTCTGGGATTACCAGGAAGGTGTTTAGAATAGACAGATCGATGATGGAGCATCAGGTGCCCTCTTTTCTGGGTACCAGAAAAAGTCTGGAGTAGAAACCTTGGCCTCTCTGTTCTGCAGGAATGTGCTCTACTGCCATCATAGAAAGCAGGAAAAGGACTTGCTTTTGCGCACCTGTCCATTGGTTTGGAGGTAGATCTGGGAACACTTTTGGGGTAGGAAGGGTGTGGAAAGAAAATTTGTATCCTGGGACACTATGTTGAGAACCCAGCAGTCGCTGGTAATGATGGCCCAGGTGCTTGCGTGAAAGGAGAGTTTTCCTCCTAGGGGTAAGTGAAGGTGGGCAGAGGGAGGGGGTGGGGGAGGTGAGTCATTGTGAGTTCTTACCATAAGGGGGTGGTTTAGAACTCCCTGGTTTTAAAGTGGTGGTAATCCACTGCTTAGATCTCTGCATTCCCTGTGGCTGCTGTCTGGGGGGGGGTGTGGTTCCCTGTGGTCTGGGCTGGACTGGCTTAGTGGGAGCAGGAAAGGACCAATGCTTGGTGGGACAATGCCTGCTGAACCTGGGTGGCTGGACTTGTAAGAAATCCTAAACTGTCTGCATAGATTTTGCTTTTTCTTCCATCTTTTTAAGACCTCTTCTGCCTTAGTGCCAAATACGTTGTCTTTGTTCAAGGGGGCATCCAACAATCTAGATTTGACATGGTCTGGCAAGCACTGTTCCTTAAGCCATGCATGCCTTCTAATGACAGACTGCTGCCCTGCAAGAAGCTTCTAGGGCATCACAACCACAGTGCAAGGTGTGTTTGGTTACTTGACTTGCAGAATGCATCAACTCTTGTAACTCTCTAGATTCTGCACAAGCAGGATAGGAAGACATTTTTTCCAGGGTATGTTGCTGAAATTTTAGCGTATGGAACTGACAATTTAGTGCCCTGATAGCAAGAGTAGCGGAGGTGTATACTTTTTACCCCATCTGCTTAGTGCTGGGGAATCCCTATCTGAGGGGGTGGGATTCTTAGCAGAAGTATTTTTAATCCCTTAAGGCCCTTGAGAAATTACCTCAAGGTCAGCAGTAGGATTTAAAAAAAAAATTTTTGTAAGAGTCAGGGAGACTTTATAGTACCTGTCTGGTTTTCTGGGTGCAAGAGGGAGGGTGTCAGGAGTCAAGCTGGATTCCAGGAAAACATCCAGGACTGGAGGGGGTGGGAAAGAGTCTGTGCTGTGGAAGATCTAAGAATTCCCCGAGTCTCTTTTCAGACTGAGGGTAGTCCTGACTCTTACATTGGAAATGCTCCCTTAAGGTGTGAAGGGTTTCCCCAAAGGAAAAATCCTCTGGGGGGGGGGGGGGAGGCAGAAGAGATGTAATCCTCTGCATCAGAATCCTCAGAAGTAGAGAGGGGTTGCATGTTGTCATATTCAGATGCATTAGAGTCATCTGACTCTTGTTCAGACAAAACTACAGGGGACAGGTCTCTCTTCCTTTTGGAGGGGGTAGCTTGGCTTCTGATCAGCATGATAAGGTCTTCCACCATTTTAAGCATTTGAGACTGAGGCAAGGAAGCAGGTGCCTGAGACTGGGTCGGTTTCTTGGGTGTGGTTCATACCCTGGGGCTAAGAAAGTAGTTTTAAAAAAAACTGTAGTCCTGAAAGAAGATGCCGTTTTTTGTTCAGAATCAGTAGTGCGAAGGACTTCTTCGGAAGCCGGTGCCTGCTCAGCGGCTCCAGACCCATCCAAGGTCGAGATTACTGCAGGATCCTTAGTCGAAGAAGAGTTGTGCGGCATACCGGACTCCGAAAGGGTCTCGGTAGAGACATCAGGGGCTGCAAAAGCGCCTCACTGAGAACCGGAGAACTGATGACTAGATTAACGTAAGCATCGTCGGTAGGTTTGGACCTGTGCGGTCTGCCTCTATATTTTTTCGGAGGATCTGCAGTCGGACGGCTTACTGAAGCCATATCGGAGTTCGAGGACTGTAAGCAAAAATATCTAGTTACAATAAAGGCCCGGCGATGGATAGTTCTGGCGCTGAACAAAGCACAGAAGCAACAGCAGGGGACGTCGTGGTTTAGGCCTAAACAAGTGACGCAGTAAGAATGAAAGTCTCGGTGTGGTATTTGCTTTCCACAAGCGAGACAACTGTTAACTTTTTCTGACATCGGTTAGTGCAAGAATAAAGGATCCCCAACGGGGTACTTAGTTTTAGAAGATTTTGGCTTCAAATTGGTAGACGAAACTCAGGTAGTGGCCAACTGGCACTCGTGCGAACTGCTTCTGCTTTGAGCTCCACGGCAAGAAAGACTGATGTAATGGCGTCGGCTGCCTTACTTTATACTACTGATGACCTGACAGTAACCAAAGCAGAAATACTAAACCTCTGGTATTCGGGCTGGCAGAGGGCTACCCTGGCAGGGATAACCCAAATGTGATGACTGCAACAGTGAAACACGAAAAACATCGACCGCTGCATGTCTGCACAGGTGGCAAGACTTTGTGTCTCCTGTTTGTTGATGCACCACATGACAGATGTATTGTCTGTGAGTAACTGAAGAGCTCCTGGGGACCATAGGTAATGGAAAGATTGAAGAGACAAAAAACAATGCTTTAATTGAGACTCTAAAGTAGTGGGCATCAGGGGCTGCGAAAGCGCCTCACTGAGAGCCGGCGAACCGGTGACTGGCTTAGGAGAAGCTTCGTCGTCGGTTTTGGGCCTCGGTTGTCTATCTTTTTCTTTGCGATTTTTGTGAACTCCGGTAGTCGGATGGCTTTCAGACGACATTTCTGGATAATTAAACCTGCGTCCAAAATAGTTTAATGCAAAATCATACCAACGATTAATAGTGCGTTGGTTAAATCTAGCACAAAACAGACAACCTGAAACGTTATGGTCAGGGCCTAGGCAAGGAATACAGTAAGAATGAAAGTCCTTATGAGGGTATTTGCTTCCCACAAGAAATACAATTAACTTTTTCTGACATCGGTCTGGAGCAAGAAAAACATTTCCCAACAGGGTACTTAGCTTTATAGAAGACTTCGGATCTGAAATTCGAACTCAAAAATCTCAGGAGTTGGCTGACCGGCACTTGCAAACTGCTTCTGCTTCGGACACCGCGCGGCAAGAAAGACTAAAGAAAATGGCGTCGGCTGCATCTTTTATACCCCTGACGACCTGACGTCAGGGAAGGGACGACAGCGGCCGATGCACGACCCAGGACTTTGGAATTCAGGCTGACTGAGGGCAACCTGCCAGCTGGATTACCCAAATGTAATGACTGCAACAGTGAAACACGAAGAACATCAATGCTTTAATTTTCTTTGTTATATGGTTCTTCATTTTATTTACGTTTTTACGAAAAATCTTGAACTTTGAATTCTTTTGAAAAAGTCTCCCACAGGCCGTGTCTAATGAGCCTGTGGAGACACTCCAAAGAGGAAGAGAAACTCCTAGATACGTTTCTCTGCGTGACTGACCAGTGCAGCTCTTTCTTTTAGAATGTCAGATTAAAAGAATGGGAAAGACAGGGGATGACAGTGCTGAGCCCATATGAACTTTAGGTACCACTGGATTTTCTTCATGTGCAGTTAGGCAAAAGGAACAGCCTGAATGGTGGATGCCACATACTCAGCAGCTCTCAAAATTTCTCTTGCAAATGACAGAGATAGGTTTAATAGGGATAGAAAGTAGTCTGTTAAGAACAGAGTTGTGTCTAAAGGAGTAAAAGCCATCATCAGGAAGATTCAAGATGACAACCCAGGAACACCAGAAAACAACTAGGGGTAGGTTGAACTAGTTGAAACTCAAAATAAATCCAATACTCTGAAAAAAAGATTGAAGATGAACTGTAAGCCCTGAAACATTTTGTGATAAGTGGCTTGAATAAAGAAATTGTCCCGATAAGGGCAAAAGTAGATCCCCTGAGACCTCCAAGTATGTTACAACAGGGTCTGCACACTTTATTAATACGCTTGCAGCAGTAGAAAATCCAAAATTTTGGAACTGAAAAAAGGATGAAAGAAAGAATTGTTTCAATCCCTACATACTTTTGACCCTATCTTCCAATTTTTTCAAGATCTCTGCTAAAGTGGGTGGGGGCAAAAAGGAAATCCTTACATAAAGGTGTATCTAAAAGCTTTGCTTTTATATTTTTTAATAAGGACTGTAGTTTAAGCTAGGAGTACTTTCTTAGCAGTGAACCAAAGGCAGCAGCTCTGGAAGAAGCATTGTGAACTTTGTTCATGTTATCAAAAACAGATAAGAGGTAATGTGTATCAGATAATTAACAGACCAAAAGGCTAAAATAGATGACAAATACACTTTTTCCCCCTACCCCTCCATGGCTTGAATGGAAGATCGAAAAAGCTTAGAAGGTTTTGTCAGCATTTGTGAAGTCTACTGCTGGGTCAAATGGCTGGATGGTTATACAAGTATTTGTGTGTGCCAAGGATTTTTTTTTTTAATACCGGCCAGACTTTCTTGGTGTAGGTGTTTGTAACTCAGGAGTTAGAGGAGCTGATAGTGTTTTTAGAAGCTTCAAGAACTGGAGGGACAGGAGTAGGCTCAGAACTTTCATATGTAAGAGACTATATCACCTCTTTTGTGAATCAGAAAGGTGTTTGTCTTTCGAAATGAAATGCGTTATTTTTCTGAATAGCTTCTCAAAAGGAGAGTTCCTTCTGAGGTGGAATTAGAGGACATGGTATTTATATCAGAAAGGGGAGTTTATCTGAGAAGAATAATACAACAGGTTAGATTTTGGTTCAGAGGAAGAATCCTCTTCAAGTGATGTGTCCCTTATTCTTTTAAGGGGTATAGACAGTGAAAAAAAAAGGTGGTGGTTTACTATTCTTTATTAAGGGCTTTGAGGATCCCTTGCATGAGTGGCTGGAGAAGAAATATGCTTGGATTTTTGCTTTTTTTTTTGTTATGGGCTCTTAGGGAAACTACATGAGTAGGACTTGACCCACATCTCCATCAAAGAACAAGGGATGTTCTCATACATTAATGAATTTCCCATTACAGGCTCTAACAGCCTTCTGCCTAAGATGTACAAACAGGTTGTTCAATGTCAGTTTCTAGTTGGATCACAACAGAAAGAACATGTCCAAAGGTCAGATGATTAGTGGGCTTCTCATCCAACTCATCAGCTATATTTGGCTCTAACCTGGAGAAGGAAGTCAAAGCAGTGACATCTTCCTTCTGATTCTTAGGTTTCTTCTTTGGTTGTTGAGGACAAGTCCCAGATGGGAACTTCAGAAGACATGGTCTCTCGCACAACAGCTTTGAGCCATTTGTTCTAAGTAAATGTTAAGATAAGAGAGAGATAACTTCTTATAATTTATTTGACAAAAGCATAATAAATATGTTCAGGTCCAAAGCAGAAAAGACAACTCTGAGACTGCATTATAGTGGGAATGAAAAAACTTCGTAATCCGCACTGTATTGCAATCTTGTACACACACACAAAAAAGTCAGTGTGTGTGTGATCAGCTGATTTTCTGTAACATATATCGCCTTCTTGGATGATAAAAAAAAATTTTGATTAAAGAAATATCAACCATATATCCAAACCCAATGCTCAGCCCTGACCCCATCAACACACAACACAAAGACTTTTCCTTGATTGTACTATTCTACAATGTCATGGCATACAACTCAGCTTATATTAATGTACAAGAACATTAAAGCCTACAGTCATGACTCATATTATACTAGCTGTATCTGTATCAGGCTATGATCTCATTTCTTACTTGGCTTTGTGTTAAATCACTGCCATATGTTCTGTAAAACATTCATTGTATGCTACTTCACTGATGCAATTGAATGTCTTGTACTTTAATACTTATTGTCCTTTTTGTCTTGTAAATGAAATTACACTAAACTTTTGTGTTGCCTACTAAGACCCGAGTCATGTCTGAAAATGGTCTTTGGACTGGATCATTTAACCAAACAAAACTTAAACTTGCAGTAAAGGTCAAAAAAAGAAATAATAAAACAAATTCCTCACATACACAAATCATTTTTCCCCTGATGCTGCAACACGAAAGATCACATTTCTTGTACTCAAAAAAAAAAAAAATAATCAAATGCTGCAATCACAATGTTGACAGCATTAAAACAGGAGTGATGATGACTTAAATACTGACTAAGTACAACATAACATCCTCCAAGTCTTCCTAAAGCTTCAGACTGCCTCACTAGATAAATCCAAACAGTACAGCTATCCGACAACCCATGAAACGGAATGCCTTTTTTTTTTTTTTTTTTTTTTTTTTTTTTAAGAGAAACCCATTCTATTCAACTTCCTGACTACCCCTTAAAGGTTCCAATTTTCTAGTACTGCCTATATCATCCAGATGCTTGTGTTATCTCCTAATATCTGGAACTTTAGTCTTCATCCCAACAGTAACCTGCCTTTCAGCATCATGAGTATATACAACTTGCAATTCATTTGCCTATGTGCCACAAGCAACATCATTCCCAGGGGTTTTGCTGTTTCATCACTTACAGAGCGGCCTTGCAACTACATACTTTTTTTCCTTTTTTGACATAAATAACAAGAACCTCACCAAAGTATCCAAGACTCTGATACTTGTGAAAACACCAATTTAATTAATACAGGTGCTAGAAAGCCCTAAATTTCAATGGAGAAGTGCAAAAGCAAGCCTTTTCTAATAGCAGACTATGGGCCACACCACAGCTATACTGTGGCATTTCAGAACTCTACAAACGTATGTTTAATTAACATGGCTCTCTTTTTGTACCTGATTTTGAGGTACCATTATTTCTTTGACAACTACTAATGACCATTCATCTTATTACCACCCAAAATATACCACTGCATGATAGGATATGGACATGCTCCATTCCACTCATGGTTAAGGCAGATCCTGAGGGATGAAAATGGGATTAGAATCACTGAATAATGTGAGCAAGTAAGGACCATAAAGAGGAAACTGGACTCGGCCTCTGCCACCTTAGTGTGGCTCTGTCTGGCAGTTAAATAAGTAAAGCTATGAGTTGTTAACTAGCTACTTCGTGTAATCCAAGATTCGATTCCTACAGTCTTCTATTGTCTCCTGTGTAATTCTGAGCAAGTCACATAACCAGACAGTGCCTCAGGGTTGTCCCTGAAAAGGGACATTAGTGTACAATGGGTTTACCTAGCTAACAAAGGAATGAACAAAAATGTTTCTTCCTTTTGTGAACCAAAATGTAAACACACAGTGATATTAGCAAATCTTGAATACACCACTGTTTTAGTATAAGGGGACTGTCGCTTCTTCCCAAATGTACTGATGTCTAGACTTCCCATTCTCTGCCAAATGGTGAGCTTGGATCAATCCCTGGATCACCCTCCTAAGAAAGCAGATCAGGCCAATGGACTTTCAGTCCCTTTCTTCAATCCTAGGCTGACACACTAGGAGTAACCAATATCCATGAACAAACCTAGGCGGAGTCTTGCCTTGAACAAGTATATGTAGTCACTTTTACTCAATCAGGAACCCTCAGTATTACACAAAAAATAAGTGCAACATGCAGCTGCCAGTGAACCCAAGAATATATAATTACAGTACCATACAAGCAAAACATACCATACATATACATGTGTTTGCTCGGAGACACCAAAATACATATTCATAAGCAATATACATCTTAGTACTAAGTACGAAACGAAACCATCTTTTCAATAATGAAACTGTCCACCTCTTAAGGAAGACATTCAAAATCATCCCCTACCTCCTAAAGAAACCCAAGCTATCATTTTGTGACTTCTTCTGACAGTGTGGAGGACTAAGGTTACATGAAAGGACAATGATCTCAAGTTAAAAGTGAAACAATCCAGTATAACTCATTTTGATAAACAAAATATTGTATCATACCATATGGGTGACAGACCCCTGCAATCACACATTGCCATAAGGGATCAAGCAGTCATGTTGATAATTCCTTATCTTTTGACCAGCATGTCTCTGCAGTGGTCTGGAAGGCCTTCTAGCTAGCTCAACTAATTTCAAGCAGTTTCTCCTCTAGATCCAAAAAGTGTTAATTCCACTTAACTCATTCCTTATCAGACCAATTATTGAACATAATGCCCCTTTTGGCATGCATTTGTCTAAACATATCACATAACATAAAAGACCTCAAATTCACAACTAAAAAGATCAGTTGTCTCAATCTCAGTTATCAGGAGAGACTTGGCAGCCCTCTCTATGTATTCAGCCTCTTTCAGTCTACTCCACGATCATCTCCATCTAACCTTTCAAGCCATGAAAGATCTGAACCTCTTTGACCACCTATTCCTCTTCAAATCAAATGGTTCCTCAAATACCTAATTAAAGGGACTAAAGCTTCATCGACGTGGTGGCATGATAGACTCCTATCCCAATGTGCTCCCCACCTTTGGACTATACTTCCACTACATATAAAGCAGAGTAGAACTGTTGCCACCTTCAAAGTAATCCTGAATAACTACATTGATTTATCTTATTTCCTGTTTTATCTTGTCTTGCACTCATTGAGGCTGGAGGGAAGTTATGAATACTGGTTTATTAGCTAAGCTTGTAATGGTCTGTAGAATTACCTATGAGCATACACTCCATCATAGCCCTTTGTTTCATTGTAATCAAGTATGAGGTCCATTAACGGATCTAAGTGTTTCAGAAGCATAATCCCTTCTGACACAAGTATGAACAAAACAGTCTCTTACATGGACAGACATTCCTGAATGCACTACAGTTTTCTACTCACTCTCCCTTTTACAGTGTGCACCACGAAATGAACTAGATCACTGGTGAACCCTATTTCCTGTCCCTCTCCTTTCAGTGCTGTCCGTGTGTGCATTCGTTCATGTGCTCAGTTTCTCAAAACTAGGTTACCTTTGAAAGTTCCCAGAGTGGGACATAGTTTAAGGAGATGTTAGACATTGCATGACAAACCATGCCAACAACCAGCGCAAAGGACTAGACTTACTTTTCTGCAAAGATGAAAGCTGACTGTTGCAGAACTTGCGCTGCTGCTGTTGTTTCATATACTAATGCACTTAAGAAACAGAAAAACTGTTTTATGCAACTATTAGAGGAAACTTCAGAAACATTTTTGTCCTAAAATCTCATGAGAGTTGCCATTTTCCATATTTTTTTCATGGGATGCAACTGCCCAAATAGGGAGTGCCCTGTGTAAAGAGGGACAGGCGGTAACCATAACTTGAACTCAACAACTAGGATCGACAGTAAACTGTCTCTTAAAGTAAGTCCATTAAGTGCCCTCTCAAAAACTACTCCCAGGGCTTTTAATTTTTTTTCTTTCAACTAATTGTGTAAAGGAGCTAAATTGTGCATGCTCTACTTTGTCAGGACATTAAAGTATATAATGAACTTACAGCTGCAATACAGCATGTAATCAATAAAACTTGGCTCAGACAAAAAATATCACAACCCCAGGATTTGTGGTCCTAGTCACAGCAAATCTGATACAACCTATGTTCACACCAGCATGTTAAAGACACAGTATCAAAAGATAAGAAGTTATAATAAATACTGTAAGAGCTTTGCAATGCAATCTAGTGGAAGAATGAAGGTTATACAGGAAAATAAATGCTACATCCTACACATTAGTCTTGGTTAACCTGATGTGAACACAGCAGCAAGCATCATTAAGAGAACATGCAGAAGATGGGTAATAGTTAGGGGGAAATACAGCCAGAAATTACTTTATTTACAGTATACAGATGGCAGGATGTGTATAATTTCTAATCACAGGGAAAACAAAAACATATGATCTCTTTTAAATAAACATAAGATCATACTTAGCTGGGTTACTATAACCAAAGTTACTTATCAGCAAGTAATAAATGACACACACATCCATGGACTCATTTATTTTCCTGTTTAAACCTATTAGCACCTCAGCAACTGATAAGGCAGAAATGCCTGGTATAGCCTTTCTTTTCAAGAAGAAATTTACTCTGAGATCAGAAAAATGAGAAATGCCACCTTGAATGACATTTATTCCAAGTCATCTGCATCTTAAAGACCGTGCCAATATCCCACTGCACTTGAAAGTTGCAAGAGAAACCTGCAATTCTGTCAAAAAAGGGATTGCAAAGCTGTATTGAAAGGAAATGCCTGTGAGAAATGCAGTAACACTTTACTGTCCCCTCCCCTGACTCATACTTGAAATTTTACAAAATCTAAGGGTAAATAACACTATGCACAATGACTGAATACCAGAGAACATAACCAATGTGCGGTCAAGTAAATGCAGACTACAAAGGAAACTACTGTATGAAAAATTAGGGAATGCATTTCAAAAAAACTTTTGCTTAATTATACAGAACAGGATATTTAATTTATTACTCAATCAGACCCTTATATATTCAGTTTACTTAGTTTGGATTACTGCTTCTGTTTTGTTAGTGGGATGAAGCAACTGCTTAAGATTTTTACTGAACAGACTTCTAAATTACTATATACTTTTTTTTTTAATTATTTGTCTTATGCTGTAGCTCTGAAGTGAATTTTGAATTTTAATAGAGTCAGCCAATTCTGTCATGCTACTTAGCAGTATAGTAAGTTATGTCCAGATTTATGTGTTTTACAGTTTAACTCTTCGATGTGAATGGGGCTGAGTTCTGGTGACTGGGTCTGTGGTTAGAATGTTCAAGAAGGATGGATAACATGGACTGAGTGATTCTAAACGCTTGAGAACAAAAACATCTACACTGTACTGGATAAACATTTTTTCCTATTCCTTTCTCAATATCCATTGCTAAGATAAATAACAGGTACAGAGTACAGATACTTATTACCACTCTAACCATGTGATCAAGCATGTATAACCACTCCGTTTGCACCAAATACTCCAGTATATTCAGCAAACACTGTAACTGGCACCATTCAAATGTGGGGAAAAAAGAAACACACTGTATACAAAATACCCAAAATCAGTACATCTACATAACACAAACCCAAAATACAAAAAATTACATAGCATGAAAAAAGTAAAGTAATAAAGAAAAACTAAGAAAATCAGAAAAGGCCTTTCCAACAAAACAGACCTGATTCTACATATCTACACCAAAGAAAATTAATCTAACTATAAAATTAACAAGTCTTAACATATTATGTTATGAAAATATCAAGCTTGCCTCACTAGCAAAAAAAATAATTTCACAGCTATAAACAAAATAGGAAAAAATATGAGACTACTTACTCATAAAAAGATATGTAACCTATGTGAAACTATGTTCAAACAAAAACAAGCTATTGATGCATTCCAAAAAAATAAATAGGAAACAGTCATCTAAATAAAAAAATACAAGTGAAATGGATAATCTGACTATGTGGGTGTCTGCATGAGTGATATACAAAATATTTTGCACTGAAGAATTAGGGAATGTGATGTGTTTCATGACTGGCTTTGCCATTTGTCATGAAAGTTGTTCCCTAAGCATATATGCACATAATCCATGCATGCATATATTAAACTTTACACAGACCTATAGAGATAAACTGAATGATATATGTCTATACATCTATCTGTATATATGCATACATTGCATACGACATAAAACTATACCACATATTATACAGTACTAACCATATAACATAACGGAGATTCACGTGTTTTAAACTACACTCTGATGGACAAATTTCCTTTTGGTTCCACTGGATCAAGTTATTTTTTACTATTTCCTTTTGGTTCCACTGGCTCAAGTTATTTTTTACTATCTATTCCTGCCCCTCCACATCAGCAACTTGCATTCTGAACCACATCAAGTCAGATTGGCAAAATTCAGAATACAGCCTCAAAATCCTGCTCTTAAAACTATTTTTGTAGTGAATTACATCATTAATTATTGATCTTGTGAACATCTGTGGAATTCAGATTGCACTATTTGCACTAACTTTAGTTGTATCAAACAAAATGGTATTTCAAACAAACTATAGAAAAGTTAACAGCATACCCTACTATCTAAAATGTTACCCATGTCTACATGAGTGGGTAAGCACTTGTACAGTCCCTGGCTGGCAGGTAACTGGTTCGCTGTGAATCTGGGTTTCTGCCAAGCAGTTTACAGACCTAGTATCAAAAGTGTAATTACCAAATTCTTCCAGGATAAAGACTCCTTTCACTGTATTGCACTTTTTAATGTGATTCAGCTCTATGAAAACCTAGAGAGAAGGAGGAAAAAGAAAAAGTCAGCAAATAAACTCTTGGTGAACACAGCACAAACATCACAGCATATTCACTCTCAAACATTCTAGCAAACAAGATCATTCAAAGCATTTCATTAACGAAAAACAAAAACACAAACGCACAAGCTGCCACAACAAACTTAAATAAAAATATTGCTAAGAAGCAAAGATAGCAGAAGATTAGTACCTTCCGCTCCTTGCAGGAGGAGAAAGCATGGAAGAGAAATGATTGACATTAATCACTGGAAACAGCAAGCAATTTTGTCTAAAAAACACATTTGCACCCGTCCCCCAAACAAGGCAAATAACATTAAGAGCAGGATGCTAATTACCACAGACTAGGGTGTTTGCCAGATTTAGTATAATCGTCATCCCCCACAACTGTACTTTATATTCATATTACCCTGCTCACAAAACAGAACTGGGTGCAAGTTATGACCAAACATTTCTTCCACACTTTAAGGTTATTACATTACCGCTTGCCCCCTGCTGAACTCTGACAAAGCTGTGTATGGTTACACCTCCATGCATCTTCCTCCAGCAAAGAGGGCAGCAGTACAGAGGTGTGCTAAATGGCACTTTGACCTCCAGTTACTATTCCCCAAACGGACCAGTGGGAGGTGCAGTTGGGGGTAGGTCAGAAACCCTGCAGCAGAAGGATATGGCCAGTGCATCAGCATTACAACTGCCTGGTTCCAAGTGGGATGTATATGGTGTAAAGATGCTGTACAGAGATTGCATTATTTTTGCTTAAACTATCTATGGAAGAAGAAACAAAAAAACACTGCCAAAAAAGCATCAGCTACGCTGCAATCTTTGAATTATAAACAGCTGGCTCTACATGAAGAGGCATGTCTTTATATGAAGCTGCTTGCAATGGAAGCAGAACTCAAGTCAATATTCTAAAAATCAGAGCAATCACACAGGCCTACTTCATCAGCAAGGCCTGCTCCTTTACAAATATGTTAGCTATGTGTAAAGTAAAAAAGAAAAATAAAATTTTCTGAGTAGATACAAAAGCGCAAGTAACAAATGGACTCAAGTGAAACTGCCCTGTTCAAGTGATAAGGAGTGACAGCCTTTTATATATAAAAAGTAACAAAATATGTTCTTACAGTATCAGTTGATCTACAAAGAGGATGTCTATTATGGATACTATGACTAGGGTTATCTTCTCCACCGATCAAAGGTTTTATGCTTGGGAATGGATGCAAGCCTGTGATTATGCATACCACTAATATCATATGTCAACTGCAGACAGGCATTTGGCATACAAGCCTGTCAGATTGCCCCTTTTCAAAAAAAATGAGCATCCCGTTATACATCAAGATTAACAACGAAGATATGGCACCTCTACTGCTAACCGACATACAAGTTCATGTTTTCTTTGTCCTTTCACATAGGACAGCCACCAGAAGGCAAGAGGGAACTGGTTTAGAGGCCGAGATGGCTGCACAAAATTAAAAGTACCAATGGTAGCCAACCACTACAGGAATCATTCTCACTGCATTTCCAAAGAGAAAGTTGGGGATCCCAAAGGCACTCCCTGTCCATGACTGACCAGGCAGCCTAAAGTCAAGTCCCTCCAGCAGGAGACAGAGGGTTTCCACTAAGTACCCACTAACAGGCAAGGTCTGAATTGCTTTGGAGCGAGTGGGCTGCCAGGTGCATCCACCCTCCACTGAAATAACAAGGTCCAGTCACCCCAGAGACCAGGAGAGAAAAGGACCATAAAATCATATCACAAGCTAGCCACTCCCTCCCTCCCTTCCTCCAAAAGATGGAGGAAAAGAACTCCCTTACACCAGAAGAAACAGAAGACATTCTGGGCATTAACAAGAAGCAAGACTACTCTTCTCTCCAAGAAACAGACCAGCAACTACTGGCCAGAAGATAGAGAAGTCTGGGTTTGTTCCCTCAGCAAGAAATCCTATTAGACTGATGTAGAAGAACAGAGAGAGAGGTGCCCAAAGGGGGAGCCCTCTATCTCACAACCAAGCACTAAGAAGCTGCTTACCAGCACCTCAGAGAACCACTTTCACAATAGCAGCAGCACATCACTAGAGGGGTACCAGACCAGGACTCAGAGAAACACTGGACAGCCCAGGGACAGGGGCCAGATGGGAGCACTTAGGTTCATCTTTACAGCAGCTGCAGGGCATTTTTCTCTCATACTGAAGAGCAATGAGTTATTTGGTGGTGAAGTGGAACTCCTAACTTGTCAGGAAACCATCTAGCAATCAAACAGGATCTCAGCCCCATGCCTGAACAGCTCCTTCCGATCAAAGGGAGGAATCCAGCAAGAGGCCATCCAGGTCTTCCCCAAAAAGGGATATATGCCGGTAAACTAACCTAAGCAAGTACATGCCCATACCTGAAACCTGAACCAGATAAGCCACCACAGACAAAAAACATCTGAAAAGGTGCAAATGCAGATGGCAGTTTCCACGATGAAGAGAAGATCCATCCTAATCAAAGACTCTGTGACAGCTGGCCCTTTACACCAGCGAAGGCTGGAGCCCCAACAGGTGAAGCGCATAGTTAATGGTCATAAAAACCCTGCAAGTCAGATGAATACTTCCTCCTGTCAGCACAATTCCACTCTCAGACCATCTTGTCTTTTAGCTGGGAAGACGGGCACAGGGCTTGCGGAATTTTTGGAAATTTTGAGTACCTTTCCCACCCACAAAACACACAGAGGTCAGCTTTGGGATGGTAAGGTAAAGGCTTCATTCCAATCTGCTGGAGGATGACAGAGTATCAGCCCTTCAGGAGACAGGCAACAGCAGACTGATGCTGCTTTCAGTTTGTGTGGTAAAACTCAACAAATGCTTCTTCCACAGGACTGAGTATGAAATTCCTTAAGAAGACTCTGCCTAGGCCCACTAAAGGCCTAGATACAAGCAACAGCTTAACTGCTATATAACCCACATAAAGGAAACTTCATCTGAAAAGCGGCTGAAAAAAATCTCGGAGACACCAGAACTTAGTCTCAAAAATAAAGACCCTTCACACTTAGCTTCCTGTGGAAGTAGCTAGGAAATGTACCCTAAACTTCCTGACTTGAGAGTATAGATTGGGTCAAGACAAAAAAGGGCATGATACAAGTTTAATCAATGTATGTTAAGTATCTGGGTTGAGCACAAACCATATGTGGTCATATACACTGAAGGTGCCACACAAGGGGCGGTCTTGTACTGAGCCAGGCATTGGGCATCTGAAATTCTAAAAGGTTAAATCTCACATAAGCAACCCCAAGCCCCACCAAGACTAGAACAAGTATCGGATCTCTTGTGCCTGCACAGTGGGCTCTGGTACAGGCTCACTTACAAATCTTCCTCACACAGTGCCAACTTTTCCACATGGGCTTGGTGAGTGAGGTCCTATAACAAACAGATTCAGTCCCAAGTAAGGAGAAGCCATACAAGATGATTCAAGGAGACACTCCTCATAAGCAGGCTAATATGACAAGGAACTCGGATGACTAGGGTAGTGGAAAATGGCATAATCTCTTCAAGATGAATCCCAAACTGGTAGCCTGGCTGCACCTCTCCCTACTTCAGATACAGGGAACTGATTTAATGATGATTCCTGCTTCTGGTAGGTGCAAAAAGCCAGAGATCTCCCATAATGCACTTGTCAGAGCCAGTCTTCCAGGAAGGATCTCAGGTGAAAGTATGACTCAGCCACAGACAGGGACCCTCGTACTAGCTCCACAAGCAGCATGTTTTCTGATAGAATTATATAAAGTGAAACTGGTTTCCTTCATAGTTATAACATGTCTTTGACAGAAAAATGTATATAATTTGGTAGAACTGTTTTTGCCTCACAGTAACAGAGGTTTGGTAATCATAGCAACAGTGTGATATTTTTAGAACACAGCATCTGTGCGTACAGAAAAGAAATAAGCAGTAAACAAGTGTGGTTACCTTAAAAGAATGTGCTCGTGTGGAACAAAAATTATTATACCTTTGAATGTTTTTTTAACAAATGTCATTAACAATAGAGCCTTGTAGAAATATCTTAAAACAGTTGACTGTACACAGACATTCAGGTGAAAAGTGAAATGGCTAACAGCAGAAAGAGTAAAAAACTATCCTGTCAATGAAAGAACAATTCAGCCTGTTGAGAACTGTTTTTCTCTGGATGAGATAAGAATGCAGAAAAAGAAGGCTTCAATACAGGAAAACAATGTTTTCATCAAGGACATATTTTTGAAACTAAAAGTGGCTGTAAGAGACTATGTGGTGGACATTTTGTAATCTGAGTCAACTGAGGAAGTGCAGTGTAACTTGCAGTGATCTGTATTATAAAGAAAATGTTTATAATCTCAGTAGTGCTTGGTCAGCTTGTTTCAATAAACTCTTCAACATACGAATATACAGCTGTACAGTTAGTCTGTGTAGCTGCTGATAATTCAATTTAACAGTGGTGTGCCAGACTTAATTTGGACCTTTTAAGTATTCGAAAAAGTACTATGACAAGCACTATACAGTTGGTATTAACAGCTCAGCAGTATCAGGAACTTCCAAGTGGGTGAAACCAAGGTTTCGTCTTTGCATCCACTCTGAGACATTCATCAGCATTTTTGACAGAGGGGGCTTCCAATTTACAGTTCTAGTCTACAGCCTGATCACCTGTTAGCCATTTCTGAAAATGGTAAGCTTCTTTCTGAAATAACATGGATACCATCAAGGACATAAGTGATAAATGCACACATTTTGTGGCCATAGACTTAAATCAGACTCCTGATAAAGTTTGGACATTATTATGTCAGTGGTATGAACAAGCCAGTAGTGATATTGAATATAGTAAAGCATTGTCTGGTAAAAACAGAAGTGAGAAAGTTCATATGTGTAAACAGATTCATTGTTTCAATCAGTACGTACGACAGTATAAAAGTACAATTGAATGTCTTAACTGTGGAGATAGATATCCTTGTTTTTGTTTAACATGTCATAAAACTGTGTTACAGCAATTGTCAGTAAAGACTATGTAAGACACATCAAAATTGTCAGATTAAGTCAAAAGTCATTTTGTAATGCCAGTTTCTACCCTTTAGAGAGAATTCCAGTGATTTTTAAATCATCCTAAAAGTTTACAGGTTGCAGAGACAGCTGATATGTTTCAGACCTACTGCTTGGAGTGGGATGCTTTTAACAAAGATAAGGAATTATCAGACAAACAGGATGATAAGTTGATAAGTTAAAAGAACTTAATGAAGAACACATGCAAATGTTAAAGAAACTTGACATACAGGTTAGGACATATATGCAAAATGTTTTAGACAGTTTAATAAGGGCTGATGTTGCTATTCATACTGCTATGGATACACAAGAAATTATGTGTGGGGACACTGACGCCGAAGCTGGATACACAACAGAAACTTTTGAATACCATGGCAAAGGAAGCAGGATTAGACATTAAGATAGAATTACAGAAACAACTTGAGGAATATATAGTTGCACATGCAGATTCACAGACACGTGTCAGAACATGTTAGTTCAGATAACATTAATGCTCCAAATGTGCAGATAGTAACAGGTACTTCAGCTGATCTCTATCAACAGTCTCATTTGTTACAAACAATTCCTCATCGGAATGACAAGAAAGGTTTTTTTTTTTAACAATATATTGACATTTGAAGACTGGCTTTCGTATACAGATGGCAATGCATGGAGTAATTCGCTGCAAAGATGTTTTTTGGTATTTATTCCAAAGTGTTACAAGAGGGCGGCCACGGTGGTGCAGCGGTTAGTGTTGTCGCCTGACAGCAAGAGGTTCTCCGGTTTGATTCTCGGCTGGGGTGCCTCCTGTGCAGAGTCTGCATGTCCTCCCTTTGGTCGTGTGGGTTTCCTCTGGGTGCTCCGGTTTCCTCCCACATCCCAAAGACATGTTGTAGGTGGATTGGACACTCTAAATTGGCCCTAGGTGTGAGTGCATGTGTGTGTGTACCTTCTGTGGAAGGTTGGGCGCCGGGATGGTAACTCAATACTGTAAAACTCCACTACCAATCATGAGCGGAAAGATGATCTGCTGTGGCGACCCCTAACCGGGAAAAGCTGAAAGAAGAAGAAGATTCCAAAGTGTTACAATACTTTCATTATTTCTAATGAATGCAGGCTTGACTCTAAGTTAGAGAAAATGAGAGCTATACTCTTGGGCTTACTCCCAAGGCCAAATTTTGACTACAAAGTTAGAGTATTTCAATATTAGTTTCTGACAGGATGCTAGAACAGGCAGAGCATTTTAACTTGGCTTTTCAGACAGTTTACAGAATAGATGACAGGGAAATGAGTGACCCAGACATGCAAAAGAGGCTAATACATGCATTTTTGGAACAAGTAAAAGGAGTAATGAGTAAACTGCTGACACAGTAGAGCAATGTGTTCTTAAACTAATGAGAGGGAGAGTAATGAGTGACAACTAAGATATTTTTAAGCATAACACTTTTTCTCTTGTTACTGATGAAGCTGGGTTTGAAACAGTAGTTGTGGTAGGATGTGAGAGATGAAGAGAAAGGTGGGGGATGAGAACAGGGATATACTGAGAGTAGCATCAGCCCCTCCAGCTACGGGAAGTCCTGATGATACACACATTACATTTTTTCTCTGTAGAAAACTGGGCCATATCAAACAGGACTGTGTATACTTCAGAAAATGGAAAAATAGAGAAATGAGTACTTGCAAGGGATTCAGAAGAAAAAGCAGTCAGGAAGGAAAAGCAAAAGTTGCAGGATGATAACATAGGGGATCAAACATTTCATAAGACAAGAGGGAATACAAAATTCCAGCAATTTGATGGTGAAGGCAATGTATATCCCATAGGAACCAGTGAAGATTCTTCTTGTGGCTCAAAATGTAAAAGGCAGCAGGCTGTATGGTAAGGAATTACTTGTCCTGCATACGCAGCAGATGTAGATGATAATTCCCAGCAACAAAAACATAACATTTGTGTTGTCAGAGAAGTTCTAGGCATCTGGATAATAACAGTGATTCACAACAGGTGTGTGCCCCCCTACTCAGATAGTCCAGTTAGCATTTTTGAAATGAGGAAATGATGGTAGACCTTTAACTGACATCTGGGTGGAGGTGTTGCCATGGAAAAATGTCTTAATAGACACGGGAGCAGCAGTTTCTTTTACAAACAGAAGGCTTAAGCCGGATCTGAGAAAGAAAACTTTGATCTCAGGTTTTAATGGTAGTGCATGCATAACAGTGGGCAGTGAACCTGTAGAAATTAAGTTTACTCAGAATGAAACTCCAGTAATGGGAACATTTTTGATGCATCCCAGTTGTGGAATGACCATAACAGGAATGGATATTTTAGACAGGCTAGGTATAGCAATTGATTTTTCCAGCTGTATTCTGAGGAGGAAAAAAACAGATGAAAGTGAACTGAGTGTTAACCAACAGTGTATGACAATGAAAGTTAGCCTTTAGAGAGCAAGGAAAACAGGGTGGTGTCCCTGACAGATGAACAGAGAGATATTTGGAATACCATAAAGAAAGAATTTCAGACCTTATGGGCAGTAACAAAAACAGACTGTGGGAAGTTAGAAGTTCCAATTACAGTGGGATGTGCAAGCGATTACATTCCTCCTTTCCAAAAAAAGTATCCGATTCCAGCTGAGGCAGCTGATGACATGAGGAAATGCATTCAGACTGGGAACACAGAGGCATAATTCTGAAGGGACAAAGTCCAACAAATTAGCCTATTTGGTCAGTTAAAAATTAGTATGGGAGTTACTGTTTGGTAATAGACCTCCATAAGGTTAATCAGTACACACAGCCAATAGCACATTTGATACCAGGAGTTCCAGAAATAGCAGCTTGCATAAAACCACAAAGTAATAGGTTTACAGTGACAGCTTTAGCAAATTAATTTTTTGCTGTACTACTTCAGAAAAGGGAATGTCAAAGGTTTGCTTTTACCTTTGAAAATCAACAGTATGTCATGACTAGATCACCTCAGGGTTTTCAGAACAGTCCTGTCATTTTTCAGATAATAGGGACATTCTTACAGGATGAGTGTAAAAATGACAAGGTTATTCATTAAACTGATGACATTCTGATACAGTTGGAGACTGTGGAAGAACACGCATCACAGCTGAGAAAGGTTCTGAGACAGTTGCAAGAGGCAGGGTACAAAGTAAAACAAAATATGGTGCTTGTCACAAGTAGTAAAATTTCTGGGAACAGTTATCAGACCAACCGGGAGGACTCTTGTCAGGAAAGGGTGAGGGGCATTCTGCAACTGCTAAAGCCTTTGACAATTTTAGATTTGCATAAATTCATGGGAATCATGAACTACAGTAGCGCAGACACCTACGCAGAAGCTGCAGCCTCTCTCTATAAAACATTGGCAGATCAAAAAGGAGAGTAGACTCTACAATGGAGTCACACTGAGGAAGAGGCATTTAAAATTTTAAAACAAGCTGGCACAGGCAATGGAGCTGATAGCTCCCACCAGTAAATTACCTTTTGTTTTCCAAGCAGCAGCAAGGAGGACACACACACAGTGATGTTATTACAGTCTTGGCCACAAGAGACATCTCAGGGAAGGGACACTAAGTTAAGACCAGTTACTTTTTGAAGCAGAATGACTCCTGTAGAAAAAGGATATTATCCTTGCATTAAACAGCTTTTGTCCTTTTACTGGGGAATAAGATAGAGTATTTGACAATGTTCTCAGGGGTTATAGTTCAAACTCCACATTTGATGATCAAGACTTTGCTAAATAACAGTGAGAGAAACAAAATCACTGAAGGGGATAGTCAGACTGTTTTTTTCAAAATGGATAACTACTTTTAGTATGAAGAATGTACAAATACAGACAGGGGACAAGTACTAATACCCAATTTTATTGGATATGAAGGGAAAATGCATGACTGCATGGCAGATTTGGAGAAACCAGTTAAGTCACCATTAAAGGCAGATTATGACTGCCACATTCCTACAGTGTATGTGGACGGTGCACATTTCTAGGATGGAAAGTACTACACTGGGTTTGCAATAGTGATGTCACAAAAGAGAGAGACAAATCAATTATGGTCAATTTACCAGGATACATGTCATCACAAAGGGCTGAGCCAGAGGCTGTAAAACATGACCTGAAGTTGTCATCATTGGGTCTTCAACTTGTGGGCCTCAGATCAGTCCTCGGATTGGACTTGGCTGTATACTCCAGCCTTGGAGTCGAATGCTGAGCTCCTCCTCTCCTACCCCTCATGCCCCACTTTCCCCTCCATCCCCCAGATCTTGTTGCTGCTCACTTGAACAGCTTCAGGGTCCATTGCTGAGCTCCCTCCAGGGAAATTTTTCAGTGTTTTGGGGTACATAAGTGCTTTAATTTTTTTCTCTTAACCTCCTTTTTCTATCTCCTACTCTTTTAGTTTTTAAAAAAAAGTTTAGTTAGTGTAGATGAGCTTAGAAGTAGGGTGGGTCTCTCTACTTTCTTCCCCTTTTTCTGTAGTACTTTTGTGGTTGGTCCTGCTATGCCTGATTTTCAGCCAACAGGCTTTAAGAAGTGCAGAGAGTGTGGGCATAAAATCTCACCTTCCAATGCCCACACTGTGCGTGATTTGTCTAGGTGCGGCCCGCCTAGATTCCTCCTGCTCTATATGCGCTGGCTTCACTAAATGAGTGCTTATAGACAAGAGGAATAAGTTAATACTCAGAGGTCTTCTCCCTTCCTCCACTCCGTCTTTGCCAGAGTCCTCTTCAGGGGCTCAAACCTCTCTAAGAAAGTGGTTGAAAAGGACAGGGACAAATGGAAGCGGTCTCCCAATAGAACTCCAGCCCCTGTGGGAGAACCTCCAAGACACTCCCCTCCACTTAAGCTTCCCCTTGGCCCCAATCTCTATGCATCTCACCGGAGCTGGAAGGTCTTCTCTTAAGTCCCCTATTCTGGTTTCACCCAGGCACCAACTCCAGGCTGGGGTCAACAGCCTCTTCTGCAAGGTCCTCCTGGAGGCTCTCAGTTTGAGGTGGACAGGCTGATGAAGAAATTTTTGCTGGAGCCTTGGGCACTCAGCCCACTTTCTTGCTTCTCTCTCCTTCTCCAATCCACCCTTCAGTTTCAGAGCCCGCTGTGATCCAAGGATCCTGAGTTTCAAGACGTCAGCCTCGACAGGTGCTTTGGGTCCTACTGACTCTTGGAGCCATAGGTTTGCTTTGGGTCCGAGAGGTTGGTTTCAGCTACCCAGGCTTTCAGAGCTAACCCTTCCCCTTGGCACCTCAGCACTCGATAGTTCGGCTCCGACTCTGCCTTTGGAAGTGGAAGTGGTGGGAGTTCGCAAAGCTTCAACATCAATGGCTTCAGCCCAGACCAAGTTGCCCTTGGAGTCCTATTTCCCTCAGCTTTTGAAGTAGTGGAGAGGGTTCTCTCGGCCCCCACAAGAGCCTCGACTCCCCCCACCCTTCGGACCAAACTCCTCTCCCTTCTGAGTTGGTCGCACCAGATCCCCCTTCTCCTGTCTACGTTGGGACAGCCTGTTCCAAGGTGCTTGCAGGTGGATCCCCTTCAGGAGCACCCCAAGTCTTCTGACACCTCCCCAAAGCATCCCCCCCCCCCCGGAGGAGGTGCAGAGGAAGCATACATGCAAGGGGATGCATTTAGATTCCCCATTGGAATCCCTGATAGAAGAAATGGACTTGAAGGAGAAGGTTCCCCCAGATCCCCACCTGAGGATATCTCCTTTGGAGACATCATGGAGATCCTTCTACAGAAAGGTGGGTAGTCCATCCACAAACCTAAGTCTGACAAGTCCGTGTTCCTGGAAGCCTCTGGAATAGGTCTACCTACATCTTGTGTTCCCCCCTGATGACTCCCTGATTGACTTAATATCTAGTGAGGTGTGGAAGGAACCGGACATGGTAGAGCCCACACCAAAGTGCCCAGATGAAATTCTTAGTGCTCCTGCGGATAGGCTCCACTGGACTAAGCATATCCCGGTCGATGCGATGGTGTGGCTGCCACAAAGAGCGAGCTGGCCCAAGAGAGCTCTTCTGTTCATCCCCCAGACAGGGAGTCTAGGATGATGGACAGATTTGGTAAGCAGGTCTACTCTTCAGTCACCATTTCTCTGCGCACACGTAATTATATGGCACAAGTGTTCAGATTCCAGAGAGACCTCGTTAAGGAAATCTGAGTCCATCCTGGGTTCCATGTCTGAAGAGAACAAGATGATCTTCTCCTCCAGAATGGCCACCATCTATTTTATCTCCCACGCGTCCATGAGATTACTCTCGCATGCTGCAGACAGCACCTCAAGGGAGGCCGGTTCTGGCGTTACATTAGGCATCATGCCTGGATGAGGCTCTGTGAATTCTCAGAACCTATTAAAGTTGTCCTTTCTCAATGCCCTTAGATGGATCATCCCTTTTCGGTTCCACGGTCAGAGAGACTCTTTCCCAGTGTGAGAAAGACGAAAAGCCCCTGTCTGCCGTCACTACACTTTTCTACTCCATAACAGTCCTATTCCAGGAATCACTGTGGCGGTAAAAAGCTATGGTTTCAAGTGTCTCAGGAGCTTTCCAGGACTCACAGGGAGAGATTTCCTCCAGAGGCAGAGGGGGGGGGGGAATGATTCCAATGGCAGGCACCGCCCCAGTGGCAGGGGGGAGTCCTAAAAATCAGGAGTCCTGAGGGACTGCCCGACTGCTCTACTCTTGAGGCAGGCAGGGGACATCTTTCTCTTCACCCAACAGTCTGGGAATCTATCACTGCAGAGTTACACCATACTGTTCCTCAAATCCCCAAACCGGTCTCAAAATCTCCCCGATGTGCCACCCAGTCAAAGGGAGGCAGCAGCTCTAGAAATCCCAAAGCTGCTGGAGAAAAGTCATCCAACCCATCCCCCAAGACCAGTTTGGATGGGGCATTTATTCCTGATTCTTTCTGGTGCCAAAGAAAACTGAGGACTTCAGAACAATTCTGGATCTCACTTCCCTAAACAAGTCGGTTGCCAAAACAAAGTTCTAAATGGTCACCATACAGTCCATTCTGCCCTTTCTGCAAAAGGACAAATGGATGTGCTCAGTAGACCTTCAGGATGTGTATTACCACATCAAGATGGACAAAAGCTCCAGAAGGTTCATCCACTTCTGGCTGGGAGCCAATCACTTTTAATTCAGGGTACTCTACTTTGGACTCACCACAGCACCCAGGTTGTTTAATGAAAGTGATGGCAGTAGTTGCAGCTCACCTGAGACTGGTCGGATTCCAAGTGTTTCTTTATCTGGACAATTAGCTCCTCACTGCCCCCATCAAGCATCGACTTCTGCAAAATAGGGATTGTCTCCTTCACCTAGCCTTGACCTTGGGCATAACCATCAATCTTTCAAAGTCAAAACTGGATCTGATCCAGATCAACTCTATAGGGGCTCAACTGGACAACACAGTGCATGGCCATTCAGTCTCTTCAGCTGCATGTGGAGGCACATTCTTTCCTATCATCCTCCTCATTTTGAGAGCTTTGGGGTCGATGGCAGTGACCATAACTCTTCTCCCGGTAGCTTGCCCACATAGTGGAACTTAGCAGTTCAATGGTCCCTTCTTGAACTTCCCATGGACTATGCCATCAAACTTTCTCGAGTCCTCAAGGAATGCATGGTAGCTTCATATTCAGGATGCTTAATTCTCTCTCCTCTCAAGGCCATGGTGACCACGGATATCTCCCAGCTCGGGTGGGGGGCAATGGCTGGGTCGGACAGTCCAAGACACCTGGTCCCCTATAGAGACCAACCTGCATATAAATGCCCTGGAGATGAGGGCGGTCCTTTTAGCACTGCAAGCTCTTCACACCTCTCTTACCATGGGGGCAATTGCTATCCAGGCAGACATGTCAGTCGTCTGGTACATCAACAAGCAGGGAGGAACAAGATCTTATCCCCTATGTCGAGAAGCCATGAGACTGTGGGACTGGGCGATCTCTTCCAAATGCTTTCTTGTAGCAAAGCACATTCCGGGGAAGTCAAACATTTTAGTGGACAAGCTCAGCAGAACCTTTCTGATGCCTCATGAGTTGTCATGGTCCATCAACCTTTCAGTGGCAAACGATCTTTCAGAAATCGGGTCAACCTTGCTGCGATCTATTCGGCTCTCTTTCCAATGTCAAGTGCAGTGAGTATTTTGCCCTGATTCCCCAGAGACACTAGTCCGTGCTTGCCCCCCCCCCCCAGTTTTCTTTATGCCTAAGCTCCTCTTTCTGATTCCCAAATTCCTCCAGAAAGCTCTGAGGTTGAAGTTCAAAATCATCCTCATTGCCCTGTTCTGGCCTGTACAAGTTTGGTTCCCCCTTCCTGTGGTCTCACCTCATGTGTCCACCTTGGACTCCCCATCACCTTCCGGATCTTCTGTCCCACCCTTCGGGCACCCAACATCCAGAAGTCCTCAGCCTGAGGCTAACCGCTTGGCAACTCCACTTCCAGTGATTGTTAGAACTCTCAGGCTATCCTCCCCATTCAGAAGATTCTGACTGCATCTTATAAGTCCTCTACCAAGAAAACTTACTTTAGTAAATGGAAGAGATTTTCTATTTGGGCACAACAGCATCAGTTAAATCCTTTCATGGCTCCTCCCCTAGCTATTCTAGATTTCTTGGCTAACATCTTCAATAGTGGACCTAGCTTCTCCATGGTCAAGGTACAGTTGGCAGCCATCTCAAATTTCCATAATGGTGAAGATTCTACATCTTTGGCATCCATGAAAATATGCAAGGCTTTTTTGAGGGGTGCCTTTCTATTTCAACCTCCGGTCAAGGACCCTATGCCCCCTTGGGACCCCACTTTAGTGCTACAAGCTCTGGTTTCTGCTCCCTTTGAACTAGCTGCCACAGTTGATTTGCAATTCTTGTCTTGGAAGATGGCCTTCTTAGTGGCTATCACATCTCCTTATTTTGTCTTATACAAAGACAGACTAACTTTTCACCCTAATCATTCCTTTATGTCCAAAGTTGCTTCCAGAGGTCATCATCAATCAAGTGATTAATCTCCCAGTCTTCTTCCCCAATTTCCAAAACAAGGGAGAATCCAAGACTCATCTACTTGATGTTCACAGACAGGTACGTTTTTACTTGGATAGGACAAAAACCTTTAGAAAATCATACCAATTTTTGTCTCCTTAGGAAAACCAATTACTAAGGTGACATTAGCTAATTGGATCTCAAAGTGTATTGCATTAGCATATTCTAATAAAGGAATTCCTCTTCCAAATCATGTGAAAGCCCATTCCGCTAGGTCTATATCCACTTCCGCAGCCGTCTGGTCAACAGTGCCTATCAATGACATTTGCTCAACAGTTATGCAGGCTTCCTCTCATAACTTCATATCCCATTACAAACTGGATGCATGTTCTGCTCCGGAATTTCCTTCCATGAGGGCCACCTGGGATTTCTGTAGCTGGGGAATCTGTCCCACAGGTTGAAGACAACTTCAGATAAAAAAAAGTTATGCTGTTACCATAACATTCCATCTGAGCTGTTGCTTCATTTGTCTTCAACCTCCCCCCCTTCCTTAGATCCTGGGAGGGTCTAGCAGAAGTAGCTCAGGTCTCTCCCACTAGTGTGTCATCCAAGCCCTGAGGTATCCTGTGGATGGTGTGCCTAACGTTTGTTTGTGTTTAGATGACAGTTGTTTTATTTTCAGTAGCAAACTCGATCCAAGTGGTGGAGGGAGAGTGGGGCATGATGGGTAGAAGAGGAGGAACTCAGCTTTTGGCTCCAAGGCTGGAGTATATGGCTGAGTCGGGTTCAGGCACCTAGGCAGTGAGACATTTCCCTGTGGTACATTTGACTGGGGACACATGGCTGAAGTGACATTCAGCTGTAGAGAAATATGGCTGTTTGCAAATTCCCTTTGGGCAAAGAGAAGAATGTGTTGCCATACCCGCAACTTCAATAACCAAATGCACAGGGGGAAAATAATGTCCATGGTCCCCAAGGCAACATCACACAGCAGGCAGTATGGCAGGCTTCAGCAGCAGGCTGGCCAGAGGGCATATCAGTGGCAGTAAAAATGCAGTGCACAATGGGCAGTGCCTTTACAATCAGTGTGTGTGGGCCACTACCCCCTTCACAGTGTCTAGGAAACATTACCTAAAACACATACTGGAGCATAAATGTGACTGAAGAAGCCTGCAGGATTTCCCCCACACTGTAGCACACTTCTACATGTTGTAGTCACATATGTATGTACTGCAAACGGAGCACAACACTCAATACGTCTTCTGTCCCTATGCATTTGGTTATTAAAGCTGTAGGCATGGCAGTGTGTGCTTCTCTTTGCCCACAGGGAATTTGGAAACAGCTATATTTCTCTGCAGCTAAATGTCACTTCAGCCGTGTGTCCCCAATCAAATGTACCACAGGGAAATGTCTCACTGCCTAGGTGCCTGAACCCGGTTGAGTCGCATCTGAAACCCACAGGTTGAAGGTAAATGAAGCAACAACACAGATGGAATGTTATGGTAAGAATTTTTTTTTTTTTTTTTGCAGCATTCACATCCAGTAAATATTTACAATGACAGTGCTTATGTAGTAAATTCTACCACAAAAAAAGAAATCACTGAAACCAAGGCTGAGTGAGCAGAAATCCTTAAATAAATAATTCCAAACAATTTTCCAGGTACATAGAGTGAACTAAAATCTTTTAATGATACCAAGCAATTTTCAGATATGCTTCCAATTTTCAGATACACAAGTAAAAACTTTCACCCAGAGGACTTCCTCAGGTGCACAAATCAACTAAAAAAGGCTAGTGAATGTTTTAAAAACAGTGTTGAGTCACATGTCTAAGTTAATAGGCAATTAAAAGTCAATTTAGTTAAAGGAGAAGTAGCAAGAAAAAATGTCCTTAAAATAATTAAGGCATATTATGATAAAACCTTGTAACAATACATTAAAATAAGAAGTTATGTACTCACCATAACATTCCATGTTTGTTGTCCATCTCACCTTCATTCATTGCTTGTTGGGTTCAGAACCAAGCATCGGTTCAGACTCGGCCTAATTCAAAAGCTCGGGAGCTTCTACTGGCTTGAGGCTATACCCCATCCCACGATGCTCAGGGAAGATTATCCAGATCTTGTTTGTAAGCAAAAGCATGACTATTCACCTATGATTAAAAACCAACATGTCTGGACAAGACTCAGAAGCGATTCAGAGACTCCATAATCCAATTATAGTAAGAAGCGTCTGCCCAATCCTCCAGGAGCAAAGGCGGGGGAAGGAAAGTGGGACGCAAGAATGAAGGCGAGATGGACAACAAACATGGAATGTTATGGTGAGTACATAACTTCTTAATGTTATGTTGTCCTATCTCGCCTTCATTCATTGCTGGTTGGGACAGTGTCCATGGCACTTTTTCTTGGGTGGCTCAAGGGAACAAACTCTTCAGAACAGTGGACCCAAAGGAAGCCCTGTTCCTGGAGGCCAAATCTACTTTGTAATGAGTGATATGACGCTTTACCCATGTAGCTGCTGCACAAATGGAATCTATAGGTAGCCTCGCCTGGAAGGCTAAAGAAGTTGAAATACCACTTCTGGAATGACCTTTCACTTTTCCAGGGAATTCTCGGTTCTGGGAAATGCATGTGTAGGAGATGCAGTCTGTAAGCCATTTTGAGTGTGAGACCTTTGAAACTGGGAGTTCCTCTTTTTCTAAGAAGGAAACAAATAGCTGGTCTGATTTTCTGAAATCTTTTGTTCTATGCAGGGAGAAACGTAATTGTCTGTGTACATCTAACTGATGTAACTTATATTCTGCCTTGTTGCCATAATTAGGGAAAAAACTGGTAAGTCAATGGATTGGCTTTTGAGCACACTTTCGGTAGGAAAGAAGGGTTAGCTCATAAGGAAACTCTCTTTGTGAAAATGTATGTACGGGGGAGCGTATAGACAAAGCTTGAACTTCAGACACTCATCCAGCAGACGTTATGGCAACCAGTAGTGCTGTTTTCCATGACAATACCTTAACGTTACATGATGATGCAGGTTCAAAGGGGGGTGGAATCAACAGAGATGGAACAAAATTCAGGTCCCATGGTATAGGAGGGCTCTTTCACTGGAGGCCTTAATAGGAATGTACCTTTCAAGGATGCTTTGTAAAGTCTGTAGAACATTATCTTCATTCCCATTTTCTCCTACATGGAAGTTGGATATGGCGGCCAAATGAACACTAACTGTAGCTGACGCAGCATCTTTGTTAAAAAATTTTTGCTAAAAATTCTAATACTGCTGAAACCGGGGCTCTAAAGGGATCAATGTGGTTGTTAGAAGCCCAGCGGGAGAACCTCTTCCATTTACTAGGGTATAATTTTCAAGTTGAAGCCTTATGAGAGAGCATCAAAATATGTCTTACTGCAGGGGAGATATCAGGGAGCCTGGCTATTAATGGAACTGGAGCAGCCAAGCTGTCAACTTTAGGGTTTGTACAGACAGATGATCAACCCCGACGAATGAGTCAGAAGATCTGGAACTGGGTCAACAATCCACAGTTCCTCCTGGAGATGGGGCCACAGAAAGCGGAACCAAATCTGATGAGGCCAGTATGGAGCAATAAGTATCACTGCGGTTCTCAACGTGCTGGCTTTCTGAAGAACCTTTGGGATCAAGGGAAAAGGTGGGAAGGCGTAAAGGAGACCCAGGGGCCAATCGTGTATAAGTGCATCCCTTGGTGACTGTCCTGGAGGGGGAATCATGGCAAGGTAGCTGCAGCATTTGGCATTCATGGACGTGGCAAAGAGGTCACAGCAAAGCTTTCCCCATTGGCAGAAGATTTCTTCCACCACTTCCTGTTTCAGGGACCACTAGTGGGGCATCAGAGTAGCCCTGCTGAGTTTGCCCGCAATCACGTTGGATTTCCCCGGGTTGTGTGTTGCCATCAGAAAATGTTGAGAAGAGGCTGCCCACTGCCATACCCTCTGTCGCTCAACATAGGGGGTAGGATTTGGTTCCTCCTTGTTTGTTTACCACACTACTGACATGCTGTCTGTCTGAACTGCAATTGTTCCTATTGGAAGACAGTCCTGGAATGCTCATAATGCGAAGAGCACTGCTCTCATCTCTAGGACACCGATATGCAAGTGGTTCTCATATTCCTGCCAGATGCCTTAGACAGTCTTTTCCAGATAATGCCCCCCCCCCCACCCTATCCGAGAAACGTCTGTGGTCACTGTGGCTACTGGCTGACGGAAAACAAATGGTCGGGCCCATCGTCAACTGAGTTGTATGAAGCCACCAACATAGATCCTTTTTGCATGATTCCGTGATTATGATCTTGTATGACAGTGGTAGATCTTGCATTGACCACTGGGAAAAAAGAAGCCATTGAAGAACTCATGTGTAAACGCACTACAGGTACCAAAATAATTGCAGCTGTCATGGTACCCAGAACCTTTAAGACAGTTTTTGCCTGAACCTTCCTTTTGTTTAAAAGATTCTCAATTTGATGGTGAAGGGACTGAATCCTCTAGGGGGTAAGTTTGGCCACCATTTTTCTTGAGTCTAATTATGTGCCTAAGAAAACAAGATGCTTTGAAGGCAACAAGGCAGATTTTTTGAAGTTTACTGTAATGCCTAGTTGGGGACAGAGATGAATGGTTTCATCCCTTGCTTTTATTAGTAGGTGCTTGGTGGTGGTGGTTAGGAGCCAGTCATCTAGGTATAGAAACACACGGAATCCTAGATGCCTCTAGTGAGCCGTAACCCACTGCCATGCATTTGAACATTCTGGGGGCTGTAGTGAGACCAAAGGGCAGGGCTCGAAACTAGTAATGACTGGCTCCCAGCCGAAAGCACAAATATCTCCTGGCTCACCTGTCCGTTTTTATGTGGTAGTACGCATCCTGGAGATCTACTGAGCACATCCAATAGCCTTTGCCCAGAAGTATCAACTGTAGTGTCACCATCCGGAGAGGTAGAATCGGATCAGACAGCTAACAGATCCCACTCTCCTCCCCGGACCAGAAGGAAAAAATGCCTACACTCCTCAAATTCCGATGGAACCGAGGAAGTTGGTGCAGTTGTCGGAACCGATAATCCTGTTGGAGGTATCGGTCCCAAAGGTTCCACTATGATTGGGCCCAAATGCTCTGGCTCCAAAACCCCAGAGAAGGAACCAAAGAAGAGGTCTTTGTCAGCTCAGGTTCCTTCTGGGTTGGAGTCGACAGAATTTTTGCCAGCACCGGTGTCCAAGAGAGTCTCCTCACCACCCACTCCACATCATTGTCTGATAAACTTTTGGAGGATCGACAGGATAAAGATGGCAATCTCGCTCTTTGCTGGAGCTGAGATCTTAGAGTCAGACTCACCAGTTCCAATGCTGGGGACCGGCTCCAAAACTAACTCTATCAACTCTGGAACTGCAGTCGGAGTTGAAGGAGGAGACTTCTTGGAACCAAGAGCACTTGGTTCAGAGCTAGATTGTTTTGTCAATATTTTTTTAGGTGGCTCCAAAGATGGAGCCAAGGTTGCGGTCCTTTTTCCCAACTTCTCTGATTATGAAGAAGGGGATTTATCTGAGGATTTGGAGCTCTTGAGACCATTCTAAAGACTCTGTAAAAGGGGTCTTCAGTAAGCCCTTTAGGATTAGTTTGTTTCTACACTCTGACAATACTCTAGAGCTGAAAGCGTGACAAAAGGAGCAGGATTCTTGAAAGTGGAGGGCACCCAGACAGTAAACACAACTGGTATGCCTGTCTGTCAGACACCTTTTGACTGCACCCGTCACATTTTTTTTAACCAGATGGTTTTGGTTCCTTAGGGTCTTTAGACATATTTGAAAAAAATACAAGAAGCTACACAAAAAGCTATGAATAAGAAGTAGCCTTATGAAAGATATACAACAACCAAAGAAAACTTATGTGTGTGTGTGTGTGTGTGTGTATATATATATATATATATATATATATACACACACACACATATATATATATATATATACACACACACACACATATATATACATATGTAGACCAACAGCTACACAAGAACAAAAACAACTCTAATGAAAAAACAAAGCTTAACTTTTTTTTTTTTTTTTTTTTAAACAAAGGGAAAGAGAAAAACAGGAGTCCTCTAACTTAAATGGACTTCCGATAGAAAAACACAAGGGAAAAGTCCTCTAATTTAAACAGACTCTCTTACAACAACAAAGGGAAACAAACAGGAATGGGGAGGGTAGCGTCCCTCTAAGTTAAAAGGGCCACTGGGAACACTAACTCAAACAAGCTGCCCTTATATGGATTTAACAAACACTCTAACTAAAACGAGTCTGTAAAAGGGGATAGGGAGAACTAAACAGATGAAAACACCACAGGCCTAGCAAAAACAACGTTGGCCAACAACACCAAACAGGGAAAAACAGTCAAGTAGCAGACTAACAACCCTGCCATATATTACATTTTTAAAATGCTTAAAAAAACTACACAATAAATTGTAGAAAGAAAGGAGAAAAATAGAAAAAAATTTTCCACTTAGCCAAGAGCCAGAGTAGAAGTCACCCGATCTGCTTGAGCAGCAAATGAGATCTGGGTAATCTTCCCTGAGCATCATGTGATAGGGTATAGCCTCGAGCCAGTAGAAACTCTTGAGCTTTTGAATTAGGCAAAGTCAGAATTGATGCTCGGTTCCAAATACAACCAGCAATGAATGAAGGCGAGATACGACAACATATATTTATGAATACACATGCAAGAACCATTTTGTTAAAAACACATTAGTATGAATAAAAATACACATTAATAAAAATCACATTAATAACAGAATGTGTGTGTATTCATATAAAAATGAGGCTATACATATAATCAGATAATCCAAATTAGCTCTGCTCTCTGAGTCCTGTACAAATGTGGAAACTGTATGTATCGTAAATATATTGACACAAGGAAAACAATAGTACACCCAGTGACAGCCAAAGTCTTTGAAATCAGAGCCTACAGTAAACTGCAATGCAAGAGGCTTGGTGTACTAGCAACATGCTCCTATTGTAACTCATTTTAAATATGAAAAACTAATCAAAAATTCAAACAACATATATCTAGTCATCTCTCAGAAATTAACAGACACATAACCACTAATGCTTTATGTAAGCATAAGACTGAGAAGGGACAATCCCATAGCTTTAAGTTTTTAATTTTATAAGTTTTGTTTGAGAATATAAGTGATAACATAATCCTTAGGACTGAGAGAGCAGAGCTAAATTGGATTTTAGGATTCAGGGCCCATGTCATAGCCTCTCTCAAACCCCTACTTAAAGCTAAACATGAATCTGTGTAGACTTAACTGCAATATATTTTGGCTGGTATTATCCGATTGCATCTATTTTGTATGTATAGCCTCAGTTTTATATGCATGCATATAGATATATATATATATATATATATATATATGTGTGTGTGTGTGTGTACACACACACTATTAATGTGACTTTCATTAATGTGTATTTTTGTTCATACTAATGTATTTTTAACAAAAAGGTTCTCATATACAAGCATGTGTAATTATAAATATAATTTTTAATGTACTGTTACAATGTTTTATCATAATATGCCTTAATTATTTTAAGGATGTTTGCTCTTGTTACTTCTCCTTTAACTCAACTTTTAGTTGCCTATTAACTTAGACATATGACTCTTATACTGTATTTAAACCATACACTAGCCTTTGTTAGTTGATTTATGTGCCTGAGGAAGCCCTCTGGGTAAAAGTTTTTACTTGCGTATCAGAAAATTGCTTGGAACCATTAAAGGATTTTAGTTCACTTTGTGTACCTGAAAAACTGTTTGGAATTATTAAAGGATTTCAGGTCACTCTGCCCTGGTTTCCAGTGATTTCTTTTTTCGTGTTGGACTCAGCTGGTGTATCACTGGAATTGCCTGTGTGCTTGCTTCACCTGTCTTTTCTTTTTTATGTAGTAAATTCTCTGAGACTACATATGGCAACTTGGGCTAGAAGAGGGTTCACCGATAGTGCAGGAAAACCTTTGATGCATGCTTCTGTTTTACAGGATATGTGAAAACAGATTCAAAAGTACAAGCTGCAGGGACAGTTCAGTATTTTAAAGTTAAAAGCTCATCAAAGGACAAATAATGAAAAGGGAAATGGTTTGGCAGATGCTAAAGTAAAGGAAGCAGCTGAGAAGGGTAAGCCTTTATATGTCGAAGAGACTGACAGGAAAGTTTGTGAACCTTAAGTTTCTGAAGTACAATTTTTGGAAAAAGGAAAACAAGTAGATGAGGATTTGAAAGAGATTCAGAAGGAAAAGGGAGAGCCAGAGGAACTGGAAAATGTGCGTTACAGAATGGAGTAGGTGGGTATTTCTATGTTTTTGAGACACAGAAAGGACTAACACTGCCCTACATTCCATATCAGTTAGCAAAACAACTAATGAAGTTTAATCACCAAACTTTGGGATATGTAGGAACAGAAAATTCATGGCCAGTAGTGAAAGGAAAGTATTAGAATTCATCTTTGAAAAAACTGTCAGGTAGTCTAGAATGAATGCTTGATATGTCTGCAGACAAATGCAAAGTGCAAGAAGCAACAGTTGCATTCAGTATCTGTGGCAGATGGACCATGGTACTCTATACAGATTGACTAAGCAGGGCCATTGCCCCCTGCAAAGGCTGGGTATCACTACTTGCTAGTAGTGATGGATGTTTTTTAAAAATGGGTGGAAGCAATGCCAGCCATGGGAATGACAGCTAAAATGACAGCAGAAGCACTTTGGAAAAGCATTTGTTACCATTGGGGATGGCCCACGGTGACAGAATCAGACAATGGACCCCAATTTGTTAGCAAAATGATGAAAGTGCTTTGTGACATGATAGAAATTCAGCAAATGTTTCATGTTCCATATCATCCACAATCAAATCAGATGGTAGAAAGAATGAACAGAACCTTAAAGGACAGGTTGAAAAAATGTGCCTTGAGAAAGGAAATTAGGTAAATCACGGTAGTCCGGCAACACCAAATAGCAAGAAAGGAATATCTCAGTTTGAGGTGAAGTGATGACAAGCACACAAATGCCCTTATAGTTTCCTTTTAACCTGGATGTATGGAGTGAAAGACCATTCTTAGAAGCAGCAAACCATCAACAATGGACGAAAGACCTGCAGGAAGTATGCCAAGAGACAGCTAAAGAGCAAGCATTCCATTTGTGGGAAAAAGTTCCAGCATTGACAGAGGAAGGGCATATTCAGTTGGGAAGTAATGTCACTGTAAAAAAATTTCAATACAACTGGCCCATGGGACAGTAATTGGCAAGCACCTTTTGAAATACAGGAATTGACTGGACCATTGGTCTTAAGAGTACAGAATGTGAAAAAGTCTTAAAAAACATGTTGATACATACAGATTACTGTAAAGTAATTAAACAGGGAGAGCAAATTAAGAGTAGATAAATAATATTTTATCTATTTTTCAGATGTCCATTTACTGGCTTGGGAGACAAAAATTGCCAGAACAGGAAGAAAAAAAAAGACATTTACTGGTAAAAGCTCCCAGAAGACAGAAACTGATGCAGTTAGTTATATATGCACTGGATGTTGTATATAGCCTGAAAAGGCAATCAATATCAAAAGACAAGAAGAGATGGATACCTGACTTTAATACATTTATAGTAATGCAAATTGCATCTGCAGAAGTAAATAGTGAGACTGAATGCTGGGTACATGCACCAATACCTATGGCAAAGGATAGGGTATATTGTTCAGCATTACCAATGGAACTAAAAGACTTGCTAAAAATTACTAACAGGAATAGAGCTTGGGGCAAACCAGACAGGGTAGACGTTTCAACCTTAAAAGTAAGGACAGTTTCAAAAGGAATTGTTTGTATACAACACAACAGACAGGATCAAAACCAGCAGTGGTCAGTGAATGCAATATTCACAGTAGCTAAGGAATGTTTAAATAAATACCTGGAAAAGGAGTTAGAAATTAAGGCAGAAGTGAGAAAGCTTTTAGATCAACAAAAATTGGGAAAAGCAATGGAAATAATGAATACAATATTCAATTGGACGAACTGGAGGCAATGACCCTCAAAAAATATCAGGAAAAATGTAGTAGAATTTGTATGATACAGAATTTTGGAGGATACAAATGATATAGGACATACACAAGTTTGTGACTAATCTTAATCCAAGACTACAAGAGGGCCCAATAGGTACATTATGTGAGGGAAAATACTTCATTTGCAGTACAAAAACACATAAATGGCTTTCTATGGAACGAGAAGGAACCTGTTATGTAGGGTATGTAATACAATTAATAAGATTAGCTAAAGAACTACCTGAAGGTAAAATAAGGAATGTCAGGAGAAAGAGAAAAAAACAGTATTGGTACATTAGATCAATCGTGAATCTACTGTCATGACATAAATGCAGCACATGCAAAGGGATTAAAGAGTATGGATATAGGAGATGGGGTAATAGCTGGAGCAGGAATTCTTCCAGCATATGGCGCTGTAGAGAGTAAATGGGAATCAAGAAAGCTCAGTAAATTATTATAAGTACTGGCTAATGCCACATTTGGGGCAATTACAGATGTAACAGTGGAAATGACAGCCATTAGGACAATGGTACCACAGAATAGGATGGCACTTCATTACTTACTTGCTTGCTTCCCAGGGGACTTTGTGCTCTGGTCAACAATGAGTGCTGTACTTAGATTCCAAACAAGACAGAATCTATAAGCAATATTTAAGTCGAATGCAACTAGTACCTAAAAAGGCTAAAAAGACATGGAGCAGTGATTGGTTAAAAGGGTCATTTTTGGGATGTTGGAAAACCATTATCACAGTCTTAATTGCTACAGTAGCCATTACTTTGTTGATCATAACATGCATGTGTGTTAAACTTTGTATTAAAATGACGGTCAGTCAGGTATCTACTGCAACTAATGTAGGTGTTAAAGTGACATAACCAATGCACACATGATTTTTTTCTGTAAAATAAAGTTTGATTTAAATTAATTGAAAATGTTTTGGTGTTCAAAATAAAAAAAGGGGAACTGACAGAATTATATAAAGTAAAAACAGGTTTCCCTCACAGTAATAACTAGGAAAAAACTTTATTAAAGCCATAGTGTAAGTTGAGCACACCACTGTTAGCAAATTCAATGCGTTCATCCCGGTTAGCACTGACATTTCATCAGATCAAATAGTTCACCTAGCAGTGGTGTTCCTAGCTACTAAAGCCAATCATTCTGATGTCTCCTTGTGTCATTTAAGTTTAAACAAAGGGACTAGCCCAGTGCCACATCTTTTATGGCCCTGTAGGCCAACCTTAGGTCATCTCCCACAGACCTTGCCTGATGGCTCCTCTACCTTCACCAATTTGGCTCATTTGTTGTAATGAAACAGATGCCAGGTATTTCCCGGCCCTATGGCCCATTTATTCCTGCCTCCTAATCCAACTAATCCTCCCTTTCCTTGTAACAGTCAAGTGGCAGGGAGTTTATCAACATGCTGATCTGAGGGGAGGGGGGAAGTCTGCTCTCTCACCTTGTATGTAACCCCCCTTGGCAGCTTGTCTGACCCTACAGTCACTGCTTTCTGAAGGGAGGTGTGCCTCCACAAACCAGTTTGTCCTCAGCTGCATAATGCAAACACATTATGTTAGAGTGGGGTCGGAACTCCGATAATCCTCCATGGTGTCACCTGTCTGATTTCAACCCCCCCCCCCCCCCCAAAGAACAGGGAAGCCAGCTGCTGTCTTCCATTCTCCCTAGCCAGCTCCTACAGGCATCTGAGCTGCTAATCAAATATGGACTACCTGTGACAATCAGGATTTTCTCCATGTACAAACAGAGCATGCTAAACATATATTACTTCTAAGAAATCTACAGAACATGTTAAACATATATTACTTCTAAGAAATCTACAAAACATGGAGTTTAACTGAAGTTGTTTTACTCAAAGTTCACTATTAAGAGGCTGCAGCCACCCTTCTTATTTATTGTGTGTGAAATAATGTTGCACCTTCTCAAGCTAAAGAATATAAGAATCTGCACAGGTTGGCAACAACAAAATGCTGCTTTAAACTCCACCACAGGATATAACACCAAAGCAAAAAGGGCAACATAGCTTTCTAATGCTAGCACTTAACTTGTACACCTAAACACTATTAATCTGTGTATCAAACACTAGCACCAATTTGTGTATCTAACACTAGTACTAATCCCTTTACTATCACATGAATGATCCAGTGACATCCTCAGACTATGGACAACATTATAATTGCATTTTACATCTACCATATTGCCTAGATACTCAGCTGTAATGACAACTAAAACAGAAGCATCTCTTAGGGTACAAGTAATTCAAGATTCTGCTGATCAAAACATAAGGTGGAGTATTTACTGACACTAAAGGTGTTATTTGTATCACTGTCCAGAATATGGTCCTCTCATCCTCACAAAATCACTATTTCCTAACTTGCAATATTCAAATTTTGATAACCAAAGTCCCTTGGAAGGCTTTATCTGAGTAAAAGCAAGCCAAAAAGGAGAAGATGAAAGAAAAATTCTTGAAGTACCAAATACTAATATGTACCCTATTAGACCATCAGCAACTCTTCCTGAGTTCTGTCATTCAACCAGTCTCAGACTTGGCATACATAATTGACCTATTTGCTATAAAGGTTATCAAGGATTATCAACATGGTGAATTGTAAAGAACTCTTGGCCATAAACAAGCAGTTAGCAAGCAGAATACCTTCAATGACAGCTGATGTAACCGTCTCAAAGAGAAAAATTGCTACAAGTTAAAAGGGGGATATGCTGACAGCTTGGATTTTTGGCTCCCGTTCTTAGGATAAAGATTTGGATAGTTCCCCTTTCCTGCCTTTGAATCAATACTTATTTGTCATTGTAAATTATCAAGTACTTACTGGATCTGATCAGCAGTAGTGTACACCTGGAAAATGTGTGACATCAGGTAGAAATAAGTACAGGGTCTTAGCCGTATTGCCATCAGGCATGGCCAGTCACTCATAGCTCACACACAAGCACAATGTTAGCCATCCTCTTCACTTGTGATATGTGAAATGGAGCCCACACCCATGATGCTCTGAGAATCGACCACAGATAAAGTGCATAAAATGCGAATTAATTTTGTAGGGGGAAACTCCAATTAAATATTCTGAGAACAAGGCAAGTGCATTCTCGCAGTCTCACAGTAAGAGGACTATATTGTTTTGTAGCAAAATCAAACATTTATTTTACACAGAACTGCACAACCTAGAAGTCAGAATATTTAAGTATGAATGACAATGAGGGATGCGGAGAGCAAAACTTAGATGCTTCTCATGCTGGTATATTGAATCTATGTATGGTATTTTCCCCAGAATATTGTAATTCAGGCATCTGTGACTCAATGATTAGTAGTCTAGGAAGAATCACTCCTGCTGACACCACTGGCTATTTCAGAGCCCTTAAAAATCCATGCTTCCAAAGTATACCTGAATTCAAAGAATTATGTTACCAAGACAGCTGGCCTGTCCTCCACGAGGGCACACAATGAGTAAGATGACAAGGTGAGTGTCCTTTAACCTCAAGTTTGGGATTTCAGAGTAAACTAAAACTGAGCAAGTTGGCTGTTTCATGTATGATGAAGTGTTTGTGGAGAAAAGTGGACTGATGCAGACATACTACACCACATCACCCATTAGGGCTGCCACCTGTCACTGTGGCTAAAACTGGACCAAGGCCACATCACTCACTCCTCCCACAACCTCGTTCATTTCCTCCCTTGTCCTGCCCATTTTGATACGTCATTGTCAGATCAGACTAGCAGAAACACTCTTATTTCTGTTCATCATGCCTTCTTTCTACAGATTTACTATGCTTTTCTGTATAACAAAACAAAAAAAAATAGTAAATCTGCTGACAAACTCCAATAGTAAGTTTCTTTTTTTGAAACAGAATACCTAAGTTTGTACAGGATTTTCCAGACTGCTGGACAATCTGGTTTCTGGCTAGTTTGGAAAAAAAAATGGCAACGTTATCACCCATAGCAATGATCTTACACAAAAACATAATGGTACACTTAAACCATGCTATACATAGCTATAGAACACAATGGAAGAAGCTTAATGCACCTGTCCCATTTACTAGAATATAAGGAAGTACTCCAGAATTTATCACCCTTTGAGCTCTTGTGTGGATACATACTGTGTCAGCTCCTACACCTGATAAAGGAAGACTAAGAAGGTGAACACAACAGCTAGGGTACTCTCATGGATAACGCAATGATATTTAGGAAAAAGCTGAAGTATCTTATGAGAAAAGTCCAAACCATCCTGACAGTTGTTGAGCAAAATGAAAAGTCTGGTGTAATGGTGAAGACAGAGCTCAGTCCTGATCTGAGAGAGAGCATGTTATGGTCATAGGTTCCTAAAGAAAAGCTGAGCGGAGAAGTTTTGAAAGTTATCTTTTGGCCTGCTTGTGGTGAGGAAGCTTCCCCGGACCCTTTTCAGTGTGCACACCTGCTGCAACACACTTGGTCTACCTGCATCATCGCAGCTCGCCCCCCCCCCCCCCCCCCCAGCAACTGCAACATTGCCAGATAAAACCACTGCTATGGTCCGGCTTCTCCCTACAGTTATTGCAAGCCAAGAATAACATTTTTTAATAAGCATACCTACCAGACAAGTCTGCATAGGTGAGTGGATATTTACAGTTCTTGTTATTAGCAGATGTGGTCCTTAACAGTTATGTTTTAAACATTGTGACTGGTTATTTACATCCTTTTACAGCACATTTGTTAGTTTTACTAGTTATTTTTTAAACAGCGTTTTGGCCAGCATGCACACCTACAAGGGCTCCCCCCCCCCAGGCAACTAAAGCTTTGTCTATTGCCACTGGGTGGCATAACTCAACAATATACTTGCTGTATCTTGCCCCAAACAGATCTGCCTCCACACTGAATACCTGTAAAGTAAGGCAAGTACCATTTACTTGGTGTATTTTGTCCCCCAGATAGATTTACCTTCCTTTGTATTAGTTGCACACCAAGGCCATAAAGTAGTGTTTCTGCAACGAACTGCTTACACTCCAAATTTCCTGCTTCTACCTCTTCCTTGCTTACACTTACATTACAGCTCCAAGGCTTCCCCTTATTATGCTGACTCCTTTTCTTTGCAGTCTTCTGTGAGGGGGCGGGCCAGATCTCTACCTGCTTTTCTGGTTATACCTTCCCCCATTTTGTATCTCCCTCTTCCCCCATGCACATTAACTAGTCTATATTAGTGGGTCTCCTTGAGCGGCAGCATTTTGAAAGTTAACATTTGGCCTGCTTGTGGTGAGGAAGCTTCCCTAGACCCTTTTCAGTGTGCCCACCTGCAAGTGTTTAAGCTCTTCTCAAATATTTGTGATGCACCTGGTTTAACAGGCATGTTTATGTTTTCCAACTGAAGTACTTAGCTAACTTTATGTAGTCTAGGGATCTAATTGACATAGTGATTCTTTTTACTACAGAAACTGTTTACTGTTACACATGCTGTTATGCTCACAATAGTCTAAGGGATTAACTGAAGCTGTGACTGCTTTTACTACATAAACTGTTTACTGTTAAATATGCTGTTATGCTTACAAGGAATTTGGCTGGAGACTTGTGCTATGTGATGCATAAAACAACTACAGTAAACAAGTGCTACATTCTCCATACTCTCCCTACCTCTGAGCTTACCTACCTAACCACTGATTGTTCTTCTAAGTCTTGCCTTCTTCATTCTCCTTGGCTCTACCCACTCCGTTCGCCTTAGGGCTCACTCTGCTCCCCTACCCTACCCCCAATTCTCACCCACCCCCAGTGCTCCTACACTTATTCTAGCCATAAGTCCCCTCCCCATCTCACCCAATCCACTCTCATCTCCTCACTATCCCCTCCCATCCTCCAATACTCTCACACCTCCCCATCCCTAATCCTTAAGGCTGTAAATAAACTTCCATACTCCTCCCTCCTACACTGTCACCAATAAACCTATTACATCCTAAAAACGTAACCCCCAACTATTCCATTATACCTAAACCACATCATGTCTCTTCAAACCATTCTCAACCTTTCCCTTAGCCTACTACTCCTAATACCTCTATACCATGCTACCTCCTATTCCTCTTACAAACTACCCCCTTCTTTCCTATCCCCTCGTTACCCCACCATCACCCCCAACACACATCATAACTCTGCCACATCTCATTTCCACACTATATTCTCCTCCCTAGTGCTTCCAAACCCACTTCTCTGCTTTAAACTAAAACTCCTATCCTCCTCAATGAAACGTCATATTCCCAAAGCACTATTGTACCTCCCAAACTCTAGAAGCAAATCCAAACCCCTGCTCTCATTCCAATTTAACTGCCTATGCCTAGCAGTAGACATACACCCCACCCAGGGCCTAGTACCAGCAGCAATCCATCTCCCCCCATTACCTCCCATACTACCAACCCTAAATACCTCAAGATCCTGACCATCAATACCCAGAGTCTAAGAAACAAATTAGCCCACTTCCATGCTTGGCTATCCCATACCCAACCTGACATAGCAGCTGTCTCTGAGACATGGTTAAAACCCAACATTTCAGACTCTGAAATACTACCCCCTGGGTTTCAAGTACATAGACAAGACTGCCTAAAAAAGAAGGGTGGAGGAGCAGCCTTAATCTACTCTAGCCTACTCTCCATCACTCCCTACCAAAATCCTATTCCACAGTTCAACAACTCTGAACTAGTCATAGGAAATCTCAAACTAAATAACCAGAAAAGCATTTGTATTAAAGCCCTCTATATCCCCCCTGGAAATAACATTAACACACTTGAAGAAATTCTTCTACAGGCCTCATATAATATCAAGCTTGAGACATACATCCTAGGAGATGTGAACATTGACTGGAACAAAATTACTGCCAACAACCCCACCATTTCTATCTATGCAATTTCACTCAACTCACAAATGCTATGAAGGTATAGCACAAAGCAGCAGGGGAACAGCTATTTAGTAAGACAGACAAATCATACTTTACTGAACAGCTATTCCCTGCTTGTGCTCTGCTGCTCTTCAATGGAACACAATCAGTGGGAATGTCTTTACCACTGTGTACTACGTGGAGTTGAGAGATTAAAAAAAAAAAAAAGACATTCCTTAGTATGGGACATGTCAGTATTGTGATCCAAGTCTGAGAATCATGGGACGGACACACACCATACCAAGCACAGCGGGCAAAATTAATTTTTGCAGCTGTGCAGTATATTTATGAATATATATGAAAAGGCTCAGAGACTGGATCCAAAGGAGGAACAGCTCTCGGATAGGAGAGAGCCCTTTCCACCACCTCAAAGGCAGAGGAACTGGAAGAAACAGAAATAGAAACTCTCGGATCAGTTAAGCCTAGGGTCCCCTCTGGTCCTCCGTTCTGAGGGGGAAGTTGGAAGAGAACTGTCCAGCACTGAGGCTCTGAGGTGAAGCGATGGCTCCAAAAGCTTAGGAGTCGAAGTCATCCCCTTGAATCAAATGCTGATGCTTTAGCACTGAGACATGTCCTGCTGAAAGGGGTCAGAGCCAAATGGGCCAGGGAGACTGTCTGAGTAAGCGAAGAAAGAATCTTTGGATCTGCTCTTGGAGCTCTCGCATCAGTGGGCTTCAAAACAGTATGTCAGATTGGAGAACGAGAAATGATGGCATGTGAAAAAGGCTTAAGGCTCATGGATCCAATGGGAGACAGAGCCTGTAAAACCCACATCTAGATCTGTGTTCTGAGAAATTTTCTCATCATCCTGGCCACATCTGCTTTGGGAAGATCTGACAGAAGAAGTGGATGGAGGCTGAGACAGTTTGCTTGGGATCTCCTGTAAAAAGGGAGATCAGAGTCTTGTAGAAACTGTCTCCTGAGAGAAACGAGTACTCCAGAGTTGAGAAGACTTGGCAAGTGAAGGAGTCGAATCAGAGTTCTTCGAAGTTTTGCTGGTGGCTCTGATATCAGAGTGGTTTTAGGAAACTGAGCAAGAGAGCACTTCCTATGCTCCCTGGGCTCCACAGACTTTTTTGAGGGAATTTGAGTCCCTAAAGTAAAAGTTGAAGGTACTTAGGCAGAAAGAAGGCCCTTACGAACTAATTTATTGCACCTGTCACTAACGACTCTGGCATTGCATCGAGCACAAGCCATACAGGGAGATTCTACATGAGTGGGGCCTAAACAACAAAAGCACACTCTGTGGGTATCAGAGTTGGGTATGTTATGCCCACAGAAAGTGCACTTCATAAAACCAGTAGGCTTTTCAGCCATAGCAGTAAACTATCTAGAATTCATATATATATATATATATATATATATATATATATATATATATATATAGATAGATATATTTACACACACATTTATATAAAGGGAAAGAAAAGCGGACAGAAAAGGTACCTTTACCAACAATGGTAGATGGTAGAGAGAATACCTTAACAAGTAAGGTAAAAGAAAGAAAAGATTATACCTACAATGGTAACATGAACACCCAACAATGGGTAAAGAAATAATTAAAAAAAAAAAAAAAGTGGGTAAAAAAAGGAAGGGTTTTTGAAAAGTTATACAAAGGTGAAGAAAAATTAAATTCTAAAGCTATTACTCAAACTTGAAAGAAATAATTTCCCTGAGCTTGAGAAAAGGCAATCCCAACCAAATCGTACGAACAGCAAACAAGATCTGGGGTAATACAGTGGTTAGGGGTATTATGGATAAAGGGAGAAACTTGAGAGTCGGATCCAAGAATCTAAAGAAAAGCAGCCAAGTCAGATCCCAGATCGAATCCGAGACCCCATACGTTGAGGAATGAAAGAAAATGACATCATCAGATCATACTTTACTAAAAAATCATTCCCTGCTTGTGCTGTGCTATTTATTCTTCAATAGTGGGAATGTCTTTACCACTGTATACTATGTAGTTATGAGAGATTCATAATAAAAAATAAGAAAAGGCATTCCTTTGTATGCTACATATCACTACTGTGATCCACATCTGAGAATAATGGTACTGAGACAGACAGCATACTAAGGAGTGGGCAGAATGCATTTATGCAACTAAACAGTACATTTATGCATCTGGTAGAAACTGGAGAGCAAACATGGGCAAAGTAATATTTTGTAAACTAAAACCAGGACCTTCACTATGAATGCAGTCCCATAAAACAGAATTCAAACACATATATACAGAACAGGTCTGAAAAAGGTTCTACAAAAATTAAGTGTATTATGAGGTTTACTGTCCCGAAAAAAGTAAAATGTACATGCCACACACATTTACAATGTCCCAAATCAATGATGGAATGCATCAGAATGCTGAACAGCAAGCATTCCTGGTGCCCAGCAGGTGCTACCCAAACAGACAGGAAAAACATTTTGTCTCGCAATGCAAACAAATGCAAGACAAAGAAGATTCAAAGAAAATGCATGTAACATGCTATGCTCATGTCCCCGAAAGTCCAATATTGAGTTGCAAAAGGCAAAGTAAAATGGAGTGAAGAAGTCTGATGCAAGAACAGAAGTTAACAGCCAAAAATCAGACCAGTCTTGGCATTAAGATCAACTGGTCATATTAAATGTATACTGTGAAGAGATAAGTATGTTTTTTAAGGGGTTATGGTCTAATAATTGTTCTTTAACTAGATCAATAATGCTAATGAAAGCTCATTCCACTTCCTTTATCTGTAAAGGACAAAACAAAAAAAAATGTTTTGGAGTCTTCTGGCCGCAACTAGAAAACTTATTGCAAAAAACTGGAAACTGCACTCACTGCTACATTCAAAGAAGTTTTAAATTTAACAACAATGCTATGTGAAACTGAAAATTGATTAGAATAAAATATACAAATTACACAGGCTTTTAGTTGTTGGGATTGCCTTGAAATGTTGCTACTGATATACCGAGACTCAATGTGTTCATTGCATAAGATTACCTTGATGATTCAAAGTATTTCTAACAGTGTATAACAGTATTTGATGCTGAATTTCTTCATTCTGTGTATATTTTTTATACCTGTTAAATCAATAAAAAGTTGTTTCTTAAAAAAAAAAAAAAAAAATCAATCTGTCATTCAATAATACCAACTCCAGTCACTTGGGATGCAACCCTCTATAGAAAATAGATGGGAGTAAATGTATTTAGATACGGTCAGTCCAGAAATATGTCAACTTCCCATAAGGGAGTGAGGTGGTCTTATCATCAGGAAAGTAGCAGTTCTTACATCTCAAACTCGCTGCACAAAGCAGGACCACATATTTTATCTGTCAATGTTGTTAAGCAGGCACCTACTGTAATACTAAACCTTCCAGACCTTCCAAAGCCAGCACAGTAATCATGTGAAAACCTTCCACCAACAGCTGGTACTATTTTTTAGGTCATACAAACTTTCTGTAGTTATACTCTGCAAATTTAATGGAATGCTTGGAAAGAGAGGCAGACCTTCCATTATTTTTCTTTCATTTTACAAAAAGGTAGTAGTAAAACATGCACTGAGAGTTTGGAAAAAGGTATCATATTAATGTAAACATGTTTACAATGTTGGGGGTGGGTGCTCTTTCCAACCAGCAGCTCTGCTGACAACTAACAAATGCAGAAACAGGGAAACTCTTGAAAGATGCCAATACACTGCAACAGTAACCTGCAAGTCTTGAGGAAAAAATGTAACCTAATGGACTCCAAATATTTTGAACTTTTGTTATGCTGGGTACATGAATAAAGCTTATGTAGATATTTTCTGCAGTTCTAGAATTTAAACTGCATCTCAGCCAGCAGGTCTTTACTTTCTGCTTTGCACATCCTTCTTCCAGAAGGTACTCTTCTGTGAACTTTTCCACAGGCAATGCCTACAGGACTGGCTCCCCATGTCCCACAAAAACACCAACCATCTCTGATACAGGAACGTTTGTGGGATGACACAGACCTCACTTCCCCCTAGCTATTCTCCCGCATTAGCAAGAATCTGCAGAGAAGAATATGAAAAACACAGACATACTTGTTGAATCTTGAAGACAGACACAAGGTGCAGACTTGTCAGAGAAGCACTCAGAACTCTGGAGTTATAAAATATCTCTTGACCTCTAAAACAGGTAGGGGAAGCACATTTGTTAGCGGAGATACTCTCGAAGACCTTGAGTTACTGCACATACTTATCAGCCCATCTTCGCCAAGGCACACTCAGCTATTTGGTCCAAGCTTTCAATCTACACAACTCCAAAGTAGAAAAGCAAGGACGGTTGAGACAGATCACGAGGAAGAGCTCATCAAAGTTTACACTTGCAAGCCCTGTCCTGACCAGGATGCAACATTCAGTGAACGTGCAAGGCTCAAACCATGTACCTACTCTATAAATGTTTTAAGGGAGCTTCTGAGGAAGACAACAGCTACTGCTGCCCATTGCTCTGAAGAGGGAAATCACAAGGCCAATAAATTTACTTTTTGCAACAGAAGGTAATGCAATAAAACTAGAAAGAGAGCCTGTTTAGTGACCAATTTGCTGATCTTTTTTTGTGCAAAACAAAAAGTTGTTTTGTCTGATGTAGGTAACCAGTATAAGCAGGACCCTTCTAACAACTGATCTGTTAACATTTGTTAAGAAGGTCGTCTTCTGTAAGCACTGTCTGGCATATAGACAAGCACACTGAATTTGTGGCTCACAATGAGTTCAGACACAATCTATGAAAGAAACATCAAGATATGTGGCCACTGAAATCCTAGTATGATGAAAGTCAGAAATGCCTGTTTGCACCAAAGAAAAAAGTTATGTACTCACCATAACGTTCCATCTGTGTTGTCCATTTTCATTCTTCCTCAAACTATAGGTTAAGTTCCAATCCCTCGGATCTGACTCAGCTGCTGCAAAAGCTTGTGGCAACCAAAAAACTCTTGAGATTTCCCCTTACCCATAATGCACCAACCCCAAGTACCTCAGATCTTGTTTGCTGATAACAGCAGAAAGAAATATTTGCAGTCATGTAGAGAAGAAACTATATCCAGAGCTCAATATCAAGGAAGTGGCATCCCTTAACCACTCGCTCTTCCAGAAGGTTTTGAAAGTGGGGGTTGGTGGGAGGGGAGTTCAGGAAGAATGAAAATGGATAACACAGATGAAACGTTAAGGTGAGTTCATAACTTCTTTATCAGATGTTGTCAATTTTCATTCTGTCCTCAACCTATGGAACAGAGTCCCCAGCTACCTAAAACTCCAGATGGACTCAAGGAAGGATATTCCTAAGCACCACTGCACCAAATGATGCCCTACCTTTGCAGACCAGATCCAATTTGTAATAAGTAACAAAGGTATGGGGAGTAGCCCAAGTTGCTGCTGCACATGTCATCCATGGATGCCCTAGACTGAAACATTGAAGAAATTGCCAAGGCTCTAGCTGATTGAGCCCATAATGGTTTCAATAAGGTAATGCCCAATTTTTTATAAATGAAGGAAATACTGTCAGCCAGCCATCTGGCTAAAGTTACTTCAGCAACTGCTTTCCACAATTTTATTTCTGAAAATTAAACAAATTGGTCATTTTTCCATTTTTTTTTTATTCTATATAGGTAAAAACGTAATTGTCTGTGAACATCCAATAAATGTAATATGTATTCACCCTTGTTGGCAAATTAAGGAAAGAATACTGGCACATCAATGGACTGATTGATATTAGATTCTGACACCACTTTAGGGCGAAAGGAATCATCGGTTGTCAATATGATTCTGCCCTTGTGACAGATCAAGTATGGTGGGTTTGAAGATAAAGGTTGGATCTCCGAAATTCTTCTGGCAGAAGTAATTGCTGCTAGAAATACTGTCTTCCAGTAAAGATATTTAAGATCACACTTAGAGGCTGGTTCAAAGGGGGGTTGGGTAAAAGCCTGCAGTAGCAAATTCAGGTCCCATGGGGGAGTAGGATCTTTAAAAGGAGGCCTTAAAGAAGAGCGCCTCGTAAAAAGGCTTTGCAGAACTTATGAGAGGCAACAGAATAACCTTCAAATCCAATGTGAAAATTTGATACTGCTGCTAAATGGAGGAAACGGTCGAGGAACAAACTCTTTTAAATAGAGTTGAAAATTCAAGGATGTTAGGTATAGGAGCTGAAAAGGGATCAACATTATTTTGATGTGCCCAGTAAACAAACCTTCTCCATTTACTGCAGTAGAGTTTACACACAGAAGGTTTATGGGAAAATAAAAGTAAATTGGAAAGAGGAAGATAGCATAAGTTGTCTGGGCATTAATGGAACTGGAGAAGCCAGGCAGTCAATTTGAGTTTTGGTACATCTGATAGATCACTCCTGTCGGGTGAGACAAAAGGTCTGTAGTCGGATCCAGAATCCAAGGTTTGAGAATTAAGTGAGGCCAAAGTAAAGGGAACCAAATCTGTCAATGCCAGTAGCGTGCAAGGAGGATGACTTTGCTGTATAATTAGCAGAATTGGTGGAGAAGCGTAAAGTAAACTGGGGGGGGCAATCATGAAGTATAGCATCTCTCGGTGATTCCCCCTGTGGGGGGATTAGGGCAAAGTAGCTGCTGCATTTGCTGTTTAGGGGAGACACAAAAAGATTGCAGCAAGGTTGGCCCAACTGGTAGAAAGTACAGTTGTGTACACTTACCATAAATGCAGATGTTCGAGTGTATTCACTGTTGCAGTCATCACTTGTGGGTTATCCCTGCTGGGTAGCCACCGGCCGTCCCAAATACCAAAATAAGGGATTTCCCTCCTGCGCCGGCTGTCGGTTGCCCTAGACTGACGTCAGTTCATCAGTGCTATAAAGAGAGGCAGACGACTTTATTACATCAGTTTTTCTTGCCCCCAACCCATAGGGGCCCCTCCAAGAAGGACTAGATGGTAAACAGAAAGGAGGGAAGGTGGGAGGGAAACAGGACTGCAACAGTAAATACACTCGAACATCTACATTTATGGTAAGTGTACACAACTGTACTATGCTCATGTTTCACTGCTGCAGTCATCACTTGGGGGAAGAATCCCAAAGCTGAAAGGTAGGGGAGTAGGAAAGACAGGAAGGAGCTAGAGAGTAATGTAGATCTGCTTTAATTGGAAGCTAGCATGCCCTGCAGGACTGCTGAAATAAAGCCTGCCCTGGATTTGGAGAAAGTAGCCAGCTGGTAGTGTTTTGTGAAGCTGTGGACAGATGTCCAGGTGGCAGCTTCTAAGATGTCCCTGGTAGGAATGCCTCTGAGGAAGGCAGCGGAAGTTGATGTTGCCCTTGTAGAATGGGTTCTGACTGATACGGGAAGTGTCTTCCCATGAAAGGAGTAGTAGAAATGGATGCAGTGTGATATCCACTTAGAAATGGTCTGTTTGGATATAGATTTCCCATCTGCCCCATGGGCGAAGCTGACCAGCAGTTGGTCAGTTTTTCTGAAAGACTTGGTCCTACCCAAGTAGTGTTTCAGCTGCCTGTGCACATACAAAGTAGAATTCTTTCCCCCCTATTTTGTGGGTTTGGAAAGAAGGTCTGAGATGGTTGGCCTGATTAAGAGATATATCAAAGAGGGGTTGGTCCTAAGGGATACCCTGTCCGTATGGAAAATAATGAAAGGTTCAATGGCCATGAGAGCTTGTAACTTGGAAACCCTCCTAGCTGAGGTTATGGCCAGCAGGAATTCAGTCTTCCAAGAGAGGTGCTTCATCTCTGCAGAGGCAGCTGGTTCAAAAGGAGGTAAGGTTAGTTTTTCAAGGACAAAGTTGAGATCCCATGTTGGAGTGGGAGGTTTCCTTGGAGATCTAATGTGTGACACTCCTCTTAGGAATTGTTTTAGCAGGGGATGGGAGAACAGACGCTGCTCTGTTGGGAGAGTGAGCTGAGATAGCTGAGGCATGAATTTTGATAAAAGAGTAAGACACTCAGTTATCCACCAGCTTTGCTAGGTAGTCCAAGACCATGGAGAGAGTGGCATGGGTGTTGTTTTCACCCTTATTGTGACACCAAGAGGAGAATCTTTTCCATTTTGCGGAATAGGATTTTGGGGTGCTGGGCCTTCTGTCCTACTTAATGATATCCAGAAACTGCTTGCTCAAAAGTGGCTTGTTATCCACCTCTGGGGTATAAGCCATGTGGATGGACTGAGTGTTTGAAGATTTGGCTGCAGTATGGACCCTATGTTCTTGGGTTAGCAGCTTTTCTGTTGGTGGCAGGCTCATGGGTAGTCCCTTGGTTATTCTGATGAGTATTGGGTAGAAGTGCTGTCTGGGCCAGTTTGGGGCAATTAGGATAGCCCTTGGACCCTCCTCCCTGATCTTTAGAAGTTCCTTGGGAATCAGAGGTAAGGGTGGGAAAGTGTACACAAATAGGTTGCCCCAGTGAAAGGAGACAACATCCATCCTCCATGCTTGTGGGTGGAATTCCCTGGAACAGAATTTGTTTAGCTGCCTGTTTTGCATTGTTGCAAAGAGGTCCACCTCTGGTGCTCCCCAGAGATGAATGATGTTTTGGAAGATGTCCTTGTGAAGCTGCCATTCATGTGGGTTCAAGACACTTCTGCTGAGGTGGTCTGCCAGGGTGTTGTGCTTCCCTGGAATGCACTGGCTGATGAGATGCAGACCCATCATCGAGGCTGTGTGCCAGATAAGCATAGCTAGGTGACACAGGGGGTAAGAGTGCATTCCCCCCTGTTTGTTGATGTGCCACATGACTGTGGCATTGTCTGTTTTGATCAGGAGAGCTCCTGGTTTGAGGTGGGTGCTGAAGGCTACAATAGCCCTGTGTACTGTCAGCAATTCCTTCAAGTTGATGTGAAGGGCAAACTCTCCCTGATCCCAGGTGCCGAGTGCACATGCCTCCTAAGTGGCCCCCCAGGCCATGTCTGAGGCATCGGTAATGATAATCTGGCCTTGGGGAAGGGTGATGAAGGGTAGATCTCTGTTCAGGGTACAGGCTTCTGTCCACCATAAACCTCCTTCCTTAAGCAGGGGATCAGAGGCAGCTGATGTTCCAGTGACTGAGAATGCTGGCACCATAGGTTCATGAGATACCATTGTAGTTTTCTCATGTGGAGCCTGGCTAAAGGTACCAAGAGGATGCAGGAAGCCATGTACCAGAGCGCTTGCAGGAACTTTCTTGCTGTGAGATGTGTTCCGCGAGCTAGCTGTGAAAAGTAGAGTGGGAGAAAGCTCTGTTTCTCTTCAGAGAGGAATGCTCTTTGGACAGAAGTGTCCAAGAGCACTGCCAGGAAGGTTATCTGTCTTGTGGGTTGGAAGTGGGATTTTTCTCTGTTGATAGTGAATCCCAGAGAGATAAGGAGGGTTTGTACAAAGAAGTCATCCTGTAGTAGTTTTTCCTTGGAGTCCACCTGAATGAGGCAGTCATCCAGGTAGGGGTAAATCTGAATGTTTTGCTGTCTGCAAAAGACAATGACTGGAGCCAGGCATTTGGTGAAGACTCTGGGAGTAGTAGATAAGCCAAAGGCTAACCAGAGAACTGAAAGTGCTCTGAGCCTTCTCTGAAGCATAGAAAATTCCTGCAGGACTCCCTGATGGGAATATGGAGGTAAGAATCTTTAAGGTCCAAGGTTACTAGCCAGGCATTGGTTACCAGCATTGATAAGAGTTTTTGCAGGGTCAGCATTTTGAATTTTGGCACATTGAGGGACACATTTAAAGTGGATAGGTCTAGAATAGGGGGCCAGGTGCCCTCTTTCCTTGGTACCAGGAACAGCCTTAAGTAGAAACCCCTGCCTGCTTGTTCCTCTGGTACCTGTTCCACAGATCCTTGTGCATAAAGTTTTCGAATTTGGCAGATGGCCTCTGTTCTCTGGTTTGCAAGTATGTCTAGGAATCCTGACATTCTGGGCTTTTCTTTGAAGGTAAATCTGTACCCTCTTGCAATGATATCCAAAACCCATCGATCTGATGTGATGGTTTGCCACTGGTTTAAGAATAGGGATAGTCTTCCTCCATGTTTGTAGGGGGAGGGGGGTGGGGGGAGTCATTGTGGGCCTTAGAATAGGGAGTGGACATTGAATTCCCTTGTCTAGTAGTAGAGGGCCACTGTCTGGGCCTTTGCTGGCTTTGTTGTTGTCTGGAGGGCCTATCTCTGCATCCCCTCCTTGGCAAGGCTTTGGATTGGGCAGGAAAGGACCAGTGTTTGGTAGAAAATTTCCTGCTGAATCTGGGGGTGTTGTACCTACAGGAAAGGTTTGACTGTCTGCATGGACTTAGCCTTGCCCTCCATTTTCTTAATCACTTCCTCTGCCCTGGAGCAGAACAAATGTTCCCTATCCAAGGGGGTGTCCAGGAGTTTAGATTTAACCTGGTCAGGTAGAGGTTGCTCTCTCAGCCATGCATGTCTTCTAATGACACAGCCAGAGACTGCAGCTCTGCTAGAGGCCTCCAGAGTAACAAATCTTCAGTGCAGGGAATGCTTTGCCACTTGAGAGCTAGAGTGGATTAAATTGCCTATTTCTCTGGTAGTGGTACTCTCAGGTAAGGAGGAAAATTTCTGTTTCATTAATTCCAGCATGTTTTGTTGATTCTTAAGCATGTGGAATTGGCACCTGAGAGCTGTGATGGCTAAGGCAGCCGAAGTGTAAACCTTTTTGCCCCATTGGTCCAAGGCTCTGCTCTCCCTGTCCGCGGGCATAGGATTTTTAGAGGAACTCGCTCTAGCCCCTTTGGGTCCCTGAGTAATTTTTTTATTTTTATTTTTTTTTTATTTTTACATTTGTTTACCGGGCTAGTCCAACTGGATATATTTCCATTTTCAGTAGAGGCCCGGGGAGAAAAGCTCCACATTAGGGTTATTGCAATAAGTGATTCAATAAAAGAAGGCAAAAAATTAGCAATGGTTAGAAGGAAAAAAACAAAAAAAGTACATACAGAATTAAGGTGCTAACAAAAAAATATATGAGAAAGTTTGTGCTAGTGAGGACATATTACTTCTATTTACAGTATAGGAGTAGGGGAGTTAAACTTAGTAGGAATTCAAAGAGAGTAAAAAAATATAAGCAAAGAAAAAATACAACCATCTGGAATTGTTAATTAAATTGAAAACAGAGACTAATTGACAAAGGAAGTTAGAGCTAGTTGTACAGATGGGAGAGAGTAGGAGGGGGAGTAGAGTCATAGATTAGTCAGGATTGATGCATGGGCATAGCCAGAGAGTCTTTAGGTGTTGTTTGAGTTTTTGTTTAAAGAGGAAAGGTGATGTCATAGTACTTAGAGTGGTAGGTGGTGAGTTCCAGTGTTTACCTATGGTGTTAGAAAAAAGTGAATCGCCTGCAGAGTTATTAGACTTAGTTAGCTTCACAAGAGGTTTATTAGAGGAGCGCAGTGAGTTTAGATTAGAGTAGGGAGATATAAGATCAGAAAGTATGGGGTATTTTCTGGTTGGTAAAATAACCTGTGTATAAAGGTAAGTTGGGAGACAAGTAGGGTATTGTTCAATTCTAGCCAGTTTAGTTGTAATAGATTAAGACAGTGATGAGTTCTAAATGGATTTCCAGTAGCAAATCTAGCGATGCTATTGTATGCATTTGTTAGTTTAGTAAGGTTTTTTTCTTTAAGTTAGTGTATATGGGAGAGGCATAAAGGAGAGTGGAAATAAGATGAGATTGAGCAAGTGTAACTTTAGCCTGTGGAGATAGAAAGTTTTTAATTCTAAATAAGGAGCCAAGTTTTCTATTTACGGTTTTGATAGTGTTATTAATGTGGTTTTCAAAAGTGAGTTTATTGTCTATAGTGATGCCTAACAGTTTAGTGGTGGAGTCAGGGACTATGTGTGTGCCATTATTAGAGGTAATGGAGAAGTCAGTGAGGGGGGACTTCCTATTGGGTGTGAAAAGCAGGAGTTTGGTTTTATTGGCATTTAAAAGTAGGCAGCGTTTCAAGAACCATGCCTCAACTGTGGTAAATATGTTCTGTGTTAGGGTTTGTAATGACCTCTGGGTCAGTAATAGGGTTCTTAAACAAGTACCTGTGGGTGTCAGGCACCCTGTAATATCTGTCTGGCTTGCTGGGTGCAGGGGGGAGGGCATCAGGGGAGACCAGACTCCAGAAAAACGTTGTCCACCAAATCTAGAATGGGAGGAATGGCCAAGGGCTTGTGTTGTGTTAAGTCCAAGAACTCCCTCAAACTCTTTTTCGATTGGGGGTAGTCCTGGGCCTCCCAATGAAAATGTTCCGAGAGAATTTAAGGTTTCTCGAAAAGAAAGGTCTTCAAAGGCTGTCAGGGGCTGTTGTTCAGTGTCAGAGTCTAGAATTTCAGAGTCCTCAGACTCAGGTTCTGAAAGAACTTAAGGCTACAGGTCCCTTTTCCTTTTGGCTGGGGTAGCTGGAGCAGGCTGGTTTCTTCTGATGAGGGAGATTAAATCCTCAGCCTTTCTAAGTAGCTACTGGGATTGAGCTGGTTGGGTGGGAGTTAACTAGTGACCGGGCACCGAGAAAAGAGATGTCCTAGGAGTAGCTTTGGTCTTAGGCCTCAGTGATTTGATGGGCCTAGTGGTTTTGGCTGATGGCATTGGTGGTCTGGGCCTGGTGTCAGTTATCTGAAAGGCCTCCTCAGAAGCTGGGGCCTGCAAAGCGTCTCTAGATCCAACCAAGGGGCTGGCGACCTTCAATATAGGCGATGGAGCCTGTTCCGGCAGCGTACCTTTCTCCAAAAGGGTCTCGGTTGAGGCCTGCGAAGTCTCTGCAGCGGTCGTCAGGGGCTGTGTATGTGCCTCACTGAGTTCCGCTGAACTAGTGGAAGGTAGGTTGACAATGTACATATCGTCTGTGGGCCTAAAATTCAGAGGTTTCTCTTTTTCCTTTTCTTTTCTCTTTTTAGGAATTTAAGTAGTTGTTTGACCGACGGACACCATTTCATGTGAGTAACTAACCTCCCTGAAATGCCTAGCTACCAAATCAGCCCTCCTACGAATGGTCCTAGCATTAAATAAGGAGCAGAATCGGCACACAGGGACACTGTGGTCTGGGCCTAGACTAGTAATACCACACAGAGACTTTCATAACCTGTGTATTTGTTTTCCAGAGTGGAGGCAGTTATTAACTTTTTTGGACATCGGTTCAGTGCAAGAAAAAGATCCCCAATGGGGCACTTAGCTTTTAGTAGTTTTCTCCCTCACTCTGGCAACAGGCATCTGACGCACTTGCAAACTGCTTCGGCTTCGGGCTCCATGGCAATAAAGACTGATGTAATGACGCCAGCTGCCTAGCTTTATAGCACTGACGAATTGACATAAGTCAACAGCGACCGATGCAGGAGGGAAATCCTTTACTCTGGTATTCGAGCCGGTCGAGAGCTACCCAGCAGGGATAACTCACGTGATGACTGCAAAAGTGGAACACAAAAAACAATCACTTCTGTCACTTTCTTGCTGAGAGACCACTTGTGTTGCAGAAGAATGCACCTACTCAGTTTGTCTGCTATCACGTTGGTCTTCCCCGGACTGTACAATGTTATAAGAAAGCAGCTGAATGAAATCACCCACTGCCACATCCTGAGCCCTTCTCAACACAAGGGGTAAAATGTGGTCCCTCCTTGTTTGCTGCTGTACTAAACTACTGACACATTGTCCATTTGAATTGCAATGCATCTTGAAGGGCCTGCAATCCTAAAAGCATTGCTCTCATTTCTAGGACACTGATATGCAAAGATGGCCTCTTCGAGGGACCAAGTGCCTTGGACTGTATTCCCCAGAAAATGCCCCCCTCACCCTAACTAGTAAGGGTCCATGGTGAATATGGCCTTGGGCTTAGGAGGAGTGAATGCACGGCCTTGAAGAATTTGATCTGATTGAATCCACCACATGAGATCTCTCTTTCATATGTGGGTGATTCATATTGGAGTAGATATGGGTTGACAAAATACTGACCATTGCGTGGCTAGCATCCTTTGAAGAATTCTCATGTAAAATCTGACCAATGGTACTAGTGCTATTGCAGCCGCCACAGATCCCAGAGCCTGAAGGGCTGAGTGGGCTGAAATCTTGTACTGCAGCTGATCTTACTGACCTGCGATCTTATTGCTTGAACTCTGAAGGAGGGGGTGAAACTATGGTTGACTTTGTGTTGAGTAGTGCTCCTATGAATTCTAAACTTTGAGGAGGTTCTAGATGAGGTTTTTCACAGTTTACAGTTATCCCCAGAAGACAGCATATCCGGAGAACCTGGTCAGGGCGGAAATGAGCCAATTATCTACATATGGAAACACCCAGAATCCCTGCAGTCTCAAGTGAGCTACTACCACTGCCATGCACTTGGTAAACATTTTGGGGGCTGTGGTGAGACCAAAGGGCAGAACTCTGAACGGATGATGACTGGCTTCTTGCCGGACACTCAAGAACCTTCTGGATCACCTGTTCATATTTATGTGATATCACGCATCTTGAAGGTCTACCAAGCACATCCAGTCATCCTTTCCCAAAAAAGGAAGAATGGACTGAACCGTGACCATCCAGAACTTAGTGCAAACTGACTTGTTCCAGTTGCTGAGATCCAAAATGGGTCTCCTGTCCTCTGTTTTCTTTAGCACTAAAAAGAATCTTGTGTAAGTCCCAGATTCTATCTGGCCCAGGGGACCTCTTGGATGACTATTTTTTCTAGCATCTTCTGTACTTTAATTCCTGCCTGTTCCCTGTGACTGAGTGAGACATCGGAGATTTTTCTGGAAGGGGGAAAAGGAAGGGAAAATGGTATTATATAACCTCTGGAAATGATCCTCTGTACCCAAGTACCTGTTACTTCTAGCCAGGCCCTCCAGTGCAGGGATAACAGACCCCTGATTGCCTCCAAAGAAAGGCAATTGGGCCTCCTTTCAAGAGTGCTGGAAGGATCTATCAAAGAGTGAATCTCTGGACCCTTGGTTTTATGGGCCACCTGTGCAATGGGGGTGATGTATGCCATTCACGTCCCCCCCCCTACCCCTGGGAGAAACTCCTCCATATGTGTCTTGAAAAGGTCCCTGGGACGTCTTTAACTACATTTTTCCACTATCTGGTTGATTCCTGGAACAGGATCTTGGAGGAGATGAAAAAGGTACGGCCATGGCAGGCAGGGTCTTTTTGTCCTTCTCACACATGGATAACATCTCTTTTACCTTGGGGTCAAATAAAGATGTGCCGTCAAAAGAAGCATTGATGAATGAAGACTTGAAAGGCTCTGCAAAATCACATAAGTGCATCCGAGCATGCCTCCTTATGAAAATGCCTGAACTTGCTGCCCTTGAGGTTCCTTCGGCTACGTACTAAATAAGCCTCATGGAAGAGTTGGAAACTGATTGCAGGATAGCCAAATGAGAAGTCACAGATGCATGTATGTCTTCAGAAACTGATCCTGAGACAGTGTCTGACACTACCTTAATCAGGGTCCCTCTGTAACCTGGTGAAATGTGTCAGATAGTTCAATGATCTTAAGGCGAAAGTCACTGAAGCACAGACACTCTTCCCAAACCTGTCCATCTCCGGAGACTCCTTGATGAACTCTCCTCAGCAAGCTCCTTCTTAGTGGCCGCTGTCACGACCATGGCATTAGCAGGCACACCCTTTGTTCAAAACTATTTGCCTTCCAGTGCTGCCATAATTTTGTCAGGTCTCCAAAGTATTGGTCCAATGGTATTGTCATGGTCCTTCCATGACCACTGAGAGATTAACTCTAACCTCGGTGGGTGGGGTCACCCAGGAAGTGGACGGGCCAGTACTGAAAACCTCTAGGAGCACAGACTCCTCAGACAAAGGGCTGCTGGGCTTCCAGCCACCTATCTGTTTCAGGATTTCAAGGATGTCTTGAAATGAGACATCTTCAGGAGGGGAGTCTGGGGATCCTTCACCTTCATCAAAGTCTGCGTCTTCTGTGATGGATTCCTCTGGGGAGTCTAAGTGCTTCCTCTTGAATATTTTCTTCTTAGGGACCTCCTAAGTGGGATGCTCTGGGGAGGTATCAGAAGAAGTTGGAACAACCTGCTGGGAAGCCTGGAGTTTCAGTACCAGCTGTCCCTGTGAAAAACATGGATGAGACTCCAAGGGCAGAAACATCAAAGGCTGCAGACTGAGGATCTGAGGGGGTTAGGAACTGCCTGTGTTGCTGAGGCAGTCAACACTCTCTCCATGGCCTCAAATGCAGACTTCCCCAAACAGGGAGAAGGCACTGGGCTTGCAAAGGTAAGCTTTTGGATTGTTGTCCCTCCCTGCTCTGAGGACAATCCCTGAAACAGAAGCCAGAGCCGAACTAACTCATGCTAAGGCTCTGAGGCACAGAGATGGCTCTGCCAACTTCGGAATTGACTCCGACACCTTGGATTTAAGAACTCTCTGGATCCAACTGAACTGAAGTGTTCATTGCAAATATTGGCTCTGAGGACAAGAGTACCCTCTGATCAAAGGCAGATGGATCTGGACAGCTTGGATCCAAGTAGTCGGAGATCATGGAAGGAATCAGAGGAGGAACTGGTAGAGGTGGTGTAGTGGAAGATCAGACTTCCTGACCCAAAGTGGTAGAAGCTGAGGAGACACCTGTCAGGCTCTGCGCCCAGAGAATTCTTCTCACCAATCTCTCCCCATCATCTTCCATGAGACTCTTGGAAGAGTGAATGGATACTATTGAAGGGGACCTAGGTTTCTCCAAAAATGGGGTAAGAACCCTCAAGGGAACTGGGTCCAACGAAGGAGAGTCTATGGTCCTTGGGAGGTAAATGGTACTGGATGTTGAATCAAATGATCTCTATTCAGACCAGAGGATGTCTGATCCAATGAACTTTTGCTCTATTTTCAGATCAGATGATGAGGTCAGATCCAATGAATCTTTTCTTTAGCTTTGGATCAGAGGCTGAAGTCTGATCTGATAGCTTAGATATTTTCTTTCTAGGATCCGAAGGGGAGGCTAGATCCAAAAGAGGTCTTTTCTTAGACTTCTCCAAAGGCTTTGACATAGAAGAGGAAGAGCTTAGGGAAAAAAATGGTCTTTTTTGATTTCTCAGGGAACAGAGCTCCAGATAACACCTCACCAAAGGAAGAAGGGAACAACCATTTTAAAATCAACTTGTTTTTGTATTCAACCAGGGCTCTAGTGTTAAAGGCATGACAAATGGAGCAGTCCTCTTGAAGGTGCAGTGGTCCTAAACAGTACACAGAACATGTGGGCAACAGAAACTGGAATCTTATGTCCATACTTGAGACATTTTTTAAACCCAGCCAGGCCTTTCTTTTTTTCCATTTTAAACGCTAGCAGGAAAAATACTCAACAATTAAGAAACACATATATATATATATATATATATATATATATATATATATATATATATATATATAGGGACTTTTTTTTTGAAAAAAAAATACAGAGTGAATGAAAATTACTAGCTATGGTAAGTAAAGGCTACACAGAGTGTAATGGGAAAAGTAATACCAACAGTATTCAATGTACAAAAAATGTACGAGAGGAAGACAAGGGACAGAATATATTAAAACCAGGGGAAAAAAAACTGCAACAGTGTCAAGCTGAAGCTAAGGGAAAAAACTGAACCTAAGTTGTTAAAGGTTTTAACAATAAAGGAGATAAAGTTAAGAAATCTAAAGACTTGTCTGCTAGAGAGCAACGGTCACCACGTCTTTCACATATAGTGGCAAATGAGATGTGAGGTACTTGGGGTTGGTGCATTCTGGGTAAGAGAGAAGCTCACAAATATTTTGGTTGCCACAAACGTTTGCAATGGCAGAGTCAGATCCAAGGGATCGAATCCAAACCCATAGGTTGAGGATAGAATGAAAATTGACATCAGATCCTCATGTTTCAAAGACAATAGCCACAGAGAATAATTTCCAAAACAGGAATTTTACATCAAAGAAATTCACTGGCTGCAAGCACAAAACTCAGATGTCATCTGGGAACTGAAATTCTGAGTGAAAGCTCGTAGGGCAACAACCATCTTGGGAGACTGCCCAAGCTCGTCAGTCCTTGTACTGTTTGCCCACTTCATGAAGTAGCAATATGTTTTTGTTTGCATTCTACATTATTGCACTGCATGAGTTCTCAGCATCTCACAGAAAGTGTGAGACAACCACATATTACATTTAACTGAGCACGCCTTCCTTGAGGGATAATGGCCCTGGACTGAAAATTATAAAGTAAGGTGGCGATACCTCACATGGGCAATAACTTGGGGGGAGGTACTTGCCTCCTGAAATAAAATGTTCATAGACTGTAGGACTTGCTATGTATAAACACCAGTTATGGGTCACTACTACTAAAGTAATGCCAACTTGGTAGTTTGTTCATTTAAAGAATTAGGCAGTCGTGCAGTTATTGGTCATTACTGCTAAGGTAAGCCAACTCTATACTTTGCTCATTTAAAGTATTAGACAAATTAATGTCTATGGACAGAAGTACATTTCATATAACTATTAAGAAGTTCCATATATTTTATCATTAAAATATATTTTCAGTTTAAAGGGTTATCAAGTTATTGAACATTTTCCACCTCTATTATCTACAGTACCATATCATGTCATTTTTGGGGTGGGTGGGAGTAGACAGAAAAAACGTTTCAACAGATAGGTATTTCTTATTGTAGTCATTGGGACAGCTACAATTAGGTGTAAGGTAGGGGCATATTGCATGAATGACAGTGACATGTTTTAACCTTGGGACGTAAACAAACCATTTCAATAGACGTGTATTTCTTACAGTAGTATTGGTATAGCTACAAATTAGGTGCAAGATAAGGCATACTGTATTACATACTGTACTGAATGGTATATCTGCAGTTAGAGATAAGTTAAGAGCATTTACTGAGTTTACAACTTCTTTACAGCAAACGTAACTGCTGTCAATAATACAGCAAATGCTTCTAATAATACCCTCCACTTTTTTTTCCTTTTTTAACTGGCACCTGCATCACAGGAGGCCGATGTGTGTGGTACCCAGAGCCCTTAAGTAATCCTTGTATCAAATAATAATAGTAGTATAATGTTCTATAATAAATATTAATTCAGTAGTACTATGCTGTATTATAAAACATTATACTGTATTATATAATGTTATACTATACATAATAATATAGCCTGCATTCAAATGCTATTCATAATCCAACAAAGAGAAAAACACTTAAAGCCACTAAGTGGAAAGGGACACACTAACAAAAATGTAGAAGGAGCTGGGGTACTTGTAGTTTAATAACCCAGAGTTAGGCAGCCAATCCAAAAATACAGTAATGATATAAATGAATGTAGAGCAACAAGGTCAAGCATTATGAAAGGAGAATACATTATGCTTTCAAAAATGCAGTTAAAATTTTTCTGAACTAGTTTTTGCAATGAGACTGGGAGATAGGGACCATAGGGTTTGCAGAGCAAGTCATATAAACAGATAGTAAAGCACCTTTTTAAATAGGTACACCCTGGAGAAAAAACATGATGTATGGGTACCTGATAAGAACTGCCACGTGCTACAAATAAATCAAAGATGACAGTTTCAAAAGTGCTAACAGAAAGGGCAACATGTAATGGAAAAAGGTGAGGTTTTACAGGAAAATTAAGTATTTGTACACATCATAGCAGACCAAGAAAACCCTACCCCAAAATGCAGTGATCTAAAGAAAGGATGAAATTAAGAATCATAGAATGTATATAGAATACTTCTAAAGTGGGAACGAAGACTGCATGTTGTTAGTTTCAAACAAACGATGATGATGATTACCACCACCTGTTTGGTAGCCAATTAGGACCACTTGTCAAATTTCCTTTTCAGTGGTGACCCAGGAGCAACTTTTTGCTCAAGGTAACTCAGGCAAATGAGGGCTGAGAGAGTGAAATCCTGTACCACAGGAGCTACAGGTCACAGCCTTAACCAGCCCTCGACAACTGGCAAATGAACACAAGGTAAGCCTAGAATTTACATTCTGTTGTCAAAGACTGTTTCATTTAATGGCTATGATGTTTTGTCTTCAGTGTGCCACGCCACACACTTCCAAACTAATGATTCCTCCCTCTTTTTTTTTCCACCCTCCCATTTTGATACCGAAATCTGGTTGCAACATTTCTGACCATTCCAGAAGTTTAATGAATGCAACTTTTTATCACTATTGTCAGTATCAATTACAATCACATATTAGTACCATCAACTTGCAGATTACTGTTATTTCAAATACTGCATGAAATAAACATCTGTACACAAAGCCCTGCTGCTCTTCACTCTACTTTCCCTCGCTGCTGAAATGTTTCCTGCCCTAACGACTCATTGCTTATCCATTAGTAAACCTAAATCATTTTGCTTTTACAGCCAAAACTTCCTGCTCCTGTCATCCTCGTCTATAGCACAAAACAAACTTTTGTCAGTATTAAAATGAAGTCCGTCTCCATGGTCCATAATTTCCCTAGTCTCCTAAATGCAGCATTCAGAATAGTTCCCTGTCATAGTGTGAAAGAGGCAGACCCACACCAATTCTTAACATGTAAACCCTGTTTCCAAAACCACAATGATCACAATTTTCAAAATCCAAAGGTTATAAGCCTCTGTCAAGAGCTGTTAGCATCCTCATAGCTGATAAATAGCTAAATGCCTTACCATTAAAGAATACTGACATGATAATACAGTAGATTATGCATTGAATTTTTCTAAAATGCCTACAAATTTTGCTTTCAAAAACAAATGTTAATGAGTATTGCATGGTGTTCTTAACTCTGATAGCTAATTAACACTAATTTTTCTGAATGACAGAAATGCGTCATCTGTCACATAACATACAGCCCATCTTCTATTATTGCAGCATATGCACGCAATGAAAAGCAGGCAGGTTTTGATGGAAAAGGGAAGGAAATGTGGCCAGTTAACAGGTAACATCTCCAATGACTATACCGAACAGTAGGGCAAATACCATTTCAAGCATACTGATTTGTTGCCTACTTTTTCAAAAATGTACAGCAGAAACAGCATACAATCAGATTGCATCTGTTATGACTGCCTGTAGCACACACTTTCCAGCAATACCTGAACTACTACTTCTGAAGCCAATGTATGCAAAAGGAAAGGTGACAGAATAGAGGCATTCTAATGGAAGCTCTCTCAAGAGTGCAATGTATTTCGGCTTTTCCCAGTTACGGATCGGCACAACGGATCACCGGTCCGGTTATGATTGACAGTGGATTTTTACGGTGCCGAGTTCCCAGCCTGATGCCCAACCCTCAAAGAAGGCACACCAATTCCTACCTGCATGTCTTTAAACGTCACTCGACCATGGAGAGGACATGGAGACTCCGCAAAGAAGGCACTCCAGCCGAGAATTGAACTGGAGAGCCTCTTGCTGTGAGGTAACAACGCTAACTGATGCACCACAGCGGCCACCTATTTCACTAAAAATATTAAAAACATCTGTATAAAACCCAAAAGACACTACTGAAATGAAACCGGTCCAAACAGTGTAAAAGGAATGTTCTACTTTCATTCATTTTCAGATGCATGCCATCTTATCCAGTGCTGTGGGGAAGCTGAAGCCTACCTCAGCAAGCAACCTTTACAAAATTCCAGTTCATCATAGGACACACGCCCGTGTGCATATATATAACACACACACTTACAAATAAATAAATAGCACAGACACAGATATATATTTACTGGCAGTTTAGCGGACTGTATGTCTTTGGGAAATAACCTCATGGACACAGGAAGGACATGCATATATTGACTGAATGTACAACTACTACAGGCAAATCACAAATATAAAAAGCAAAGTGAAATCTACAGAAAACACTTAAAGGACATGTATCTCTAAAACAGCAGAAGATAGAGCATGGTTGTGATACTTGTTAAAAGTATAAACAGGTGCAGAGCAGGTAGCGTAATTTTAACAGTAACCAGTGGATATTACAGCATGGAAATAAAACTTCTAAAATCCAGTGGGTTCATGAAATTTATGAAGAACATAGCTAAACAAGTCACATTTGTATACAAATCTACATACTCTTACCTCTTTTCCCAAACAGCTGACTTTTTATGGCATATATCCTAAACATGTAATTAAATGTGCACCACATATAGCAAAAAAAAATGCTGAACCACAGCTCTCTATTTGAACACCTATTAAAGTAAAAAGCATACATGGATACATTTAACTTCTTTTTTTGGCTCACTTGTACCTTTTCTGTTTCAGTTATATTTCTGAAAATGGGTTATTTATTACATTTTAATTGGGTAAAATATTGCACTCAAAAATAACAATGTACACTATGACTTACATGGTGAAAGCCAGTCTGAACCCCTGCATAAATACCAGTCTAGCTTAGGTGGCCTTTTCAGACAGTATAGCAATACATATTCTTAATGTACCAACTGGAACTCGAGGAAGACACTGATTTGTACAAAGGGCTGCTGTGGCCAACTTGAGACATTAAACTAGTGGCACTGTTTATTCCATTTTGCATATAATATACTGAATTAAATGAAAAAATAGCACATTACATACAGAATAAATAAGGTAATACAAACCTGCTTCCAACAGTTGTTCCAACTATTACTCAAGCACTGAAATGTAATGTACTCAAACATTCACACCGTCAGTCTACTATATAATGGAACTTACCATTAAGGTGTAAGAGTATTAGCTGCATTTTAAAACAAAATAAACATCCATACTTACAAAGACCTCAAAGGAAAACAAGCAAGACATTTGTGAGAAATACAAGAAAGTACACAACAAAGCACTACAGAGAGCATAACATTCATTTTATCATTCAGCAAATTAATCAAAAATATAAAAATAAAAACAATAGCAAAAGAAAACCAACAGCCATATCTTGTAACCCAGTGATTCCTTAATTCTATAGACAGAGGTTGACAATTCAAGCAGTACCACATAAAGGAAAGGCTTAAGATGCCATATTATATTAATTCAGTCACGTTTGAATTGATGAAGAAAATTCTTTCCTTCCATTTCTTTTTGCATTTGCTATTTTATTAAAGACATTTTTGATGCACCATAGCTACACTCACCAAAGCTATGCCTACATTCACCTGGAGTACAACAAAGGAAATTAAACCAAATAATGCGAGAGACAAAATAAATTATATACAATATGTAGATGGCTGTTGAATGTTCATACAAACTACAGATTGCTGGTGGTGTAGAATCAAGTAAGGCAACAGCATTAATAATTCCCTACCTTGTTCATTCACCTTCCAACATCTAATACATCCTATTCAGGATCGTGAGGATGTGGCACATGTTCTGGCAAGCAATGGACCCAAGGTTGAGAAGGAATTCTGGATGACATGCCAGTCTACCACAGGACAGACACATATGTATGCGTCTGTGAATGACAATTCAACTACTAAGCACATCTACTGGATGTGGGAAGAAACCAAAGACTAATAAAAACCTAGAACCACAGGAACGAAAATGCAGACTCCATAAGAGAAGGTAAACCACACAGAAAATGAAATGAAGCATGGTGATAAAGCTATTCTTATAGGTTCAAAGGTGTTTACTAGGCTAAAGACCACAAGGGCATTTTTAAGCCTAGCCATGCATCCCAAATCTCTGACAAGTTCTGATACCCTTGATAAGTGTAAGCATGGGCCTGAGAGATTAACCATTTACAGGTTACCTCTGTCCATTAGGAACATGGGTGCCAAACCAGGGAAGAATTTCCAGTTTTCCATCCAATTGTCCAAGTTGCACTTGAATTGGGTGAGGGAGGAACTCTGCTTCACATGGATGGGGAGCCTGTTCCATAGATGGGGTAGTCTCTGGGATACATACCTATCTCTCCAGCAGGTCCTATTTATGTCACAGGCAAGGTTTAAATCTTTAGAATGGATAATTCTGGTGCTGTTTGCTTTGTGGATATGCAGGTAATCCATCAGAGTGGGGTCTGACAATGTCCTGCATGCCAGGCATAGATCTCCTCTCAAAAGCGTGTAGGAGACCCAATACAGGGATAGGGCCTTGATGTGGTCTGCATAGGACATTTTACTTATGCCCTGTATTCTTTTAGTGAGGAACCTCTGTGGACGTTCCAAATGTTGAATATGACTGGTTAGGTACATACCAAAGGGGGTACTGTACTCAATGATAGCTCTGATGAATGCCAGATACAGTAGAACAATTACTTCCTTGGACTTAGATGCCATACCACTGTGTGCTTTTCTTCTCTATTTAAACAGCAACCCAGGCAAATTTAAGATGATGCTGATTGCATGTTGCAGTGGAATATAGCTCTGAATAAGACCCAGATGATTTGGGCACTGGAGGAGTGAAGAGGTAGCATGAAAGTGAAGAGTGAGCAGTTAATGCCAACTTGTTCATCCTGGAAGTATGAAGGCAGTCTGTCCCACTTGTAACATGGCATGGCATACAGCATGTGGCCTGGAGACATGTGCCTAGCTCTGACAAACAGCATCTGCGCAGTAGCCTTCATAGGGCATGTGCAGAAACATGCATGCTAACAAAAGCACTGCAGACCACTGTATCTGCAAGTGTGCATGTCGACTGATGGGGGAGGAGGCGGGGAGCTAGGGCCACAAAATTTAAAAAATCCCTCATGGCTGTCTAGGTAACTGGACTTGAACCCTGATGATAGAGAACAAATGGGAAAAGTTGCAGCAGTGGCTAGATGTCTGGCAGGCACTGGGGACAGAAATAAGGACTTAAAAATGTAATTTGAAACAAAGAAACATAAGTTAAAATTGTTTCTTGAACATAGCTGGCTGCATTTAATTCTTCAAGAGGGTTCACTCATTTGTGCAGACTTCATTGGACCTTTTTTCCCCCCTAAACAGCAAGCTTTAAGGTTTGTATTTATATCATTTTATTGGAAAGGAAGTTCATAAAACCACACATGGCATGCCGTTCCTCAAACCAATTTTTCTTCTAAAATATGCAGGCAGGCCACATGAATCCTCCAAGAGATGACTAACTTCTACCCGTAGGAAAAAAAAACAGTTGTGTAAGTATACTTACCATAACAGTAGATCTTTACACAGTACACTGTTGCAGCTACCTAAGCTACACAGGGTCTTATCCTGTCAAGGATAGCACAACTTGTCATCTTCCAAAGCTTAAAGGCACCTTCCATGCATCCTAATTGCTGAACAGCTTCAGGAGAGTGGTATAAAGTCAGTAGTTAGAGCACCAAACCTTCAGAACTGTACTATGTTCATCATTAGATTGCCATTACAGTAGTGTAAGCTATATGGGTAGAGTACCATAGCCTAGAAAAAAAAGAGGAGGAGGTAGAATGATCAGAGTCCACAAGCCCCTGGAGAAGAATCCTAGCAAAGTATACTCTGAACCTAGAGAAATAATTTGTAGTGCTTGTTAAAGGGTGCATTGAGATGACCATTGTGCTGCCTCTAGTACACTTTCAGAGTCCACCCTTTCCAAAATAAAGTCCTGTAGAGCAGGTCTTGACCCTGCCTGGACATGTCTTATTATGATGAGAGTAACAAAATGCAATAGCATGAGACAATTTGGAAACTGCCTGTTTTGACACTACCTTCCCCTTTTAATTACCTACACAGGAAATAAACAATTGATTAGAATTCCTGAAGGTTTTTGTCCCATCAATGTAGTATTTGAGCTGTTTGTTGACATCCAGAATTTGTAAAATTCTCTCTCCCCTGTGTTTTTGCTTCTGGACAGAAAACAGGTAAAGGAATAGCCATAGGAAGATGAACAGCTAGGGTCAAAGTAAACTCTGAAACCACTTCAGGCATATACAAAGCTTTGTTCTTAAAGTTACACTATCACTATAAAAGATGAGATAAAAGGGTGAACCATCATAAGAGCTTATAACCCAGATACCCTTCAAAGCAATGAAAAACACTGTTTTCAAGATAACTTCAAATCAGACTCGTAAGCAAGTTCAAAAAGAAAAAGCATAAATTCCTCCAATACAAAAATCCAAATCTGAAGGAGCCACCTGTTTTATACAGGTGGACAGATATGCAACACCTCTTTTAAAAATGTTCACTGAAGGTAGGGTAGAAAGGGGGTGGAACCATGGGCAGACAAACTGAGATGGCCAAGAGGTGAACCTTGATAAGAGTAAGAAAGTTCAAAGAATAATAACTCACATAAATAATACAGAACTAGGGGTAGTCTGGCTTGAAAAGGATCCCGGTTATTACTTGGGCAGCAGCTAGAAAATATTTTCCACTTACCCAAATATGATTTTCTAGTAAGCAAGTTTCTTAGCCTTCTCTAATACCTACTGCACATCCTTACAAAACAGCCACCTTTTTGCCACCTGTTTTCAAGGGATGTGCAGGCTCCTTTAATACCTGCTACACATCTTCAGAAAACAGGTGCCTAAAAAGAATTAAAAGTATATCATCCAGGCAGTGATTTGAAGAAATTAGAGGTTGGTATGCATCAAACAACCCCTGCGTCCTGTGAAGAAGCTTGTGGTTAAATTGCTATTGGCCACTTTCAGAACGGAGAAACACTGTTGCACAGGCCAAAAGGGGGTCACCACAATTATGTTTGGAGAGCCCTTCTGAATCTTTATATAAAATCTGGTTATCAGAGGAAAAGCATGCAAGAACATCCCCAGCCATGGGCATGAAAAACATCTGTCCTCCTGGCCTTATGTTGTTCTGAAGCAGAATTTAACTGTTCTAAATGGAAGCAAACAGATCTATCTAAACAGTTCCTCAAAGTTGGATCAAGTCCTGAGAGATCTCTTGAGTGCAACTTCCATTTATGAGGTTGTCATGGTCCTACACAAGTTTGTCTACTACAATATTCTACTCTGATGGAAACTAAACAGCCTGTAGAGACAGACTGTGGTGAGTAGTTAGTTCCGAGGCAACCATAGTCCATTTACAAAGGGGGTAGGATATGTTTCCCACATTTTTGTTCATGTAACACATCACTGGGGTATTGTCTGTGATTACTAGTAGAGGGCCTGGATCCCAAAGATGATTTATAGATCTAACAACATTTATTACAGCCATAATTTCATTGACATTTATGTGTTTCAGTTTGATCTGCTTGCTCCATGGACACTGAATTTCACTCCCTTCGATATAGCTACCTAAGAAAAGTCTGAAGCATATGTTGTTACAGACTGAGTAGGGGCTGAAGTGAGAGAGAGATCTGGATTGAGAGAGAACTGATTCACCCAGTACAGCAACTCCCTTTTCACAGACCACAGCAGTGGGATTTGAAAAGACAGGGAGTGCTGATGTTTCCAAAATGATTTAATAAACCAATACATTTTCCTCATGTGAAGCTTGGTCAAAAGAATCATTTACTTTGGCACAGGGTGCTGAAACATCTGTATGACCCCCTGAATTATCTTTCCCTTTTCATTAAATCTTTTAAGGACCTTAGCAAAAGAGCCAAATACCTCTTTCTCCAGGGGGCATTCAGAAGCTCAGTTTTGTCATCCTTTGGTAAATTCTGGGAATGTAGTCAGGCAAATCTCATCACTGACCCAGCGGCTGCTGCTCTGGAAATAGCATCAGCAGTGCCATAGGAACATTTTAGATGGTGTATGGTTACCTTACACATAAAAGATATTAAGAATTCAGAGATGTCGGACTCTGAAAAAGGGAGGTTGACAATTATCTTTCTTAAACTGTCAAAGGAAACCAGCAGAAACTAAGACATATGAGCCCAACAAGTCACTGTTCTGAAAGCTGAAGTGGTAGAAATATAAACTTTCTTCCAAAACCTATCCAAAGCTTTTCCATCTTTAATTGGAAGGAATAGGATTATCTTTCAAAAGATGTTTGGCTAAAGATGGTCTTGGCAGAGAAATCACTGCAAGGTCCGATATAGGGTTTGAAAAAAAGAAGCGTCGGTATGAGGGATGTTATATAACTTATTAGACCTCCTGGGGGCAGGTGTCTGACTGTCAGGCAGACTACTGGCTGCCCAGAAAGCATCCTCTAATGCTGATAAAACAGGAGGACCAGCTGCTGGTTGAGGAAAATCCACCTTTAACAAATCATCTTTGATGGGTTTCTGGCATTTCTCTTTGCTCCCACTGAAATAAATCTTCCATCTGGTTTCAATCTTCCATCAAAAAAGGACAACACTTCAAATTTGAAATCTGAAGAAAATCTTTCCTTAAAGTCAGACTTTCCATTCTGTGAAGTAGGCACTTAAGAAACACAGTCTAAATCTAATTCCTATCCCTCAAACTAAGAATCTGAGAGAAGAAAAAAAAGAAGTTATGTCCTTACCATAACGTTCTATGTGGAGTGTTCATCTCGCCTTTGTTCTTACACACGGGTTTGGAGCCGATCCTCGGCTCCGAGTCGGCCGAATTGCAAAGCTCTGAATCTCAGAGAAGAACGAGACCAGCCCATATCCCACAATCCTCCCTGCCATTACTCAGATCTAGTTTGCAAAGAAACCACACCAAAAGATCTAACACCTCCGGTGCTAGAAGTATACACTCTCTCAGACATTCAGAGACACTCTCTCACCATAGCAATAACTAATGGTCGAAACATATATCCCATGATACACGGGACCATATACCCCGGAAGGGGTCAAGACACATCGATCAGACTCTAATCCTACCAGTTCTTCCAAACACGTGGGGAGGGAAAGGGAGGGAATGTAAGAACAAAGGCGAGATGAACACTCCACATGGAACGTTATGGTAAGGACATAACTTCTTTATGTGAGAGTGTTCAATCTCGCCATTTGTTCTTACACACGGGTAGCGTCCCTAGCTCCATCACCCCGAGTGACTCATGGAAGAACGTTCCTAAGCACAGTGGAACCAAATGATGTCCTGTCCTTGGAGACTTTGTCCACTCTATAATGAGTGATGAAAGTATGTGGCTTAGACCACGTGGCTGCTGCACAAATAGTGTCCAAAGGCAAGCGAGCTGCATAAGCTAAGGAAGTGGAGATGGATCTGGTAGAATGGGCCTTAGGTTTGGTGGGTAAGGATTGATTTGATTTAGAGTATACAAAGGTTATACAGTCAGCAAGCCATTTAGATATTGTACATTTAGTAACTGCCATGCCCTTTTTGTTGTCTGCAAATGCGACGAAGAGCTGATCCGTTTTCCTGTAAGCTTTGGTCCTATCCAAATAAAATCTTAATTGCCTGTGAACATCCAACTTGTGCATCATATACTCCAGTTTGTTAGTATGGTTCTTGAAAAAGGTAGGGAGTTCTATAGACTGGTTAATATTCGTAACTGAGCATACTTTTGGAAGGAAAGATGGATTTGTACGCAAAGAGACTATCTGGATGGAATATCAAGTAAGGTGGTCTGACCGATAATGCTTGCAACTCTGATACTCTATGAGCTGAGGTCACGGCGACGAGGAACAGCGTCTTCCACGATAAGAACTTTAAGAGACATGATGAAGCAGGTTCAAAAGGTGGCAACATGAGTTGCGACAGTAACAAATTCAGGCTCCATGGAAAGAAAGGTTTTCTGACAGGCGGCCTAAGATGGAAGGTTCCTTTCATAAAGGCCTTACAAAGTCTGTGAGACATAATGGGAGAACCTTCCTCACCAACATGGAAGTTTGATATGGCCGCCAACTGTACTCTTAGCGTGGAAGTAGAAGCTCCTTCGTGAAAGAGGATTGATAAGAATTCTAAAATTTTATGTAGAGGAGCTACCAAGGGGTCTAAGTTTTGGCTAGACGCCCAGTATACAAAGCGTTTCGACTTACTCGTATAGAGTTTAGTAGTGGAAGCTTTATGAGAAGCAACCAGAATGTGTTGAACTGCCGGGGGGAGTAGATCAGACCTGGCTAGGCAGGGAAACGGAGCAGCCAAGCTGCTAGTTTGAGGGACTGAAGAGAAGGGTGAGGAACTCCCGACAAATGGATCAGTAGATCTGGTACTGGGTCCAGAATCCATGGTTCCTCTATTTGATAGGCTCGAAGAAAGGGGAACCATATTTGACGAGGCCAGAATGGGGCTATGAGTATTATAGTCCTTTCCAGGTTCCTGGCTTTCTGTAGAAATCTGGGAATCAAAGGAGTAGGTGGAAATGCATATAGGAGACCCGGGGGCCAATCGTGTATCAGTGCGTCCCTGGGGACATCCCCCGGAGGGGGTAGAAGGGCAAAGTAGCTTCTGCATTTTGCATTCAACGGGGAAGCAAACAGATCGCAGCAAGGCTGGCCCCATTTGCAGAAGATCTTTTCCGCCATCTGTGGATTGAGGGACCACTCATGAGGTAACAGGATGGCTCTGCTCAACCTGTCCGCAATGACGTTGGATGACCCCGGGATGTACGTTGCTATCAGAAAGCGACCCGTGGACTCTGCCCATTGCCAAATTCTCATGGCCTCTCTGCATAACGGGTAAGACCTGGTTCCTCCTTGCTTGTTTATGTACCAGACCACAGACAAGTTGTCCGTCTGAACTGCTACTGTTCCTAGAGGTAAGAGGGCTTGGAAGTGTTGCAACATCAGGAACACCGCCCTCAGCTCCAGAACATTTATGTGTAGAGTGTACTCCATGCTGGACCATTCTCCTTGGACTGTTCTTCCCTGAAAAAGGCCCCCCCACCCTATCAGGGAAGCGTCCATGGTTATTGTGGCTGTTGGACTGGGTAGAACGAACGGATGACCCATAGTGAGGTTCTGATCACACACCCACCATGAGAGGTCCCGTCTGCAAGAGTCTGTTATCCTGATCTCATGCGCTAGGGGTAGGTGTTGGAACGACCACTGCGCGAAGAGCAGCCATTGTAGGATCCTCATGCGTAACCTTCCCATAGGGACTGCAATTAGTGCGGCTGCCATCAGTCCCAACACTTTTAACACCAGTTTGGCCGGGGCTTTCTTGCTGACCAGAAGAAGAAGAACCTGCTGTTTGAGGGTTGACACCCTTATTGGAGGGAGCTTTAGTAGTGTCGATCATGTATTTAGGTCTGCTCCGATGAAGGAAATACACTGTGAGGGCGATAAGCAAGACTTTTCGAAGTTTATGGAAATCCCTAGGTGGGAACAAAAGCTGACTGTGTAGTCTCTGGCTTGCAATAGGCGATGCTCGGTGGTGGCAGTGAAGAGCCAGTCGTCCAGATAGGGAAACACCTGGAATCCTTGTCGTCTCAAGTGAGCCGCAACTACTGCCATGCATTTGGTGAATACCCTGGGGGCTGAGGTGAGTCCAAAGGGCAGAGCTCGAAACTGAAAGTGACTGGCTCCCAGCCAGAAGCACAGGTGATCTCTGGACGGTCTGGCCATTTTGATGTGGTAGTACGCGTCTGAGATCTATAGAGAACATCCAATCATCCTTCTGTAAGAATGGAAGGATCGATTGAAGCGTGACCATCCGGAACTTTTCCTTCTTCACGAAGGTGCTGAGATGGCGGAGATCTAAGATCGGTCTCCAGTCCCCTGTCTTTTTTGGAACTAAAAAGAACCTTGAGTAAGTTCCGGATCTTCTTTGGTCCGCCGGGACTGGTTGGATGACTCTGTTTTCAAGCAGCTTTGAAATTTCTACAGTTGCTGGATTTCGCAGATGGGGTGGCACGTCTGGAAACCTTCTTTGTAGAGGTGGAGTTGATGTGAAGGGGATTTTGTACCCTCTGGTTATAATGCTTTTTACCCAAGAATCCGAAGTAATATTTAGCCAGGCCAGTGGGTATAAAAGCCAAGCGACCCCCGACTGCCTCCAGAGCAGGACAGCCGGGCCTCCCTTCAGGAGTGCTGGAAAGGCTTCCCAGGGACGGAATCCCTGTCGCCTTGGTTATGCGGACCCCCTCTGCGGCCGGGGCGGCGTCTTCCATTTCTACCCCCTCCTCTGCCTCTGGAGGGGGTATCACTCTGTGTGGTCTGGAAAGATCCCTGATTCTTACGGAACCAAATTTTCCCGCCTCGTTGCCCTTTGGGGTACAGTCTAGTAGGAGCGGAAAAACGGACCCCGACAGCAGACAGGGTCTTTCCCTCTTGCTCACACTGAGTGAGAGGCTCCTTAACCTTGGGCCCAAAAAGTGTGGCACCATCAAAAGGGGCATTGGCAAAGGAAGACTTGAAGGCTTCCACAAAGGAGCACAGCCGCATCCATGATTGTCTTCGAAGAGCAATGGCTGAAGCTGCAGCTCTACTCGATCCCTCGGCTGCATACGAGATGAGCCTCATGGATGAGTTTACTATGGAGGTGAGGGTGTTAAGTTGTGCTGTTACTTTTTCTGAAACAGCAGCATCTGTGTTACCCTGGAGGGTATCTGTCATCTCCTTGATGAGATCCCTCTGCAAACGTGTGAAATGAGTCAAATAGTTTAGCGAACACATGGAAAAAGTCGCTGAACTAAAAACGCACTTCCCATATCTGTCCATAGTCCTAGAATCCTTATTAGGAGGATGAACAGATGAGGAAGACTCAGACATCTCCTTTTTCGTGGCTGCCGCCACCACCATAGCGTCGACAGGAACTCCCTTGGTGAGATAAGATTTATCTTGGGGGGCAGTGATGAACTTGTTTGGTTTCCTAGGGACTGGTTCCAGTGTGTCAGGTGCCTCCCACGCCCTTCGAGCAATCAATTCCATTAATTCATCGAAGGGCGGAGTCACCCAGGAGGTAGAAGGTTGAGCCCCAAAAGCCTTCAGCAGCACCGACTCGTCCTCAGTGGGGGCTAGGGATTGCCAATCACCCCTCTGTTTCAAGATCTCCAGGATGTCTGCAAATGACACATCCTCCGAGGGTGATTTGGGGGACCCCTCTGCCTCATCCAAGTCGGTGTCAGACGTTAGAGATTCCTGTGGGGAATCTATGTGCCTCCTCTTGCACAACCGTTTCCTCGGGACCTCATCAGAGGGGGCTTCTGGTGAGGCCTCCAAGGAACAGGGGGAACCCTCTGGGGGTGGCTGAGGCAATGGGGCTCTACGCTTTGGATGGGTCGTGGGAGCAGAAACAGAAAGTGGCCCTTTTGGGGAAGGAGAAGATTCCCCTGATGACGTGGTTGTCTGTGCAGACAATACTTTCCTCATAAGGTCAAAAGCCCCTGAATCCCGGGCCGAGGGCTCCCCCGGTTCCTAAGAACACGGGAGCATCCCAGACCCAGGTGCCGTGGGCTCCGACCCCGAGGATGGAGCCGAGCCAGTCTGCGCCGAGGCCCCGAGAGGGAGAGTCGGCACCGACAGGTCGGTACGACTCTCGGTCCCGGAACCGAGGAGAGACCGTCGGCTCCGCGACTCCCCTATCGGTTCCGAAGGAGTCGAAGTCAATGGTGTCAATCGTGCAATGGACGGTTTCGGCACAGAGGGCTCCACTATCATCAGGTCATCCTCTCCCGGCTCCGATATCTGGATGGGTCTCGAAGGAGGACCCGTTGGAGATATGGGGAGGCCTTCTAGTTTCGACACCAACTGGGAGGAAACTGCAATTAACTTGGAAAGGGCCGTGTTTTCCATGAGTTTCTGCACGACACGATCCACATCTGTCTCAGATAAAGGTCTGGAAGAATGGGTCGAAGGAGCCGAAGATGGCACCAACCGAAGAATGGACGGTGGTGGCAGCTCCGACACCGGTTCCAAGATCTGGGGCTCAGGGAAAGATAAACGTTCGACGCTCGGCCCCGAGGTCTGTGGAACCGGCGAACGAACCCTAGAATCTGAACTCGGAGCCGATGACATGGGCTCCGACATCTTCGACTCCTTCGAGGATTTAGAAGCCTGATCCAACTTGTCCAAAGCCTCTTGAAAGGCAGGCTTCAGTAACCCTCTGTCTATGAGCTTCCTGCGTCTATCTGTCATGACCCTCCCGCTAAAGGAATGGCAAATAGAGCAATCCTCTTGAAGATGGAGAGGGCCAAGACAGTAGACGCAGGAAGCATGACTGTCAGTAATGGACATTTTCTGCCCACACTGACATCTTTTAAAGCCAGATTTAGCTTTCTCCGATATGCTAATATAACAAACACTTCACTAGGCTGAGTAGAAAAAAACTGCTAAAGACTACTAATCCTATAAATGTATATATAAGTCTAGAAAGGGCTATATAATATAAGACACTCACAAACCACACCCAAAGAAAAAAAGGGGTTAGGCCACAAAAGGGTGCCTGAAGAATAAAGGGGCTAAATATATATATAACACACACACACAGCACTTCTATAAACTATTTTTGAAATATAAAGCTATTTCAACGAAAAAATAAGTAGCTTATCTGTAAATAGAAACCAATTATCTATTTTCTATCTGGTCCGAGCTCTCCTCGATCCGATCTGTTGCAGCGGCAAACTAGATCTGGATAATGGCAGGGAGGATTGTGGGATATGGGCTGGTCTCGAGCTTCTCTGAGATTCAGAGCTTTGCAATTCGGCCGACTCATAGCCGAGGATCGGCTCCGAACCCGTGTGTAAGAACAAACGGCGAGATTGAACACTCTCACATCAGTTTTTTTTAATTCACAGTAGAGACAGAATGCAAAGACAGAAAGACTTGAAATAAGCCCTTAGCAAATCCCAGCTAAACTCCACAAGGAACAAGCAAGCCAGGAACAGCAACCCAGAAGAGCCAACCTCTCAATGGAAACAGCCACCAAAGAATACTTCCAGACAGCGAACTCCACAAGCAGATTTATTACATATCAATGGTAACAAAGATTAAATCAGACCTAAAAAGATCATTGGTTATACCCCGTAGAAATTGCCATGAATCCTTGAGTAGCTGATCTTGTTTCCCCCATAGCTGTTTTAATTTCCAATCCAAAAATTTGGAAAGGTTATGGGTTTTGGAGCCCTGAGCTGCAACAATAGGTCTAAAAGGGGGGTCATGGATGTTTTTATGTATTTTAGGCACACCAAAAACAGTGGGTATTCTGGGGTGGGGGTTATCCAAAAATGTAAAAAGGTCAAATTCAATTACATCCTGATCCAAAAGGTCTTTAAGTGCCAAATCAATTTGTTTATATGAGAGATGCACTTCATTGAGTGAAACAGTAGTATATTTCTTAGTGTCCTGCAAGATATTATACATCTTAGCCTCATACAAGATGAAGTCCATAACAACGGTGCCTCCACCCTTATCAGGTTCCATAACTCTTAACAATGGGTTGTTACTTAATTCAGTTAAGAGATCATCTTCAGCCTGGTTAAGGTTAGAAACTAACGGTGTTCTCCTCTTACTACCACAAATCTGTTGTTCGATCTTATTTTCCAAATTTTTTAATTGCAAGTGTAATGGTGGGTTATATGTGCTGGATTTCTTAGGCATCAAACCCTGCCCCATATTAGTAGACCCGAACAAGTTCTGTAAATTCAATTTACGTATAAAAAGTTTCACATCAAGAATGGTGTTAACCAAGTTCCTGCCCCTACTAGGAACAAATTTGAAACCCTTGGTAAACAAGGAAAACCATACTTCATTAATAACAGCACTACTATAGTTATATATATGATAACCATTCAAAGTGTGCAAAGTATGATCACCAATTCTTGTAACCTCAATAGAACCAACATTTACCAATCCCGCTGGTGATTCCTCCTCCACCCTCTGGTTTGTACCCCTCCCGTCTGACGGGGGGATCGATGCCCCAAAAAATGGTCATTCAACTGTTGATTGTGTGGTTACCCCAGCTAAAACTTCTTGCTTGTCCAGGGTAATAAAGGTGAAAAAAAATGCATAACTTTATCGTTCCTTTTTATGAGACCTCTCAGAAAAAGACAGCCAGATCCTTTCTCTGAGAAGCAACTCCTCAGAGTGGCTTCATGTAAGAACACTGTCCACTCTCTCTCTGCAGAAGCCAAGAGTGGGTTTCCCTTGTCCGCACTCACTGGACAGCAAAACAGCCATACAGAACATGTTTTTCTCTTAATCCTTAATGGCTTCCTAAGCAGCAACACTACAGAGACCAAGAGAAATCAATGAGCAGTCTGAGGTACCAGAAATGGTCAGAGTAGAGTCACTTATTGGTGGCCGAGGTGAAGTGGAAGCTGGCTTCAAGACTAAAGCCTCACATACAAGTTTTCTTTTTTGTGAATTGGTGAAAACTGAAGAACCAGGAGCCTGATCTATGTCCATACTGAAAAAAGGTGTCTGACAAGTGGGCAGGAAAACCAAGATAATTCAGTATTACCTCCTGAATGAAATGTTTAATTGCAAGGTAAAATTTTTAGTGATAACCACCAAAAACTCTAGCCCTAGCCCCACACTGTAAACTTTGATAGCAAAATTATAATTTATTTAACACAAAATAGTAAAAGTACATTTTTACAGAAAAATTAACTTTTCCTCATACAAATTCGTAAAGAAAGGTATTCCAGAACTGAATACTTATCTACCTGGCCATGAAGAAGCCGTAACTGTCCACTGATTGCTCAAAGCTCAGAGGAAAGACTGCACTTTGATGACAAATTCTGAAGGTTTGGCATCCTAAGTACTGACTTTATACTACTCCCCTCAAAATGTTCAGCAATTAGTGTGTATAGAAGGTGCCCTTAAGTTTCAAAAGCTATCCAGTTATGTCCTAGGCAGGATAACAGCCACATAGCTTAGGCTACTGGAATAGTGTTAACGCTGTGAATAATATATTTCTTGTGTGCTGCTCCTTTCAAGATATTTTTGGATAACTTAAATGAAAAATATCAGGAGTTTATTTGGCAAGTCTGATGTAATACATGCAAGCCCCAAAACAGTGGCCTTCAATTGAGAAAATGTTCCCTTTTATTGACAAACTACAGCCACTGCCTTTCACATTTTATTGAGAACCTTTAATGGCCTGTTGAGTTTTGCAGCTTTCTAATCATGGTGTTATATTACATTTATGTAAGCAGTGCAGTGCTCTTCTCTCTGTACTTGTTTTACTGATCCAGATTTCAGAAATATGGCCACTGTTCCCACACCTCAAATGCTTATCACAGCATAATTTTTCTTGTTCCACTCTCAAACAAGGGGTAAAGGCCTTCTGTCTGAATAAATCAATATCACAGTGAGTAATGTCTGTGCCACCCCTATTCATCATGCCACACACCTGGACTGGAACTGTTTTGTACGTTTCACATTTAGAGGTTATCATGCTACTCTGATGGACTCAAGTTATTTTGCACATTTCCAGTGTTGCTCACATTCAGTACTTATGTACATATGCCTGGTTTAGTTGCACTTTGTCAGCTGTGTTTACACATTCTAACACTAGACCCAGTTTTGTTACATATATTTTACCTATAAAGTTCTCAGTGTTTCTTGCTGAAAGACCTTAGTCCTCAAAACTCCTGACATCTATTCAAGTTTCTGATTGGTGAAATAACCCTTCAGCCGAGCCTAGCACTAGCTACCCCCTGAATGGCTACTCAACTTGCTCTGCTTTCCTGGTTAGCTACAACAGTTTTCTACTGAACAATCTGTAGCAACAGCCTATCTTTAAATGGTTAATTCTTACAAAATGAGCTTTCAAATTTAGAATTAGTAGACTCAACTTCTTTTTCCTTATTGGTTTATATGAAATGTTTTGAATTACTTCAATTGCAGTGCAAATGGCAAAATGATAAAACAAACCTTAAGACATGATGTTTGAAAAAATGTCAGAATATCTGCAACGGATAAACTACTCGCCACCAATCTGAATAATTTTAATAAAGGCAGCAGATATGCGGGGAGAACCCATTTTAGTTTGAGTTTTTGGTTCTCATATTTACTTTCTTTCTGGGCACCAGTTATACCACAGATTACTTTGTATAAAAAACTAGTCAAACTCATTCAATCACCTCCAAATCCTTCAGTTTACTTAATTAACCAAAATCTGGGTCGAAAGACAGTGGGAGGTTGTCCCAGCACTCAAAAAAGGTAAACAGAAATTTTAAAAACACCAGTTACTTTAAACAGTTGGGAAACAAAATCTCAGTTGGATTCAGAGCTGAAGACAGGGCACAGCAGATGGGGCCTGTTACCCTAGGCACTAGGTTGCACAGGGGTACCAATATAGGAAAAATGCCTTTTGTCCATTTATTTAACCTTTGTAAATTTCACTGCAAAGGGTTTGTGTGCTTCTCCCCCTCTACCCTGAGTGTTCATGAGTCTTCTCTGCCCAATTTGGGTTTTTGTGATCGTCCCCTACCTCCCTTTGGCATTACTGAGCCTTCCCCCAAAGGAATGAAGCCCTAAAATAAGAAGTTGTTGATGGTTGATGGCCTGATGCAGAAACTGGAGTCTCTAAGTGATAACTTGGAGGAGTATGCTGTCGCAAATTAAGTGCACCTTGAGCCCGAGGGAGGGGGTGGGTTAGACCATGGGCCTCCATCCCTTACACCTTTTTAGAGGGGAGGACCATGCATATATGCACATGTTCTTCTGGATTCATCTTCCTGACTTTTAAGCATTAAAACTGATGTCATTATAATCTATCAGTTATCATATATACAAGTTGCAGCCACCTGACTGTTTATGATTCAGATGTCCGACTGGGATAAAAATGGCCACAGTTAAGTATTTCACCCTGGTTTACACAAATGCATGCTAGCCCTGCCAAGCCAAACTAATGAATTTTTAACTTTATCATGACAGCAGGATAAGCCATTCTCAATCACAGACAGCCCCCCATACTCAGCAATCATAGCACTATTCTTTATGGTGTACAACTTAAATATCCGAATGCTTCTTCTCACATTTAGTGGTTGTAATCCTCAATGTTCTGATAAGAAAAAAAATTGCCAAGCACAGACTGAAAATATGAGTTAGTCAGGGAAATTATGCAAAACCAGGAACAGTTTCAACTTGGTTTCACACAAAACACCTAAACAGTAAAAATCCCAGCTTATTTTTATACAAATGCACACTAGTCTTCTAAAGCCAGACTATAAGAGGGGTAAGCAACAAAAGGCTAAGTTGCAGACCAAAAATACTTGGCAAAGACTAGGATATTTAGTGAAAATCAGAGAGAGTTTCAAAAGATTGTCCAGAGAGAAAATATTGCAGTCACACAAACGCACACTAGAACTTAATGCCAGAATTTAAACTAAGCAAATGAAGAGGAAACATTGCTTTCATCCACAGCACAGCTAGTCCTGCTTAAAAAAACAAAAGACAATAAATACCCCAATTTATTTTATGTAACTGCACATTACCCCTTAATGCCAAACTCAAAAATAAGCAAATGAGAAAAAGCTACTTTTACCCACATCACAGCAAGCCCTCCTTCTCATATGGTTGCCTGCCAGCATATTTAAAAAAAGGAGTAAAGATTCCAGTTTAATTCACAGAACTGCACATTAGCTCTTAATGCCAGACTTTAAACTCAGCAAATGAAGAAGAGAGAGCTGCTTTCACCCAGAGCACACAGGATAAATATTCAACTTTATTTCCCACACATGCACACTAGCCCTCAATACCAGACTTTAAAATGAACAAATAAAAAGGACAAGTTACATTCTTCCATACCATGGCACAACTACCTTTCCATATTTGGCTGCTTTTCAGCAGTTTAAAAAATAATAAATATTTACATTTATTTTACACATTATTGAAAATAATTTCAATTTATTTACAGTGGCAGTGACTGGGTGGGGATGCATGCTGTTGAAGAAATGAGGTGGGATACTTGGTGCAGATGCCACGTCCTCCTACAGGGGTGTTTTCCTTATGGCCTTTATATATGAGTCACTACAGTTTTAGGATCAGGCCCATTCATGCAGCTGTATAACAAATGCACATTCTGCTATCTGTACTTTGTCTCCTAGTTTTTTTTGTTATGCCCTACCCACCAGTCCCCCCCATGCAGAAATATAGTTACACTCAACGGTGGGTGTGCGGCATTTCATCCCACCTCCATAGTAGCACAGCTATGCTCAACACCCTTTACTTCTCCAGAGCCCCCGCCCCTAAAAACGATGTTACTAGCCTCCAGCAGAGATCACTACGGGAATAGCCATGTCACCACCCACCTCTGGGATGGACATAGCCATCCCCCCAGCCATTCTGTCAAGTTACCTGAGATGATAATCGAACTCTGGTTGACTGGGCTGTAGACAAAGATTTATCCCTCTATTCCACTGGATCAGCTACATTTTGCAAAGATGTATTTACTCAATTAATGTGCAACAAAAACAGCTATATTTACTATCCTGTTAGCAAATATAACAAATGAAAAGGTAAATGATAAATACCACAGATTTCCATCCAGAGACTTACAATGCTTCCTAAGTTGCGATTAAGTTGAGTAAAAACAATAGTTTTAGCTGAAGTAATAGCTATATACAAAGGGTTGAATGAGACCTTGCAACAGTCATACCACCCCTTAATGCCAGTCTTCCAGTCTTTTAAACTGAGCAGATGAAGATGGTGTATTTCTTTCACCCACAGAGCAGCAACCCCCCCCCCCCCAAAAAAAAAAAAAAAAAAAAAATCTGTCTGACTGCCAGCAGGCTTAAAAACAATCTTACCTCCAGTTAGCAAAACCTGATGATGTGCTTCAAATCACACACACCCACAAGCTGCATACATCTAGACACAATTTTAAGATGTGCAGGTTTTCTGTTCACTACTATCCCAAAGAATCATGGGAAGGCAACAAAAAGAAAGCTGCAGCACCTTGGATAGGGTTGGTGTGGCTTTGGGCATTTACTTATTCATTCTTAAAAGTGAAGAAACATTTAACACTGAATAACCTCACCAAAACTCTGAAAAATGAAATTTTGAATGCAGCACTCAGACAACTCCTTTAGCTATGCATCCAATCATTCTGCTGGCCCTGACAATTCTTTGTCACTTTGATCCTACTGATTCATCTCAGATGCAAAACAGATATCCAGGTCCTCTACCATCTTCCTGTCCAAGACTAACTAAAATGTACAACTTTTTACACACTTACACTGTAACAAGGATGGTATTTCTGTACCAGACTAGTACTTATCTTTCCATTTCATCATCCTCAACAGACCATTTTTCAAACTCTCAACTCTGTTTTCCTCCACAGTTGATTCAATCACAATATCAGTCATAAATAATCTGATTACATTCTCAGCTTACTTTAATTTCTTAAATGAGTAAGCCCACTGGTCCATAATCATTTCTTTTCAGCAACATACCCAAGCCTCAAGGATAGATGAAACATATATGGGTTTTTCTGAGTACCAAATCAGCCAGCATGTTTTGAGATGGAACAGGTACTAGTCAGAAAGAAAAAAATATTCATTCTTTATATCTACTCCTAGTCACTCCCATCACAATATAAAGCTGCCAAACACCTTGGCTCTCTGTCACCTCAGCTGTTTAACAGCACTCCATTTATACTATGCCCACTGTGTTAAACAGCTGAGGTGTGGAAGGTGTAAAGACAAACATATTGATAAACTGTGTGCAAATCTGAAAATGAATTCTCATACACAACAGATTACAGATATATTTTCAAAATCTTAAGCAAAACAATTTGGATCCACAAAGGGGGGGTGATAAAGTGTCCTTTTATCCAGGTAACCACAGAAATTGGAATCAGATTATATTATATTGAAAAAGAACTGTGCAAACTGGATCCAAACAAAGAACAGGCGGGAGAATGAATTAGTAATAATGACTGGAGAACACTTCAGCAAGAACTTAAGAGTACCATTACATCTATTATTTACTAGGTCATATAAATATGGGGAGATTCCTCAAGATTGGAGACATGAACTTATTAAACCTGTCTTTCAGGGAAAGGGGATGTAGGACAAACCCAGAGCAGAACAGATCAGGATCTATTATGAACTACAGCAAATAAACTAAAAATATCAGTGCAGATAGAAAAACTTAGCAGATATGCAGATAACTATGAAGGAAAAGTACAAAATAAGTGATTTACTGATGACCAAAAATGTTTTCTAGGGAATTGGGAAATGAGGAAAAAAGAATTGAACCACCACCAAAAAAGAAGTGGGCAGACTTTGGAGAATTATCTACCTGTGCAACCTGTACCTGTGGAACATAACAAAAATGCTAAATGGAAAGAAGTAAAAGAAATAATAAGTTCAAATGTACAGGACATGAAATAGGATGAAGTAAAGACCAGAGAGATTGAAACAAAGTTAAGAAAAGCTCCTAACTGGAAAACCTCAGGCCCAGATGTAGTACCTAACTTCTGTCTAAAACTATTAACATCTTTACATGAAGATTTAGCCATGAGAAAGAGCTACTTATATGTACACCCTGACCAAACATCATCCTGGTTAACAATAGGAAAAATACTCCTATTTAAGAGCAAACCTGCAAGCTATCCTAAAAACTATAGACCGATAACTTGCCTTCCGACGACATATAAACTATACAGTGGAATTGATGCTGAAAGAGTTTACAGCCATTTAGAAGAAAACTCAATCATGGTAACAGGACAAAAGGATAATAAAAGAAAGTCATATGGAACAAAATATAATGTGTTGTTAAAGTCATAATGGAGAACTGCAAAAAGGGGTTGAATCTAAATATGGCACGAACAGACTACAAAAAACGCATTCGACAGTACCTTACATTCATAGATAAAAGAGTGCTTATAAATGTATAAGATGCACACTGCACTGATTGATCACATTACAGCGACCATGAAACAGTGCCAAACCACTTTGCAGTTAAGCCGTGATAAAGGACAGATTATTCCAGGGTAAAAATTCAAAGAGGGGTATTCAAGGGTGGCACCCTCTCTCACCACTGCTATTTTGTCTTGCCCATAACCCATTAAGTTGTCTATTTAACAGATTAGGTCATAGCTACAATTTGGCTCCCAGAAAACAACAAAGTATAAAGACTTCTAATCTTCGTTTTGTAGATGATTTAAAACTGAACAGTTCATCTGATGAGGAACTGAAAGCATAACTGCAAGTGATCAAATGCTAAAATAATGCCATCTGGTCTTGATAAATGTGCAAAAGCAAACTTTAAAGTAGAAAAGCTGCAGCACCAAGAAAACATTAGTTTGGGAAAGGAATGTGACATAAAAGAATGTGAGTAAGGGGGAGTAAATAAATATTTGGGAATTGATGAAGGATCAACAATAAAACATGAATAAATGTGAATAAAACTTGGTAAGGAATATTTTAGAATACTTCAATTAATACTGAAATCAGCATTGACATCTAGGAACCAAGTTCAAGCTATAAACCAATTTGCACTTCCTGCCTAACTTACAGTTTTGGAGTGACTGGCTGGCCTCAAAAGGTGCTGGACAGGTTGGACAGGAAAACAAGGAAGGAAGGATGCATCATGCTCACCAAATGATTTATAAAAATCAGTGCATACCAAAATTGTATATTTCCTATTCTGAAGAAGGTATGGGCCTCCTCGAAATTGATTATATGTACAGATCTGCAATCATGGGACTGCATATCTGCTGATCTCTCAAGACCCAAACATAGTGAAAGTTTTGAAACATGAGGAGAATAAGTCTAAGATGACTTCCCTGCTTAGTTTATCAGAAGCATATTGGTCAAGTGAGAATGGAAATCAAACCAGAAGCAGATAAAAATCAGGCAGCAACTGAATGTGCCAAAAAATAAAAAGAAAGAATATAAGGTGAAGGATCAGATGAGAAGGCAAGAAATGTGGAAAATGCATAAATATAGTTGCAAGTATAGAAAACTTGTGGAAAAACCTCATGCTGATCAGGATCAAATGCAGGAATGGTTAAGGAGAGGTGAATTTAAACCAAAAGATGAAAGGTTAATATTGGCGACCCAAGACAGTGGACCAAGTACACATTGGTTTACAAAGTCCATTGAACATCTGGAAGAAACAGACAAATGTAGGTTTTGTAAAATAGAATTCCACATCATGTTGCTGGCTGTGATATACTGACGGCAGAAGAACTGTATACTGAAAGACACAATAACGTGGCAACACTGTAGCTCTGGGGATTAGGCAAATATTATAGATATTGAAGCAGCTGAAAAATACAGGAAACATGAGCCACAATATCACAAGGGATCATCCGTTACCAACACTTCAAAACCAGATGCGAGAAAACTAGATATAATAGCCAATAAAAGAATACAAAAATAGCACTGATCATTGAAATTGCAACACCTAGTGATTGCAGTGTCTTGCATACAGACAGACATTTATAAAACACCAGAATTTGCAAGCAGAAACATAGGCATTGTGGAAGAAAGATGCCCAGATAATTCCAGTAATAGTAGGAGCAACGGCTATTATAAAAAATAAGAATTTACAATCATACTTATACACGTTACCACATAACTGTACGAATTGCAGGGGTCATTACTGGGCATACTGCAGGTGCTGCGAACAGCACGTCTGGCTAACATCAAAGACTGAAACACTAATTTCATGGACTTTAATCATACTTTGACTTACGAATAGGATCCATTCCCATCATGGTATTAGAAACCCAAAAGAAAAAAAAAAGATTCTATAGGAATGAAAAGTGTACTACTACTACTACTAATATAATAATAATAGTCTGACCCAGCCCTGCTAGAAATGTTACACCTAAAAAAATCACAATCCCTCCACACCACATGCTCCAGGGACCTCAACCTCATTACCACAATCAATAGAACATGCTGGAGGGACAGGTTTATAACCCAGAGACTGCCCATGCTATGGAATAGACTTCAAACACATGTCAAGCAGAGCACCTCACTGGCCCTTTTCAAGAGAAATCTTGATGAGTGGATGGGAAACAAAGTTCTCCCAGGGGATCACTCCAGTGCTCTGCTTGATAGAAGCTCCAGGAACTAACAGCAGCATGATGCCAGGGCACTTCTATGGGCTAGACTTGTAAAGGCTCAAGGACCGTTGGCCTACTACACACCTATGAACCAATTATCTAGGGAAGCAACTGATGCATGGAAAAGGCTACCAAATTATAATAAAGCAAGTGTTAGTTTAGATATTTTTAAAAGCAGCCTGGACAATTATTACGGGAACAAATGTTTTGGTATATTAGCAGGCTAGAAGGGCATTAATGCCCATGCTTGAAATATTTGTTTGTACTGCATAAAAAGTGATCTACTTCAAGTCATGACAATGTCCTCCAGTCCATACCCCTTCACATCCCTTACACTTCTTAAATAAAAGAGCCACTGTTTAAGTTGACTAAAGAGACACCTTGCTTTAAAGGAAGTTACAGGGAGACAACTCAATCTTCCTCTTTTAACTCCTAGTTCTTAAATCTTGCCCATCACTATATGCTACTCCACATCCTTCAATTATGAAAATCAGAAATGCACTAACCGGGCCAGGTACTGCTTGATCCTTGACAACACAATATTAAATATGAAGAAATAAGTACAAAGACATGATGGGAGAAAATGATAAGGGTGATAGTGACTAGTATGGAGTAATGCTGATGCTTTTATGAAAGAAAAATGAATACGTTTTATTACTTGACATTTTTGTAGCAGAGGATTATGAAGTTTTAAAAGAATGTGAAAGTGAATTGGTAACATTTGCTTTTGTAAATATGTACACTAAATAAAGTTATGGGGGCAGTGGGATGGGGTTTAAAAAAAACAGTGCATTACTCATCTTTCCTAGTTTTTCATACAATAAAAATGATGTTGAGAGAGCAACACAGTTTAATACACAAGAAAGAAATATGAAAACTTGTAAGAAATGTAAGGCAAAATAAAGAAGCAAAGGAATTATTATATTAGCCTTTTAAAAGAATAAAATTGTGGAAAAACGAAGGAGGAGAAAAGGCAACAATATTACCTTACAATGTCTAGTGTGTTTTACATTACAAGGCTGGAAAGATTTCAAAGACAAGAAAAGAAGGCAGAATGCAGACATCAGAGAATTCCCCAATGGATGGACTTTTTTTTGGAGAGGATGACATAAGAAAGAATTCAATTTAAGTGAAGTATAGAAAAAAAAGGGAAGTACAGTTCTGTAAGTCCTACTGATCTGTAACAGATAGGGTTGCCACCTTTTCAAATACGCAAAGTGGGACATTTGTGGTACAAATGTCAAATTTTGCAGAGCGAAACATACCCACGGCTAGTACAAAGGACAGAAATTCAGTTTTTCCCTAAATAAAAGCTTATACTTGTAGCATTTTAGTTGCTTATTCTGTTTCTTATAATATTTAGGTGTTTCAGATACAGAATAACTGTTTTATGCAACTATTACATAAAACATAGCAAATAATTTTGTCCTAAAATCTCAGGACATTTGCCATTTTTACAATTTTTTTGCAGTACACAAACTGCCCAAAGAGGGACTGTCCCTCACAAAGTGGGACGGGTGGTAACCCTAGCAACAGCAAGTGTTGGCAGAACATACTGCCTTACTGCTGTATGGGTAGTACAGCCCTGCTACCCTACCGTCTGGATGTCTACCAAAGCTCAGAGTTCCCCCCCACCACCTGTGTGTGAGTGAAAAGGACCAATCAACTGCCAGGACCATGAGTGCCCCTCAAAGCCACAAACATAACCCTTCCAGTTTTCTACAGTCCAACAGGAAGGGCAGGTGAATATTCAACTTTTGTGAAAACCTACTGTTCCAAACCAAAAGCCACACACACACACAAAACAAAAAAAGACTGCCGAAAAAAACTCAGTGGCAACTCCAAAAACAAACTACATACATCCAACAAAAGGGGAATGGTGTGAGGGTAATGCCAGTAAGGCACTTTGTTCTACAAGAATCTACTATTACAGATATTTACGGCCTACGCAACTGTACTATGTTCAACAAACACTGCCTTACTGGTATATGGGTAGATTCCTAAAGATTGCCCAACCTGGAAGGAGGTAAGGTGGATAAGGGTCCAGGAGCCCCTGGAGGACAGTCCTTGTAAAGCCAGCTCTAGATATAGAATAGGCATCAAGTTTTTAGTGTTTCATAAAGGTAGGGGGCAGAGGACTAAGTTGCTGCCTCTACAATACTTCTAGACTTCACTCCTTTCCAACATGCCACAGAAGAGGAAAAGGCCCTGGTGGAATATGTCTTTACCTTGCATAGACTCAGAGTGGTGGGTGTAACAAAAAACAATACCAAAAGACAACTAACGTGCAATGGTTTGCTTAGAGACAAGGCTACCCTTTCTTTGACCCTGTGAAGGAAATAAGCCTTTTGGCATTCCTAAAAGTTTTTTTTTCTGTCAAGGTAGTACATGAGCAGCCAATACAGATACAAAAAAGAAGTTATGTCTTACCATAACGTTCCATCTGTATTGTTGATCCTCGTTCAGTCATTACGCATGGGTATCGGTTCCGACCTCGGAACCGAGCGGGCCTTTTTCCAAGCTCACGTCAGCTTCAAACTCTCGAGCTAAACTCTTACCCATCATCCCCCTCTCCCTGTTACCTCAGATTGAGTTTGCAAGTCAAAAGAAGGTAGAGGCTACCTCTGGGCAAATAACCTAAGAGAACCGGATGGTGAGATCCACTAGAAGCCACAGGAGGGAAAGGAGGGAGGGTCATAATGACTGAACGAGGATCAACAATACAGATGGAACGTTAAGGTAAGACATAACTTCTTTATCTGATATTGTTAATCCTCGTTCATTCCTTACACATGGGACAGAGTCCCCAGCTACCTCTATTCCTGGGAGGCTCTCATGGAAGGACATTCCTGAGCACCACAGAACCGAAAGATGTTCTTCCCCTGGAGGCCAAATCCAATTTGTAATGACTGATGAAGGTATGAGGAGTAGCCCAAGTTGCAGCTGCACAGATGTCATGTAAAGAAGCTCTGGCATGGAAGGCAGCAGAAGTTGCCACTGACCTTGTTGAATGAGCTTTCACAGTAGTAGGCAACAAGATATTACATTGTGTATAAATGAAGGTCACACAGTCCTTCAACCAATCTAGCTAATGTGACCTTAGCAACAGCAACAGCAGATCCTAATGTAGGTCCAGAAAAGGCCAAAAATAACTGGTCAGATTTAAGAAAGGACCTAGTCCTGTTTAAGTAAAAATGGATTTGCCTGTGGATATCTAGGGTATGTACGCAATACTCTCCTCTGTTTGAATGATTGGGAAAGAAAACTAGCAATTTAATGATTTGATTAATGGACATTTCAGAGATCACTTTTGGCAGAAATGATGGATTAGTTCTCAGAGACACTCTATCTCTATGAAAAATCAAGTATGGACTCTTGATACATAAAGCCTGAAGCTCAGAAATACATCTGGCAGAAGTAATGGCGACCAAAAACAAGGTTTTCCATGACAGATGCTTGAGGTAGCAAGAAGAAGCTGGTTCGAAGGGTGGCATTGTCAGAGGTTGTAGAACTAATGATAAATCCCATGGTTGAATAGGTTCTCTAAAAGGTGGCTTCAAATGATTCACACCTTTTACGAAGGTCTTGCACAACTTGTGAGACATGAGAGAGGAATCTTGGACACCCTCGTGGAAATTAGAAATTGCAGCCAAATTAACTCTAATGGTAGAGGCCAATAGACCCGATTGGAAAAGGTTGGCCAGATAGTCCAGTATTATCAACACTGATGCTGAGACGGGATCTACTTGCTTATCTTTAAGCCAACAGGTAAATCTTTTCCACTTGCTCAGATAACTAATTCTAGTAGAAGACTTATGAGATGCAATGAGAATGTCACATACTGTTAAAGAAAGATCATTCTGCCTGGTAGCAAGTTATCCAAGCTGTGAGCTTCAGGCTGTTCAAGTTGGGATGAATCAGGTTCTGTGGATGTGAGATCAACTCCTGGGTTGGATGGAGAATCCATGGTCGATCTAGTAGGTGAGGCCAAAGGAAGGGGAACCAAATCTGTCGAAGCCAATATGGTGCTATGAGGATCACCTTGCTCTTCACCCGACGGGCTTTCTTCAGAAACTGGGGAACGAGGGGAAAGGGTGAGAATGTGTAAAGATGACCAGAGGGCCAATCGTGGACTAGAGCGTCCCTGGGTGACTGTCCTGGAGGGGGAATCAAGGCGAAGTAGTTGTTGCATTTGTAGTTGGTCGGGGATGAAAAGAGGTCGCAGCAAGGACGGCCCCAGTGGTGGAAGATCTATGCCACTATCAAGGGATTCAGGGACCACTCATGAGGTTGAAGAATGCACCTGCTGAGTCTGTCTGCTATCGCGTTGGAACTCCTGGGAATGTGCATTGCTTGAAGAAAACGGTTGGTAGCCATCGCCCACTGCCATATCCTCATGGCCTCTCGACAAAGGGGGTAAGATTTGGTTCCACCTTGCTTGTTGATGTACCAGACCACTGCCATGTTGTCTGATTGAATCTCAATTGTCCCAGACGGCAGCAGGGGATGGAATGCTTGCAACGCCAGAAGCACCGCCCTCAGCTCTAGAAAATTTATATGCAGATGGGCCTCCAGTTCGGACCAAGTGCCTTGAACTGTCCGTCACTGACATAGCCCCCCCAACCCCATCAGGGAGGCGTCCGTGGTCACTGTGGCCTTGGGTTGCTGGGTGGAGAAGGGGCGAGACCACTGTGACAGATTGTGTGTCATCCACCAATTTAAATCCTGTTTGCACCTGTGGGTTACTCAAATCATGGCTGAAAGGGGATGCTGAAAGGGATACCATTGGGTGAGCAGTAGCCATTGTAGAAGCCTCATGTGAAACTTGGCCAGGGGGACAATGGGGATGGAGGCTGCCATGGAACCCAACAGCTGTAGAACTGAGTGAGCCGTGGATTTCTCTCTTGAAAGGATTGGAATCAGTTGTTGCTTTATCCTTAAAAGTCTGTGCTCTGCAATGGCAGCTCTGCAGTTCTTTGTGTCGAAGATAACCCCTATGAATTCTGTCGACTGAGATGGGGTGAGATTGGATTTTTGCCAGTTTATGGTTATGCCTAGCCTTTGTGCAGCAAGGAGAGAGTATGCCAGGGCTTCTTCCAGTAGATGTCTGGTGGGGGCGGAAATGAGACAGTCGTCTAGGTATGGAAACACCTGGAATCCTTGAAGTCGCAAGTGAGTTGTGACGACTGCCATGCACTTTGTGAACACTCTGGGGGCTGTAGAGAGTCTGAAGGGCAGTACTCAGAACTGTTAGTGACTGGCTCCCGCAGGGAAGCGCAGAAATCTTCTTGATGGCCTGTCCACTTTTATGTGGTAGTACGCATCTTGAAGATCTATCGAGCACATCCAATCATCTTTTTCCAAAAGCGGGAGGATAGACTGTATTGTGACTATCCAGAATTTTTGTACACTCACAAACTTGTTCAATACATTGAGATCCAAAATTTGTCTCCAGTCCCCGGTTTTCTTTGGCACCAAAAATAGTCTTGAGTAGAATCCGGATCCTATCTGGTCTGGAGGGACTATTTGGACGACTCTCTTTCTTAGCAGCTTTTCTATCTCTAGTGCTGCTTCTTCCCTCCGACGGGGTGGAATGTCAGGAAGTTTTTTTGAAGGGACAAGACAAATATCGAAGGGGATATGATAACCTCTGGTTATAATCCTTTGTACCCAAGAATCGGTGGTGATGGTTAGCCAGGCAGAAGGGTACAAGGAAAAACAACCCCAACCACCTCCAGAGGAAAGGAGTTGGGCCGCCCTTCAGGAGCGCTGGTAGGGTTGGGCCAGGGAAAGAGTCCCTGGAACCCTGGTTACGCAGACCACCTCTGCCCCGAAAGGAGCTTCTTCCCTGTGAGTTTCCCCCTCTGCCTCTAGGGGAGAACTCGGCCTGTGTGTCACGGAAAGGACCCTGAGACTTCTTGAACCATATCTTCCCACTCTTTTGGTTTGGGAGAAAGCATGTTGAGGAGAACAACAACAGACATCTAACAGCAGAAAGGGTCTTACCGGCATGTTCACATCTGGCCAGTGTGCTTTTAACTTTGGGTCCAAACAACGAAGATGCCTCAATGGGAGCATTAAGAAAGGAAGCCTTAAAGGGTTCCGTGAAATTGCACAAGCGCATCCAGGCTGAACCGCTACTCTAGCTGCTCCTTCGGATGCGTGAGATATCAGTCGCATAGAGGAGTTAGATATTGACTCAATGGTGGCCAGCTGAGAGGCCACTTTGTCACGGACCTCATCAGACATGGCACCAGCCAAGGTTTCAGAGAGCTCAGAAATCAGATCCCTTTGAAGCCTGGTAAAGTGTGCCATATAATTCAGTGACCTGATAGTAAAGGTCGCTGAGGCAAAGGTGCACTTCCTTATCGAGTCCAGGGCCTGGGACTCTTTGTTAGGCAGATGGACAGTCTGGCTTTCTTCTTCTGCCAGATCCTTTTTTGTTGCGGCCGCCACCACCAAAGCATCCACAGGAAGACCTTTTGACCAATGGGGATCCATTGCAGGAGGGGACAAAATCTTATCTGGCCTCCGGGGAATAGCTTTGACAGTGTCAGGAACCTTCCAAGCACACTGCACGATAAGCCGGACAAGTTCATTGGCAGGTGGAGTACCCCAGGAGGGAGGGGGTTGGGCACGAAGGGCCTGCAGGAACACAGAATCCTCAGAGGTCGGATTAGAGGACTGCCAGTCACCTCGCTGTTTCAGGATTTCGAGGATATCACCAAAGGATACCTCCTCAGAGGGTGACCGAGGGGATCCTTCCCCCTCATCAATATCTGTGTGTTCAGTGAGGGACTCCTCTGTGGAGTCCATGTGCTTCCTCTTACACGAAGTTTTCCGGTGGACTTCCTCAGCGGTAGAAGCTGGGGTAGACAGCGGAAAAGGGGTTTCCTATGGGAATATGTCCTGAGGCCCTTGCACCCGGTGTCTGTTCAATGTGCAACTTGTGAAACCAGTGCACCAGAGGAAGGCAGAGGGATAGACAGTGCAGTATCGGCAGCAGCAGCGAAAGCCTTCTCCATCAGTTGGAAGGCTGGTCCACCTGAAGAGGAGTGAATGTCCAGGACAGGGGTCATCCCTCTCCCTAAGTGGCTCAGCCTGCCGACCCGGAGTCCCTGGATGGCTGTGGAGCAGCAAATTACACGTGTCACATCTGACATCCTGGGTCGTAGCAAAACTTTCCTGCCACGAAGGCAACTGCGGTTCCTTAGTGAGATCCATAAAGGGAAGCGCAGAAGGGGAAGACTGTGCTATATCCATGGACTTCAAAGGCAATGAAGGAGGAGAATAAGAAGGGGTCTTTGGAGATGGGTGATCACCTCCCAAGGAAGGGAGGTGGGATACCTCTGGCCAAGAGCACCTGATCCACAAGACGCAACACATCGTGTTCGGAAAGGCTTCTAGTGGACCTCACAGAGACTGAGGGAGAAACAGGCCTGTCCACAGAAGAGGCAAACTGGATGTCCATCTCACCAGTCCGCACCAAGAACAATGGTGCCGAGAGAGACTGGACTACGGGTGTCTGCACCGAAGATGTCATCGGTGACTAGGTCAAGGTCTGCATCGACACAGGGATTGGTGCCGAAGTGGTTGTCGGTACCAAAGCTGGAACCGACAAAACTGGAGTCAACAATAGAGGCATCGCTTCCGGGTAAGATGTTGGAGCCGATGTGGTCAAGGTCTGCGCCGACTGAGCGGTCGGTGCCGATACAGTAGTTATAGTCTGAACCGAGGAGCCCCTCGGTGCTGATATAGTGAAGGCTGCAGGAGAAGACGGAGCCAAGATCACTAATGGAGCTGAAGGCCTCGGTGCCGAAGGTCTAGGCTCCCAAAAGCACTGGGGCTGACTGAGCGAGCTCTGGAGCCACAACTTTAGCCTTTTGGTTGGCGGGAGTCCCCAGATGGGGACGAAGGCAAAGATTTAGCCTTGGTAGGAACATCCAAAATTTTATTATGGGCTCTAGGAGGGGTTGAGGCCTCTGACCCAGAAATAGGCTCTGAAAACGGAGATTTAATAAGTCCCTTCAGCAACAACTTGTTTTTCCTTTCTAACAAGGTTCTATTAGAAAAAGTTTCAAAGATAGTACAGGGCGAGTCAACAGATAAGTGAGACTCCCCCCAACAATAAACGCACAGAGAGTGTGCATCAGATGTAGGTAATTTGTGTCCACAATCAGAACACCGTTTAAACCCCGGACTACCTTTCTTATCTGCCATGATAGAAAAAGTAGATAGTAGAAAAGGGTACCAGCAATGGTACAAAAGAAAACCCGAAGGTATGAAAAAAGGAAGATTGCCAACGATGGTAAGGGGAGAAATACCTCACGGTAAAAAAGTAGAGAAAAGAAAAACTAAAGAAAATATGGTCGCTAGATGCGATAAGGTAAGAGACAACGAAATAGAAATTTTTCTGACAGAAAAAGTAATATAAATGACTATTTGACAAATAACTATACATAGCTCAAGAGAAGCAGCTTGACATGACTGAATGGCAATGCGGCAAACAAAATCTGAGGTAACAGGGAGAGGGGGAGTATGGGTAAAAGTTTAGCTCAAGAGTTTGAAGCTGACGCGAGCTTGGAAAATGGCCGGCTCGGTTCTGAGGTTGGAACCGATACCCATGCATAAGGAATGAACGAGGATTAACAATATCAGATGCATTAAGTATCCTCCCTCCCTTACTCTCAGGCTCTGGAAAGAACACAGTGAGATTAATAAATTGACTGACAGTGAATTCTGAGACCATTTTCAGCATGAAAGAATGATTAGTGCACATCACAACCTTATCTCTATGGAAAAACAGGTAACATTGTCCCACAATGAGTTTGCATCTCAGAAACATTCCTTGCAGATGTCAGAGTAAAAAGTAAAACAGTTTACCATGTTAAGAACTTGAGATCAACTTGGGCTACCAGTTTTTTTCCCCCGAAGAACATAGTCCCACAAAGGAAGAATTTGCTTGCGAATCCCTCTTATATGCAAAACTCCTTTCATGAACTCTTGTACCAAAAGCGAAGAAGAGAAAGGGGGATTCACAGTTAGACAAGCAGAGAAGGTCACTAAATGCACCTTAACGAATGTGTACAATAGGCCATCCAGAAGAAGCCCATAAAAATATTTCAAAACCAGACATATTAATTTCAGTGGACTCTGTTTCCATTTCGGCAACATGTAGAAATCCTCTGCAGTTTGCAAATATATGATTTATCATTTGCACGTTTTCTAGCCTCCTCTTAAGACCTGCTGTACATCCTCATAAAACCACTGACTAAACAAAGTCAAGACTAAATCATCCAGGCTGTCAGTTAAAGTTTATCACTGTGGTTTAGATGTTTTAAAACTTATGATTAAAGAAAATAATAGGGTTCTAGAAACTATATATAAAGACATTGAAGAAATTGACCAGTGCATTAAAAATGACCTAATGTTCACTATTCAAGAAGAGAAAGACAAGTATTTTAAGTTAAGGAAAGACATTGATTCCAAGTGTAGTGAAGTAATTAATAGAAAGCTTAAAAATCTGTAAAGAGACATTACAGACTATAACAACTACATGGGTGGAGATGGCTTGAATGGTCCTTTTGAAAAGAATAAAAGGGGATTTGAGGGTCCCTGTTTAGAGAATCAGTTTGGAAATGAGAATGAAAATTATGATGAAGAGTTTCCACCATTAAGGAGATCAGAAAGGCTTATGAACAAAAAGAAATCTCCACAATCAAATTTTCAATGTGGGGGGGGGGGAGAGGAAGGTATTCCAACCCCCCATTACAAACAATTGTGAAATAGTGATTACAAATGGAATTAAAAACACTTACAACAATTTTTCAATATATAAATTTAGTGATATCAATATAAAGAAGGGGCACTTCAACTGCTTTCTAAAGGGTTAAAATGTATCCCCTATAAAAAGGGAGATATTGCTAAAACCCTAATGGATATAAAGATGTTTTTAAGAAAGGTGAATTTAAATATTGTCTTACAACCCTCTATGAACAAGAATAATGGGGAATTGAGATGGAAAACCATCTATAACCCCCCACTATACCCTCAATTAAGAAATTTAGAAAAAATAATAGAAGTGAGGAAAGAACAATATAAACACAATAGATATAAAAACAATCTAAGTAAAGAAGAAATGAATTGTTTGTATGACATGAGAAATAATACTAGAATTCGGGTTATGCAGCCTGATAAAGGGGGAGGAGTGGTTATAATGGACAACATTCAGTATGACAGTAAAATGAACAGTATTTTATGGGAAGTTGGAAAGTACTCTTGTGTTTCAAGAAATGAAGTTAATATTGCATACCACAAAATTGATTTGGGTTTATTAGATATGATGCAAGAAGAATTAATTGACTTTAGCACCTACAGGTATTTAAAGGTAGATAAACCTAGGATCCCTTCTCTTTTTGGGATCCCAAAAATTCATAAAAATGAAATTGATCCACCATTCAGACCTATAGTTTCTGCTGAAGGGTCAAAAACACACCCTTTAGCTAAACAAGTGGATACTAAATTAAAAAGAATCTGGGTGGAAAGAGAATTGATCTGGAAAGACTCCTGGGACTTGTTGGAAGCCATTTCCTATGATTTATATGAGGAGAATTTATTATTTGTAACCATCGACATTAGTGGATTTGTTTTCATCCATTCCATGGAAAGAAGGTATGGAAATGTTTGAAGAAATAGTTTACAAAGATGGTGAACTATCTCAAAAAGAGAAATTAGTTAACACTTGGTTAATGGAGATGGTTTTGAAAAACAATTTAATAATATTTTAAGGGTGAATGCTTCCAACAAATACAAGGAGTAGCTATGGGGGCAGCTTGCGCCCCAACTTTTGCAAACCTTGTTTTGGCTGGATGGGAAGAGAAATATATTATTTCCACAGAATTTAAAAACTATTGGATTTTATACCGTACATTTTTAGATGACATCATAATTTTTTGGAAGGGAGGAAAGGAGAAATTAGAAGAATTTATAGATTATTTAAATAAATCCACTCAATTTTTAAGATTTACACAAGATTTCAGAAGAAAATGTGCAATATTTGGATATAGAAATTTATAAGGTTAATAACAAACTTGAATAAGAGTATTTAGAAAATAAACATATTGTAACTCTTTTCTGCATTTCGATAGTGCCCACCCCCTTCATTGTAAGAAAAATATTGTAAAGGGGCAGTTTGTAAGGGGGAGTCGGATGATTAGCACAGAGTATGATTTTGAGGTAGAATGTGAATTTTTAGAATCTATGTTTCTTGAGAGAGGATATCCACTTAAGTTTATTAAGGACATAAGGGATGAAGTAGAAAAAGGTAGAACCAATAGGTTCCAACCAATATTGAATAATGGTGCTTGAAACAAAATAGATGAATTCAAAAAATACAGTAACAAGGCTAATTATGAACAGGTATTAGCCTTGGAATACAATGCCATAAACAATATTATCAAAAAGAAATTTTTGAGAGAATGGGAAAGGTTTGTGGCAATTACAGATATAGACAAAATATCTAAAATGCCTCAAAAAATAATTTATAAAAATTCTCAGAATATAAGGCTGATTCTAGAGAATAAACAAAAGACTAAAATAAAAAACAAAATGGGCACCTATAAATGTGGACATTGTAATCAATGTCACCACATTATGAACACAGACAGGTTTTACTTAGAAAGTAGAAAGAAATGGTTGGTAAGTAGGGGCCTATATAACTGTGAATCAAAAGGTTTAGTAGGTTTAGTCCTGCACAATTTGTAAATCCTTCTACGTGGGAAAATCTGAAAGAAAGTTAAAAAGAAGGATATACGAACATTGTTATGAAGTGGCAACATGTAAAAATACCAATGCTTTATTTAAACACTTAAAAAAATGTCCTGAAGCAAAATTTACTTTTTTGGTCTTGGAACAAGTTAAATGTGATGGTAGGGGGGACCCTGGGAAGAAAAAATTGAGTTCAGGGAACTGTGGTGGCAATTAACCCTGGACGCAGGGAACTCCCCAGGACTGAACGAGTACATTTCAATTCTACCCATATTAAAATTAAGAACAGCTAAACTGTAACTTGTATTAATTACATGGTTACAACCCATGGAAAGTGACATAATCTAAAGAGAATAAGTGAACTTAATGCACTGGTTCATAAAGATAAACATATGACATATATGGGTCACATGTATTTATTTATTTATTCATTTATTTTTTAACTGGACTTTTTAACAACATATTTTTTTAAATTTATGGCACATTAAAAGGATAAAAAGGGAATAATTTTGTTTACAATGAAAATGAAATAACTCTTTTTAAGAAACATGGTTTAATATCAATTTTACAAAGGTTTTATATGTTAAAGTGAGGGACCTACCTTAAATGAATTATTCATGAATATTTAAATGAAGGAAATGAAATGGAAAAAGGGTATTTTTTGTTTTAAATTTAATAGAAGCATTTTGATAGGTTTTAATTAATGAGGAATTAAATAAATATGGAGCAATGTATGGTTGTCGGCATCTGATGAAGTTGAATGGTTCTTCGACGAAAACGTACTTGTATGTGGTAAAGACGTTAATGGTGTGGGCTCGTTTTTACGTATTGGCTCAATGAAGGATTTCAATTATCTGGTATCTCCTGCTTCGTATTTCCAGGCTTTGGACTGTTTTTTTGTTTAAAGTTTATCACCCCTAAAACTGTCTGAGCAAATTCAGAGTGTGAGGAAGTCTGTGGTTATCGCCCTTGGCCAATACCAATAATAATGAAGAACCAAGGTCGCCTGGGCTCATAGATCTGAATCACTAAAAATGATGGAAATGCATACAGGAACATTCGCGCCCAAGGGAATGAGAATGAGTATGCCCACCAAGCATGAATGCAAAGATGGCTAGAACAAAATTTCTCCAGCTGCCTGTTTTAAAAGGAGGCAAAGAGATCTATTTGAGGAATAGATCCTGGAACACCACTGGTTTGAGCTACCACTTGTGCAGGTCTACCCGGGACCTGCTTAGTCTACCACAATGTCTGAAGAGTGAGAGAATGCTGTACAGACAGCTTCCAGGTCATAACTATCAACAGACACAGTGGACACTGACCTTGTACCCCCTTGTTTGTTGAGGTACCATATCCCTGTGTTGTTGACCTTAACCGACAGGACCCAGAGTCCAAAGGTGGTAAAGGACTTTCAAAGCATGAATCACCGCCAATATCTCCTTGACGCTGATGTGTTTCCATGCACCCTTGGGCCCACAAGTGGCTTGCACTTGCATCCCCACTGACACCCCAATCAAAGTCAGATGAATCCGTTTGGACAGACTGTACTGCCACCAGAGGGGAGAGAGAAGTCCTGGGTTGATATTCAATTGTTTTCTCCACCACTGTAAGTCTTGTCTGATGACAGACAGCACAGTCAACTGAGATTCCAGGGAATGAAGGAGTTAAATCCAACAAATTTGGACATACCACTGAATATTTCTCACATTAATATGTGCCTGAAGTATGAAAATCATGGACACCATCAATCCAAAAATTTTTAGGAATTCTCCTGCTGAGGTGCAGAACTTCAAAAGCACCATCTGTAAGACAAGAACTTGTCTTCTGGAAGAAAGGTCATTCACTTGTGAGAGTCTGTTAAGCACTCCAAAAAGATGAGTCTTTGCAAGGGTGTCATACACTACTTCCATTGGTTCAACTTGAAACCTAGCTGAGAGATTAAGGCAGAGATATTCTCTAGAGGATCAAAACACCTGGATGCTGACACTGCACAGATGAGGAAGTCATCCGAGTAAGAAAAAATGTGATTGCCCAGAGTCCAACAGTAGGCCACTATGCGGGCAAGTAATTTGGTAAAAACTCGAGGTGCAGCAGACGGCCCAAAGGGCCATGAAAAAACTGACAGTAAGAACAAGACATAACAAATCTTAGAAATCCCCTGAAGTGATAAGCAACAGGAATATTATATTATGATATGCATCCTACAAATTTCAGGGTCCCCATGAAGCAGTGGTCTAGCAACAGGGAAAGCAATGTCTGCAGGGTAAGCATCTTAAACTTGGGGAAACTGACAAACATATTCAGAAACAAAAGGTCTTTACGATAGCTGTTTTTTTGGGGACTGGGAAAATTCTGGTGTAGAAACCTCTCATTCTTTTGAAATGACAGACTGGTTATATTACCAATGAGTCCATCACTTGCTTGAGAATAGCAGCAAATAAAGTTTAATCCAGCAGAGGAGGGGGAATCCCTTTGAATGGAGAAGGATGACCTTTCCACTGCCATCTGTAGCCTCTGCCAACAATGTTGAGCACCCACTTGTCAGTAACCACCGACGGCCAGGCCACCTAGCTGAGAAAGAAGGCGATTTAAGGAAGACAGCTAATGTGCCCTGGTACAGCCATAAGTTGGGAGGGGGGACTAATACTTTTGGGAAAGGAACTCCTTTTGTTAAGCTTGATGGAGTTCTCACCTTACCATTTCCTTTTGTTTTCTTGGTTTTTGTTAAGCTGGGATTTCTATTTGGAAGGCCACAGAAAATTATCCTGCATATCTCATTAAAACCTATGTGGTACTGAACGTC